>NW_017731689.1:1421195-1465175 GCF_001890085.2 Hipposideros armiger
TTTCTACCATGACTTCGCCCTCAAATAGTCCAATTATAATATTTTGTGTTTTGAGCATCTCCTGTGTGTTTGATTCCATGGGTTTTTATTGGATATAAATGCCCCCCAATGGGGATCCCTCTGGTAATGTCCCATTTCTCCTTTAGACACCCTTTGGTAAAGAGGTCAAAGCACCATCAGGAGACAAGAAGAAAGGGACAATTGAGGGGTTGTGTGGGTCTGGAAAGTTCCTTATCACCCTCTTGCCCTCAGAGCAAATGCAGAGATGTTCCTCAGTTCTGCTGAGTTGCCTGTCAGGCTGGTTAAGACACAGGTTAAGTCTGAGTTAAAATAAAGCTGAAACCTTTTCCCAAAGTCAAAAATATCCTTGTTATCCATGTATGGCTCTGTGATAGTCCCTCCTTGCTGAAAAATGTAGGCAAGACTCTGGGTGTTAATTTTAAAGGTAATTCTTTTTTTTTTTTTTTCCTTCGTGCTTTATTTTGCTCTGATGTGCTTTTCTGCTCGGGAATAAGACCAGCCCATAGACATGGGCTTTATCTCCCAATGTATATAGTTGTGAAGCTGGAAATATATTTTGCTTCAGAAAAACATGACAGTTGCCATCATGAATATATTCTAACACAGAGAACACGAGGACAGTGTGAATTCATAGACAGAGAAATCTGTGAGAGAAGACAAGTTATGAAGGGGCACACCCCGGAGTAAAGGCCTGTCTCCATCATCTAATGTTTAGTACAGAGACTAGAACTTCTGGAACTTAAGTGGGAGGTGACCACCAAATTGCTCTCTGGGTTCAGACTGCCAACCCTCTAACTATCTGACTTTCTGAATAGTTTGTTGATTGGAGTCCATGGGAGATCTTACCCTTCCCCATGCTCACATAGGGTGAAACATGCAAGGATACCAAGACTTAGGGGTCCACATGTGTTCACCTCGAAACAGTGGACATTTTTACCTTCAATGTTAATTGATCCTTAAAGAGGTAAAATAGTAGTTTGACTTTCTTATGGGTGATCATTTCTTCCCTGCTCTCAGCCTATGGACTTTGAATAGCGTTGACCTTATTCACAGGATAGGTCTTGTATAGCCAATTGTTCTTTATACAGAATGCAGCTAAATAAGCACTAAAAAGACAAAGGAAAAGATTGTTTTTCATTTATTTCTGTTCTAATCATAATTATTTCCTTTTATTTCTTTCTTTGAGTTTAATTTTCTCTTACTTTCAGGTAGAAAGTTCTCTTAGTTACTTTTTTTTTTTTGGCAACTATAGGCATATATAACTATCAGTTTCCCTCTAAGCACTGTTATCACAGCATCTCATAAATTTTGTTATGTTGTGTCTTCAATTTTAATTCATCTTGAAGTATTTTTCTAATTTCCCTTTGATTTCCAATTTGACCCATTGGTTATATAAGCATGTGTTATTTATTTAATTTCCATATATTTGTGGTTATTCCAAACTTGTTTATGTTGTTGATTTCTAACTTCATTCCATTGTGGTCAGAGAACATATAGGATTTTCATATTTTTGAATTTATTGAAGTTTGTTTTATCGTCTAGCACATTGTCTATTCTGGATAATGATGTTTCCTATGCCATTGAGGAAAATAGTTATTCTGCTGCTATTGGATGATTTTTCCTTTTATAGGTACCTGTTAGGTCTTCTTGGTTTTTAGTGTTCAAATCTTCTATGTCCTTGCAGATCTTCTGACTAGATATTTTTGTCAATTATTGAAAGTAGGTATTGATATCTCAAACTATTCTTGTTAAAGTTTTATTTCTCACTTCAGCCCAGTTTTACCTCATGTATTTTAATAAAATGTAATTGAATAAAAGTACACCAATTTTCATTATATTGTGTTTGACTATTGTATTGGGCATTTAAGCTTAATGAACTTTGATTCTCTGGAAGCTGTAATAAATCACCCTCTAAAATCTGATTTTGTTTGGCAGTTTATCTCTCTGCACTCATCTCCAATTTGAAAGGAAAACCAGCCAAGTTGTTCTGAACATATGCAAACTAGCCAGCACTAAAATAATGAAGGATGGCCAATTTATAGTCAAATATTATCACTGTTGGGCAAAGATTGATGTAGTATAAATTTATGAGTGAGTTACCTTTTGAACAGTAATTAGCTCATCTCAGACTTTTTGTTGTGTTTTTGAGGCTGACTGGAAGTTATAGTTTCTTGTTTAGAGTCAATGGCCATATTTTGGATGCTCTGATGATTTTTATGACATTGGAAACAATGAATGTTGTTGAGTATTCTATACAGAGAGGACACAATCTATAAAGAGAAGCTAAAAAAGTTGCTTTGAAACTGTATTTGGCTATGAAGGACATTATTTTTGCTTAGATTTTGGATTTTAAGATGATTTTGGAGTAGTACAAATGTGTGGGTTTGGGTTGGCACTGCTGAGCTCTCACAGGCCTTCTCTTGGAACCACTGGTGAGAGACCAGTTTTGCCTCACTCCCATTCTAAATGGGCAGAGCAAACAGTGACCAATCGCTTATCATTGTGCACATCCTGCCTTTGTTCCTGTAAGAGGCAGCACTCATTGGTTCGCTGGCATCACAAGAGCAAACTGGGACTCAACTTCTCTCTTCCTAATTTCTCATTCATTTTTGGTGGTTAGCCCATCTAGAGAAGGCAGCAGAATACTCCAGCTTTTTCCTTTCCACACTAGGCCCATTGAACATTTCCAAAATGGGAAACGTGTCACTGTAAGATTTTTCTTAATCAACTGTTTTCCCAACAAATAGACATTCCTTAAGACTTCAGGGTGGCTCGTTAACTCAGTTGGTTAGAGCATGGTGCTGATAACACCAAGGTTGCTGGTTCAATCCTCGCATGGGCCACTGTCAGCTGCACCCTCCTTAAAAAAAAAAAAAAAGTAAAGACTTAAAAACACAGTACACAGGTTCAACCCTATTCTCCTACCCCCATTCCTTAACCCCTACTTAGTAAGAACAAGGACTTCTTTGGGTCTGGAACTCTTCTAAGCTTCCTAATTAGAGAGTTTTAAGAAAGAAACGGGTAAAAGTCTTTCTCTTATTCTGCCAACCTTCAATTGCCCTGATGACTTAGCCTCCAGTGTCCTGGTCTCATCAGTAGGAACAATCTAAGTTTAAGAACATTTAAATAAATAATAAAATAATCCATCTTAAACATGGGAAATGGCAGTAGTGTCAATGAGAGGAATGAAAAGTAACATTGTCTCTGATCTAAAGATCATAGGAGAAAATGCATCAGAGATGATGACTGGTGAATCTTTACAGATTTTAAGCTAACAGACTATGTTAGATTTTTTAATTAAAAATGTTTCTTTATACAAATTTAATGGAAAAACCTGGAGATATCTACTTTGGGTGAGGATTCAGGGGTCTATTTTGCCTCTTTCACTATTTCTAGTTTTTCAATATAGGCTGAAGTCTGCTGACTTATTTACCACAACAGAAAATAAAATCCAAAATGGCACTTCCTGTTCCTCTTAGTGGACATGAATTTAGCCCCTATATCCTCTGAGCATCGTCAGCTTACCCAGTTCTTAGCAATGATGTCTCAGCATGACAAAGGCATTAAAGGCACTTGCATTTTCTTCTTCTAAATGTTTCTCAATTTAGAATGTGTCAAACACATTGTGTGCAAAAGGTTTGAGGCTATTGGAATCTGCAAATGATAGATGTCAAGTTCAGAGTTTCATTTAGAGGTAAGGTTCACAACTTTGGAACTGGAATTAAAGAGAAATATTTCATTTAACTCAGAGGACAAGGCTAGTCCAACAAGCAAAAAAAAAAAAGGGGGGGGGAGCATTACATTTTGGAAAGGAGATGATAAAGTTTAGAAAGTATAGCAAGTTTCAGTCAAAGAAATCAGAAGACGGTTGATGGGGCGGTTCTCATGGTGAGGATGGGATAATTTGGCGGGGGTGCCAGGCAAAAGCATCAAGAAAAGTAGCACACATAAGTGTGCTTTGTTTTGTTACTGAAGCTCCTTAAAATATGTCTAACTGCCCTTAGATCCCAGGAATAGAGCCCTCTATAAAGACAGTAATATTTGCAAGTAATATTTTACTGAGAGTCTTTGTTTTTTTTACTAGACCTATATCCAAGGGCTTTATATAATACGTGGTCTCTAAACAGGAGGTATCATGCTCCCAGTTTACAGATAAAAATTCAATTTCATTATTTTGTAATCACAGTTGAGATTAGTGAAATGCCTTAAGATCACTGATAAAATATCATGCCCCACTATTACAAGTGAGCACATAATGAAACCCCAAATAAGCTTTTAATAAAGGTGTTTACATGGCATGTGATGAGTCTACAACCTTAGCACTTGAGCCCTTTACCAGACTTGCTTTGGGGGGAAAATGTGCTTTAGATTTCAAGATCCTCTTCAATTCCATTTTCCTCAGTATCTAAGAAGGCTTTTTCCTTCCCTGAGCAGCAAGACTATTCTCACCTCCTCCCTTATATCTAAGCATGTTTCATAGCCTACCACAAATTAGTACTACTTAGGCTCATGTGTCTTTTCTCCATTAGATTGTGAGATCTTAGGAGACTCTGTCATTTATCTCTCTGTATCTGTGCAGTGCCTCCCCATATATAATAGAAATTCAATAAAAACTTGTGAAATGGGATGGAGAAAATGTGCTATATTTCTCTCAAGTGTGTTTCTGTCTCCTTCTCCTCTCTTTCCTTCAGTCTATCCAGTGATCTCTTTATATAAAGAGGCATCTTTGTAATATATTTTAGAAAAACGAAGCTTTCAAGTAGCCAAAGAGATGAATTCTTTTAAGTGTATTCACTTCAAATTGGATATTAAAACTTAAAATATAAACCTTACGCTACCAGCTTTGCCACACAGAATTGAATAACCATGAAACAATGAAAATGGGCAGTATATGTGCATGTATGCCAGTGTGGTGTTTGCAAGAGACAGCTACCTACATGAGCTATCCTCATATATATGAAACATTCCGGTTCAGTCCTTGTGTGGTGCTGGACTGTCACTCGTCCTTCATAAGCTGGGTATAGTTGTTGTTTCTGCAGAGATGAGCCCTAAGAGCCAAAGAGAGAAAGAAGGGGAGGAGAGGGAGAAGCACAGCATCCATGCTTCCTGAAGTCTTCCAGATGGTCTTTAAAGGTAGAATCTTTGGAAAGTAAATATGTCATGAGGGCGGAGCCCTTATTAATGGGACTAGTGCACTTGAAGAGACAAGAGGTGATCTCGGCTATGTAAGGATGCAACATGAAGAAACTGCAAACCAGGAAGAGGGCAATTACCAGATATCAAATCTGTTGGCTCCTTGACCTTGGACTTCCCAGATTCCATAACTGTCAGAAATAAATGATTGTTGTTTAAGCCACCCAGTCTACAATATTTTTTGTTATAGCGGCACTAACTGACTTAGATAGTTTGATATAAATGTTTATACTCAGTATCTAAAACATAGGAAATGTTCATATTGTTGTAGGTCCTGGTTGTTGCCAGTTGTCATGTTTGCCTCAAAAGGTCAAACATGACCTTCCTATTAACAGTTAGATGCCCATGCACTTAAACTCTTCCACAAAATATTATAACATAAATAAGAGTGTGGTATGGACAAAAGCATATAAACATTGAGGAGACCTAGTTTGGGGCTTAAAACCCAGATCCATGTCCTATGAGTTCTGTGATACTGAGTATATCACTTCTCTAAAGTGCAGTGTTTTTATTTGTAAACAAGAGAAAATGAAGTGTACTATGTTAATGTACTTTGAAAATTAAGTGAATCTCTAAATTCAAAGTCTCTAGTACAGTTCCTCAAAGCCTTTAAGTGAAAGTGATTTTTTTTTTCCCTCAGTGGAAAGTAGTGCATCTACATTGCTGTCAATGAGAGCAGGAA
Organism: Hipposideros armiger; assembly: GCF_001890085.2. NCBI lineage: Eukaryota > Metazoa > Chordata > Mammalia > Chiroptera > Hipposideridae > Hipposideros > Hipposideros armiger. The sequence continues at coordinate 1,427,092 of NW_017731689.1, forward strand.
CACATCACTGATCATCTTGATAGAAAATGTGAAAGCAGCTTATGATGATAATGATTATTACTCTTAATTGAATAATGATTAAAATGCATCTTGAGCATTATGCTTAAGATTTTATATGAATTTTATTATTGAATCCTTACAACAGCCCTGAGAGGAAGACCATCTGGTACAGATTGGTCCTTGCAGAGATTTTCCATGTGGTTACTCTAGGATTGGGTTTGTGGCCAGTTTGTTTAGAGTATGGACCAGTGGGTGCATCTGGCTAGAAAATGGTGTGAATTGTGTCATGGAAAGAAATACTATTCCCAAACCAAATAAAAAATACACATTTGATGTATTTAATGAAAACCATAGAGCAAGTTCAGGAAAACCCATGTTTTCTTGGAAGGTAGTTAGTATGTGTGTGTGTGTGTGTGTGTGTGTGTTGAGGCCTTCAGAAAACATTGACTGAGTACATCATTGCTTGGTAATATGAGAAAAAAGAATGCATAAATTCATTAAAAATCAATATGAACCAGGAAAGTTGGTCAGATACTTAGATCATCTGGGTGACGACAACCCCCAAACCCTCGTAAATCACTTGACATCTATGGACTTGAGTTTCTTCATTGTAATAGGTAATGAATTTTCTCATATATTTATAATTCAAGGAAGTTGCTCTAGAGTTTTGATTCCCAAACCTGACTATATAATAGAATCACCTGCTAAGTGTTAAATAAAAAGGGATGCCTAAAGTTTAGGAAAATAATTAAATCAGAATCTCTGAAGGATGTCTCATCGTAGATATTCAGGTTTTAGAACTACTGAGAAAGGATGGTCCTAAAATTTACTTTAGGTCTAAGATGGTTGGTACAAGGTGCTAAGTAGGAAAAAGTAGAGACCAGTGTATCATTTATAACTTGAAAGTCAATGACAATAATGCAATACAAGTAGAAATCATGACATTCTGGTTAGTTTGGAAAACTATTGTATGATTCATGCTAATAACAATCTGGTGAAACTTCCTGTGATTTTGGGTAGAAGACATGGAATGCCTAATGGCCTAAAGATGGGCCTGCTAAGAGAACTTTTGAGCTCATTAAATATTTGTAGAATACCTAATATGTGTGAGTCCCTGCTTGGCTCTATTTTGTAATCAGAAGTAATTTATTATAATCCTACCTGCAAGAAATTTACAATCTCTTTCACAAAATGAACTATGAACACAAGAGAGATGTTTTGCAGAGAGACCTTAATTTCTTTCCAGAGACATCAGAAATATTTCATGAAGTTGTTAGTGCCTGAATACTATGTCCCACCCAAATTCATGTGTTGAGCCCTAACCCCAAATGTGGTGGATTTGGAAACAGCTTCTGGAAGATTATTAGGGTTAGGTAAGGGTTAGATCAGATCATGAAGTTTAGACCTGCATGATGGGATGATTGCCCTTATAAGGAGAGACACTAGAGGGCTTGCTCTCTCTCCTCAAAACACATGCACAAAAAAGGTTTCATGTGAACTCAGAGCTTGGTAATGACCACTTACAAGCCCAGAGAAGTCTCACAATGTAACCAGCTTTGCTGGCACTGTGATCTTGGACTTCCATCCTCCAGAAGTGTGAGAAATACATTTCTGTTGTTTAACAAGTCTGTATATTTTACTGTGTCATCCCAAGAAGGCTAATACATAAGTGGTATTTGACTTAACATTAAAAAATGGTTGGGGACCATATGCATATATGAACTCAGGACTAGGGTGGACATGTTCTCATATATGCTGATTAGCAAAATACCTCATCTGTTTAGTTATAATGTAAGTTTTTTGGGAGCAGGAATGTCATCTTTCTGTCTCTTGTTCATTCTTGCAGCCTCAGCACTATAACAGGCTTGACACATAATAGACCCTCAATATATATTTCATAGAAAAATGAAAATAAGTGCATGGAGAATGGCAATTTGATTAATTTGGTCTCCCATTATGTTTTAAAGTAGACAGTTTGTCTTCTGCCAAAGTATATCAGTATAACTTTTGTGGAGTAATAAGTAGTCCCTTTACTAAAATAAGTGTAAATTAACTTACATCTTAGAAAAAAAAAGAAAACTGTCCTTCCCTCTTACTGATTTTGACCTTTCCTGTAAGAGTTGGGGTGTCAGTGCCATGCATTTAAGCTTCCTAAGCCCTATATCTATATACAAACCAGGTGACATTTATACAACACTTTGACATTTAAGCTATACACACAGACTATTTCTGAAAAAACGATACCAGGTACTCACAAATGCGAAAGTAATAAGTATGCCTTCTCTTGTCATTAAACCAATCAATGAATTACAGATATTGCGAATAACAGTGTGTCTTGAAAGATATATTCTAATTGTACTTTCTTACTGTCATGATGGTGATAATATTAGTGATAATAACGGTTCATTTTGGAGGTCAACTGAACTGGGCCACAAAGTACCCACATATTTGATCAAACTTATTCTGGGTGTTTCTGTGTGGGTGATTTTAGATGAGATTAACATTTTAAATAGGTAGACTGAGTAAAGCCGATTGTCCCTCTTAATATCACGGGCCTCATCCAATTAGCTGTAGGTTTGAATAGAAGAAAAAGCTTAACCTCCCATGAGTAAGATCATTTTTTCTGCCTGACTGACTTAGAATTGGGAAATCAAATGTTTCCTGCCCTGGGGCTCAAGCCTGCCAGTCGACACCACTGGCTCTCTTGGTTCTCAGGCCTTCGTGCTCAGACTAGAACTAAACCATCAGCTCTCTTGGGCCTTCTTCTTGCCAACTCACCCTACAAATCGTGGGACTTGCCAACTCTCACAATTGCACGAGCCAAATCCTTATAATGAATCTCTTTGTATATATAAATTTGTTCTGTATCTCTGAAGAGCCTTGACTAATACTGTGACGATGACAATTACATGTTTTTCAGTAACCATTAGGTATGAAGATTGAGTTAAAAGCATAAAAAAAATGAAGAAAAGAGATTGCTTTTTCCTGAATTGTTTTGCAACTGATTAAAGTATTTTATTTCATGAACTTTGGACCTGTTTATTGTTTTAAAAGCAGACCAAGATGCAACATGTTTTTCTGTTACTACAACAGGACAACCCTAAATGTAAACATCAGTATACTTATATTCTGCAAATGTCAGTTTCTTCTGAATTACAAGTAACAAATGTACATAAATAGGGGTTCTTAAATAGAGGAAATTCTTCCTTGGGAGTGGGGAAAAGAGAATAAAAGGCTATTCAAACTGAATCATGTCTAAGAATTTATTCCAACTATGGGATATGCATTTATGTAGCTTGTGAAGATGGTAAAGTGACATCAGTTTTTGAGTGGGTTATGAGTAAAGAAAAATGCTTTTCTCCAAGACTGAAACAAGCCTCTGACATGGACTCTGTGCCCATGCGTCTCTAATAATGTCAATTTTTTTGTTTGTTTGTTTTTAAAGATTTTTATTGGGGAATTGGGGGGATGGGAACAGTGCTGGGGAATTTGGGAAAGGGGAACAGGCAAGTTGCTGTCTTTTTGTTCTTCAGTCTAGTTGTGGAGGATGTTACACCACTGGCCCAAGTTGGCACCATCATTGAGCTCTTCCTGGGCGAGGCACATCAGTCACTGGCTTCTGGACGGCCACTCACTGCGGCTGCTGGACGCTCACGCTGGCTGCTGGCTAGATACGTTAGCCCATGGCAACCCACTGCCGCAGGGGCTGCAGCCTATGCCATCGCCGCGACTCACGGCAGCCCAGCTCCAGGTTGAGCTGTTGTTCAGCATCTTAACTGTGGAGGGCAGTGTCACTGGCCCTCATATGTGGGATCTGAACCGGGGCCCTCTGGCATCCCAAGCCAGTTCTTAACCATTGCGCCACTCAGCCAGCCCAATGTCAATTTTTGAGAATCTAAAGCACCAAGCACTGTACCTCATTTAACTTTCAGAGTCATCCTGAATGGTCAGGCTTGTATTCATCACCATTTTATAGGTGAGAAAACAGAGGCCCAGGAAGATTAAGTGAATTGGTTTAAGTCACGTAGTGGTGACTAGTTTAAACACAAGTGCCAGCTATAGTCTGTGTCTCCCAATATGGAGAAAAGTCTTTTTGGAAAAGGTAATTGTTTCATTACTTTATCAAAAACCATTACCATACTGTAAGTTCTGCTTATCTCCTTGGGTGCACTACTCCATTTTGTTTAGTTGGATGTGGCCATTTAGCAGAGTTCTGGACAGAGGGATGTGAACAGAGTGAAGTGAATGACTTTTAGAATTAGCACAATAAAATACCCTCTGAAGCATGGTCCTCCATATTCTTGTCATTCGGTGGGCTGGGGAGAATCCAGACAACCACTAAGAAAATCTCAAAAGAACTCTGTCATCCTGTACCACTGAATGACGGTGGAGCAGGCTCTCACCGCTAACCTGTTTAGTTGCTCAATACTGTTATGTGAATATGAAGTAGGCGTTGACTTTTATTGAGCCATCATATATTTGGATGTCTATTTTTTTGTACTATGTATCCCATTTTAATAATGGTTCCGTTGTTTTGGATTTTAACTGTGTTAATTCACTGACCTCATCTGTCTAAACCTCATTTGTCTGACTGAAACGCCTGTGATGTGCTCCCCCTGTCTCCATCTTGAGCTGATGAGAAATGCAGGCTTGTGTCTTTGGGATGGTCTGGGGTGCCATGGGCACCACCCAGTGAGGGCCACATGTCAGCATTATCCTCAGCTCCTTGGAGTAGCTGAAGTGAACGATACCTTGGCGGCTATTTGGGCAAAATGCAGAGTCATTTCTAGGAGGAAGTTGGCTACAATTCTCCCTAAGGTGGCTGTGTTTAAGTGAATGCAAGCTTGTAGATGATTAGTCACTGCATAAAAAATGACAGGATATCGTACCCACCACACACCGGATGCAGTTCATAAAATGTGTTGGAAAGGAGTAGATATCCCTGCCTGGAAGAACAGGGTATGAAAGCTTCTGGCCTGTGGGATTTCATCATGACCCCAGCTATACCTTCTCTAAAGACTTCTCAACTTGCTATGAAGGGGCTATGAAACCACCTGGATTTTATCTGCCTGGTAGCTTCCTCTCAGAATAAAGTGCTCACATTAACTTTGGTACCAGGGGATAAGAAAAGACTTCATGCTATAGTATGTCTGAGTAATTTCTCTTTGTACCACAGGATAAAAAGCAGATCTTTATCTGGGCTTTCAGGGCCATCAATTATCTGGCCTTCTCTATCCTTTTCAAATATTAATCCTGAACCCTCCTGTTCATATACAACATACTGCAATTTTACCTGGATTACTGTAAGGCCAGTAGATGCCAAATGACATTCCAAAGAAGTAGGGACTGTTGGGAACTAAAGGGCCTTCTAGAGAGTAAGCACACAAACATATTTGTTAAATGTGATTGTTCGTTGGTCTGTGAGTCCAATGCTTTTACAACTTATTAACCTATTTAAAATTTAAAATACTGAGTAGTGTGGTTTGTTATTATCTAATTACTATCTAATATAAAGTAATATAAAAACTTATTTGTCTCATGAGCTAAGAATTTTATGCCCCCCCCCCCTTTTTTTTTTTTTAAATACCACTGGAAGTCCAGAGGCCCGAGACTCAGGCGGTACTAGTGTGGTGAGGAGAGCTTAGCCTTGTTCCTGTTGCATGTGAGAATTAGCTATTTGCTGAAGTAAACATTTTTTTTTTTCTGGTTTAAAACATTATCAAGTTGTATATAAGCACATAACTTTTAATCATAATAAAATTTTGAAGCCATGAGATACAGTTGACTCCTGTGTAGTCAAAAATTTGCTTGTAACTTAAGTCGGCTCTCCACAAAACAAATTCCAAACGCTGATAAAAACTACAGTTTTAGACTCAGTATCGGTTGAATCTGTGGCTGTGATATGGTGATATGGAGAGCCAACTGTATATTTGTTTAAAAAGTTCCATGTATATATGGACCTGTGCAGTTCAAAATCACGTTGTTCAAGAGTCAATTGATTTACAATGCCATGTCTAAGACAGATGACATATAGTATATATTACTCAACAGTTTAGTAAATTATGGATTCAGACACTCAAATTGATGCTTTCAAGTGATCATGTTAGTACAAACAAGCCTTTCCTTAACAATGGTCTCTTATCAGGAGATTTTAGTTTTTTATTCTGAAAGATGTTTTCTACACACCTTTTAAAAGGCAGAAATAAATCGAGGCTGTAACACTTTCTGACAACCATGTAAGCATATGCTGTCTTTTGACTGGATCAATTCTCTAGAGTCCTGCTGTTCCTTACAGAATATGGCTACCTCATAGAAGGATATTTCTAAAAACCTAGTGCTAAACTAATAAAATATTTTAAAGGTGAATTTCACAAAGTTTTGAGCAACTCCCCTACCATTTGGGTGTCTCAGCAAAAGGGCTAGCCGGATCAATAAGTTCTTAGCTCTTCGGAAGTCACAAGTACATAGTTGTAGGCATTGCTTAAATCAGAACATGTCAGCATCCTGTCCTTTGTAGATTACTGAAACTCTGTTTATGTACTTTTATGTTTTACTCATTTTCTCTTTAAATCATATGTTCTCTCCTTTTTTCTTATTCTAAAATTATTTTTCTGTTTTTCTTTCTCCTACCTATAGAATGAAAGTGTTTATAGAATAGGTATTTTGTTTACTGAAAATGAATTTATGAAACTTTCTGATTGTGTTTGAGGTTATGTGTTAGGAACTAGAGATAAAATAATGAGGGTTTAAAAAAAAAAAGAAGAAAAAAATGCTTTTGCTGCCATGCAGTTGAAAGCATTGTGAAAGTGACAATGCTTAGTCAAATTATCAAACAAAGCCAATGAGAAGTTACTGAACACCATGATATAAAGCAGAGGTCAGAAAGCTATTTGTCAAATGTTAGATAGTAAATATATTAGTCTTTGCAGGCCATAGGTTCTGTCTCAAGTACTAAATTTTGCCATTTTAGTATAAAAGCAGCCAAAAGCAGTACATGAATGTGTGTATGTGTGTATATATATGTATACACATACATAGTATATATACACATGCATATCCATACGTATAAATAAAATGTATATACACATATATATTCTATGTAATCCATATGTATATATACAAATATAAATATATAAATTTTAATGTTTATATAAAGTAGAATTTGGTTATTTAGGTTGTGATGGGAGTTCTCTACAATACTCTCTCTGTTTCTGTTTTTGAAGAAGGCAAACACGAGTGTTTTGATCATCTTTTTGCATAAGCAGCCTAAAGTAAAGTACATGATGGAGGGCGTTATGCCAAGTTGGTTGGCAACCGCTTGTATTATGTTACCGGTTTTCCAAATAGTGTTCGCTTTAATCAGCTGGTTTATATATGCAAATAAGAGGCAATGGTTACACAAAGTAAATCAATTATTATCTCTCTACACTTTACTCTTCACATATCTTAATACAAAAAAGTAACATTTTTATTATTTTTTATTATTTATTACAGTAATTTGAGGGAAATAAAAACGACAGGTTGAAATGGCTCTGGGGGAAATAGTAAATCTGAGTTAAGCATCATAGGCAATTTGATGGGGTGACTTGCTAGCTTGGTGGGTCAGGGAATTCGAGGTCACATATAATCAGAGTCACTGATCCTCTTCAGCATGTTAATGAAACAAAATGAACACTGTTTCAGTGTTCTACATTTTCTCCTCATAATCACCTCCCCGTGATTAGCATCTTAAAGGAAAGGAGCATTTCTCATTATCAAATCACTAACTTCGTTACTCTCTACACTGGATAGGTGGGACAAAAATATCTACTTCAGCTAGGCTAGTAGCAACGTGTATAACTTGATGGATCGGTGTATAAAAGCCCAGGCTCAGGAGTCAGACAACCTGAGTTGAAGGCCTGACTCTGCCTCTAAATAACTTTGTGATTCTGGACAAATTCCTTAGTATTTCTAATCTTCAGTTCTCTGGGCTGTAAAATGGTATAAAAACAGTATCTGTGTCTAGGGTCATTACGAGGGTTAGATGAAATATCCAAATAATGCCTAGGATATAGTAAGAAGTCAATAAAAGTTAGCTCTTTTGGTTAATAACCCACTTTCAAATTCTATTAATGATACTCAGTGTGCAATAGCTACTTAGTAGCACATAAGCTTATTCCTGGCAGGTAGTAAATATGTACATACAAAAAATATGAAGGAGCTCAAACTGCAGTAGGTACTTAAAGCATTCACTATTTCCTGTATCTCAGGTATAGGGAACCTCATTGTCAGTGGAGCTTGAATGATTAAATGCTTTCCATGAGAAGCTGTACACAGTGCACTTATCCCTCTACTGAAACCAGTCCTGCTGTCATGATATTGTCTGGCTGGGCAGGAAGTCTGACTTGTCCCATCTCAGACAACTGAAATTGCCATTCAGTTGATGGCAATTTCTTTCTTTCATTGGTTAAAAACTTCCTCTGTGGGAAGCAAAAGATCCAATTCACTGTGCAGTCATCCTTAGTAAAGTACATAGAACATCTTTTATTTCCTGACAGAATCCATTACATCAAATCATGTTAAGATTCCTTAACATAAAAGCAAGAACCAAGTTGGTCTGAGTTTTCTCATCTGTAAAGTGGAGGGAACTTGGTGTTCACCTGCACAGTGGCTTCCATTCTAGATGCCCCAGGTATCCTGAGGCCAAAGAAGCTGGTAATGGGAACCAAGTAGTTATGATAATCCAAATATCTCAACGGGTATTTTCCATTTAATTTTGGTTGGCTGTCAATTCCATTTTTTACACTTTTGGATGGGGTTGGTGATCTGTCCAGTGTTACTCTCAGACTTATAAGCATGGTTGGTTTTAGGCAAAGTAGGAAGAAGTAAAAGTTTGTAGGCAAGGCAACTTATTAACATTTCCCAAACAATCTGTATATTTATTGCTCTCAGCTCCTTACTTTCAGTGTATCTGGCCCTATGGTCACAACAAGTTTTGGGTAATAGAAACACAACTAGGGGATCAAGATTTGGGGAAGAGAGTGAGAGGAAAAAGTGATGCATGACTTTTACTTTAGATATACTTTGTCGTAAAGATAGAAATCTTGGACTACAGAGGTCGTCTGTGTGTGTGTGTGAGAGAGAGAGAGAGAGAGAGAGAGAGAGAGAGAGGGAGAGAGGGAGAGAGAGAGAGCGCGCGAGAGCGGGCACATGTGCACGCGCAAGTTTGTACACACATGCATGAACTTGCATGAAATTCCAGCTGGACTGCACTTTCTCCCACTATTCTTCCCCAATACATGGCTCCTCTGCAGACTGCCCATGAGTAGAGACATGGAGCAGTCCTTGCCAATAGAACTTTCTGCAGTGATGGGAATACACCTCTGCTCTGTTCTTCCCAATAAAGTGGCTGTTGATCATTCGAAATGTGGCTAGTGTGACAGAGAAATGACATATTTAGGTTTACTTAATTTTATTTAATTTACATTTAATCAATAGCCGTATGTAGTCAGTGGCTAGCATATTGAATAGTGAAGTTATATATTATTCCTTATTCATTAGCTTTATTTGACAGTCATTACAAAATTCAGGTGATCTTTATAAGTCCTTTGTTGAGTGATTCTAAAATATGCCCTAATATTTTCCTGAGGGAAAAGTGAAAAAGGGCCAGCTATGCCATGAGTGAGGCCATTCTCAAATCCAGTATCCCCTCTATGGCCACCTATATGCTCCCCACCTTCCTATGGTGGCTGAGAGTGCTTCCATAGGCTTTTCAGCTCTTGCATCATTAGACGACCTTGTCTTTAAAACTTCAGAACAGAGTGTCTGGTTAGACAGATTCCCACATCAAAGCAGCCGTTTTACCTGAGTGAGTCTGTTAGGCTGTTTTCTTAAGTGAGACAAACTGAGAATTTAGAGCTAAAAGGTCTTCAGAAAATCATAAAACTCAGTGTTTTTCATGTGTGGTACATGAAATGCCATGGTACATGAGATGATTTTAGGTGGTAAAATAATACACTCTGATGTACTATCTTATTTTCGTTTCATTAGTTAAGCTTATTTTAGTGTGTACCCTTGAGTTCATATTTGCATGGTGTCTCTTTTTCTGTTTATTTTGTCTTTTGTGATGCTATCTATAGGTACTCAGCAATATGGTTTGGGAAATAGCATGGGGAAAGAGGATTACTGTTAAACGTGCTTCTTAAACATTGAAAAATGTATTCTAACATGAAAGCAACTGTGACTCACTTGCTTTTCAGCAGACTAAAATCACTCTATCACTCTAGTGGTCAAAGTGGGAAAATGATTCACATATTTCTTATGAGGTTTCCTGGAAAACATCTGTGGGGTCAAAGCTAGCGGAGAGAGCTAGAGGCTTTGATTGGGAGTTGGGACTGCCAGAAACATGTGGACACAGACTGGTAATTCAGGCTTCTTTGTTCCCAGTTCCCGTGACAAATTAGCTCTTTTTAAGTAGGTCCTACAATTTAATTTTGTGTGTGCCCTTGGTTTGATTTAGGCATATAGTGGAGATATAAATAAATATGTTATCACGCTTTCCCTTGTGCTCTCCATCTGGTTGGAGAGATAAGTTGACTGCTTTTTTGTACAGTAGGAGAGTAAGAATAGTTGAATTAATTAAGTTTAATTAACGTTTCTTGGGCCAGTCTAGGGGCTGTGTCCCTAGGTGAAGTAGACCTCATCAATTCAGTTGCCCAGTACAAGAAAGTGAGCTGGGCCTGCTGTAAATCCCAACCATCTTGTGTTTCTGACTGTTTGACACAAATGTTTATTCCCTAAGAGGAATTGTTTCACACTAAGTAAAGGAGGCTTACCGAAGCCATTTTAAAGGCTTGTACTTCCTTCTATCAATTATCAGTTTGCTCCTTGCTCCTGTAACTGCCTTGTACCCTGGTGAAGTGGGGGATTCATTTATTCAAATTTGATTAAATAAATGAAAGAACAAGAATGGATGACTACTCTTTAATTTCTTCATTCCTCTCACATCTTGCTTTTTCACAGTCATCTTCCATGATAGGGAGGAATCTAAGGTTGGAAATGAGTATTGATATGAAAGCCGGTGAGAGACAGAAAGAACAGGTATATGACTAGGGAGGGAGAACAGCATGTGTGACCCTCTGTGAGTGCTTTGACAGATGGCCCAGAGCTATGACTTTCAATGTTAAGTTAGCACTGTGCTAATGGAGAACCTAATTAAGAGGTGAGTTTAACTAATTGTGTGGAAACTACCACTTAGTCATTGAATGGATGGATGGACTTCTGTTATTAACAGTAACAGATTCGTCAAAAATAATAGGGTCATTTAGGAAATTGAACTTTTGTTCATATACATCTTATAGCAAAATACCCCATTACCCTTTCTGTTGCAGGGAGCCTGGGTGCAGGGATTCTGAGGGATAGCACAGTGGGCAGTGGCCTTAGGGTCTGTGCCTCATAAATTTACCCTTTCCACGAAATCAGGAATTGGGTTATAGCACTTCATCCACTTTGTTCAAAACAGAATTCCCTTGACTTTGACTTGAAGCTACAAACACCTACTGGATGGTTTTAGGGGAAGCATCTTCCAAGAAATAAATAACCCATTAAAGCAAAGAGTGGGTGTCAGAGGCTGGCTGAGTTTATTCTACCACATCAGACCACTCAGGGCACTTTACACTTAACTTGCCTTCTTTCTTCTCTGTAGGTTTATTTTGACTTAAAACAATTTTCTTTTTTTTTGCCAAAGAGTTGGCATATCAAATGTGACCTGATTATGTAATTTGTGGGACCCTCCACCCCCAGCTTACAGAAGGCAAGCTGGGGACAAGCCCTCAGAGTCCAATCTTTCTCAAGCAGAGTGTTACTATTGCAAAACAAGTTTGTAGGAATCAGTAAAATTATATGAAGGGCAGTAAAGCAGCTTACTACTGTGGAGTCAGGCTTATCCAGTTTATGAGGTCCATGTAATTAATTAGTAAAGGGTAAGACATTCATAGAAATTGTAAAAATATGCTGTTAAGGTCAAGGTGGTGAAGATTCAAGTTTAAACAACTTCAGCCTTTGTCTTGATATTGGAACTCTCTGTTCCATAATGCAGAATAAGAGGAAATACTGTTTGCTCTATAGCATCTGGACAAGATTGCAAAAACCCCTTTGTTCTTTCAAACCCAGTTTCCTCATTATAGATTCAGACGTCTGAAGGTGTCTTCAGTCACACCTTTTTCATTGGCATAAACTGTTCAGATCGTGATGTGTTCTAGACTGAATGGGAGAAAGCTGAGCCAGAAGTCAGGAGATCTGGCCCCAGGTCATGTCTACTGTTGGCCAGCTCTGTGACCTAGAATTAGTCACTTATCACTTATGCCCATCTCTCTTCCCATCTGTCAAAATGACTATACTACTGTCCACTTCCTCAGGAGCTTGCAAGGATGTCATGAGATATGAGAGCAGCTGGCGCACGGGATTCCTGGCCCATACTAGGCACACATTGTTTATAGGTTGAATCTCTAAGTAAATTTTTTTTTTTCTCCAAAAGACTGCTTTCAGGCCGTGTCTCCAAGCAAGGAGGTCTCGTATCTGCCAGCAGCACAGATCTATGATTCGCAGCTCGTCTTGGAGCTGTATGTGGGAGCCAGCACTTTAGAAGGCCTTGGGCTTTGTGTTGGGAATAGTTATCAGGCTGAGGAAGAAACTCTGGGCCGGTTCAGGAGAATAGGGTTCTGTCCTGACTCTGTTCCAAATCATCCGTGTAATTTGGAGCAAATTGGATAACCTTTTGAGCCTTGATTCCTTGCTTCACAAATAACCATATAACTTTCAGTGCGGTTGGGTGTACTCCAAGTGCGGTCGCTGGGGTTGAACCTCAGCTTGGTTTCATGCTGTGTAACCTTGGACAGGGACATAAACTAGGTGTGCCTCAGCTTCCTTCTCTGTAAAGTAGGCATAATAAGCCTACCTCACAGGGTTGCTTTGAGGGAGACCTGCATCGATATGAGTAAAATATTTAGCGGATATGGCACACAGGGTGATCAAAAAATCTTCCTTGGTATGATTGCCTTTTCCTCAAATTAGTTTATCCAAGGCAAAATCTCCCATGTGCTTTACAGTACTGTGGGGTCACATAGGAGACAGCTCTTGCTTTACCAAGTTCCCTTTTAGAAGATTTAGGGAAATACGTCTCATAACGTTTTGTTTTCCCTGATTATCTGTGTGACAGAGCAAAATACTTGAAAATGCTTTCTAAATACTGTATATGCAGAGGATGGACTTCCAACTGGAGGTGGGGGGAAGGGGGAAGATGAGGAAGAGAAAATGGAACAATAGAAGGAGGAATAGAAGGAGAAAGAAGGGTAGGGGGAGAAGAGATGATGATGATGATGATGATGGAGTACTATATCCTCTGATATGTAACCGGCCCTGTGGATTTTTTGACAGGAACATCACACCTGTGTCTTCAGGGTCCACAGAGCTATGGGTGCAGAAGGCTTCTCTCCAGCTGGAACCAGAGGTAGGTGCTTTCTCCGACACCAAGGTCATTTTCCAATTCATGGAATGCACTGTTTTATAAATTGGAGTGGAAGTAGGCCTTTTGGCTCCTTGTGTCAGCCTGCAGCCTGCCTTTGACCCAGCCAGGCCAAGGGGAGTTACTGCATGGAGTGGATTGAACTGAGAGGACCTCCCAGGGACTTAGGGTTGGGATGTGGCCTCACCGGTGTCTTCTGAGAAATTGTGGTGTTGGATGAGACATGAGATTATGATCCTGGAGAGAAAAAAAAAATCAGATGTGAGGTCCCAAGGACCAGTGGAAGCTGCTGTCATTCCTCTGTGGCTGTCCTCCAACGCGGGCCAGTGCCGCCTCTTTTAATCTTTGGATTTTATTTTATGGACATCTTGGCATTGGACATGTAGCCTTTTGCTTGAAGGTGGCAGATGGAGCATTGAGATGAAAGTTAAGGTGTTGGCTGGCCCTGGTTTTGCCACTAATGGTTCATGACAGAATAAGTCATTTATTACTGCTGAACCTCAGTTTCCTCAAAATGATGGGAGTAGTCATGATCATCTTATTACTTATAATGTTGTTATGAGCATCTGTGAAATCACAACTTGTTACCCTGGAACCTTAGACCTGAGAGAATAGAAATAAAATTAGAGATCATCTAACACCACCCTCTCTGAGGCAGGGATCCCTCTACCTGTTAGCACCTGGACAAGTGAGCCCCTGGCTTCTGACAACACCATCCTGTCTGGGGAGGGCTGCCTCAGGAGGTAGCTTATCCTATATTTGGGGAGCTGAGATTGTTATAAAGGCAGGGCACGTGGTTAATTTTAAAAGAAGAAAAACGCTCCTGGAGGTTTAACCCTGCATGGCTCTCAGGAATCAATAACACAAATCAGTCAGACTCAGGCACTGCTGCTGCTTCAGCACAGGCTGATATTCATTTTGTTGGTCCTGGTGCAGCAATCCCCTGCACACATGTGCTGCATGGTTTCTTGGAATCTGTGAATGATGTAATTAGCTGTATTAATCACATATCTCACGTGCCCTCTCTAATGGGTAAAACACCCTCTGTTGGTTTCTTACAACTGTTCTCTGTGTATTAATACTAACAGAAGTTTATCTTTGGTAAACTGGAGTCTTGGGTAGCTCATTGGGGTAAAGAGCCATTAAACCTGCTTCCTCTTAACCCTGTATATATTTTCAAAAAACCAGAAACTTTCAATGTCTGAATCTCTAACTCCGGCTCCAATACAGAACACAATGATAGGGGTGTATTCTCCTGGGGAGAAGGGGGTTACAGGACAGGTATGAGGAAGTAGGGTTGTGATTGAAAGGGTGGCATGGTTCCCTACACCGTTCTCGTTTTTAAAATTTTAAGGCTCTGATAAATCAGTTTAAAGTATTCGGTCACATGAGGATAAGGGTATCCTTTATGTGTTGGGCCACCATCTAGAGAGCCCTTTCTCCCCCAGAAACTATGGAGCTCTTCCATTTTGCAACTGGGAGTGATAAGGGGTCAGAGCAGATGCCTGTGGGCTGCTCCACTGAGACGTAGGTAGCAAATATAGCAACATGTGACTTTGTACAAAATGCCAGATGGACGTTTGGGCCTCCTGATACCGTACATAAGAGAATGTCTAGTCTCCCTGTGTTCCGTGAAGCATTTAGGACTCAGTAGAGTTGTGCATGGTGTGCCAGTTCCCCTGCAGGTGGGGACAGAGGTGGTCCTGGCATTCTCTGATAGCTACGATGGCCACCCAGGGGAAGTCTGTGCCTTTCCGATCAACAGCCAGTGGACCAGAAGCCAGGCCTTGACCTCTGTTATGCTGGTACGTGTGTAAAGGTTCAGAGTGTCAAAAGAGGGGACCCAGGGACCTGGAGCAGGGCTCAAAGGATGGCAAAGGTGCTTGCTCAGGTTAGATCAGAGCCACGGGTCACGACTGGGAGAGGTACTCATAGCACAAGGCGGACAAGCTGCGTCCCAAATCAGGCAGACGGGGGCCATATGGACACTGAATTCCTAATGACAGAGCAAGGCAGGTAGTTAAAATCCCTGGAAAAACTCACATGTCTGGCAGGAAGTAAAAACGCAGAGCCTGATAAATAAGTACTCCTAGAAAAATGAAGTTAAATATTTGTTTACATGAGGAAGCTACTTGCTGCCTCATCCCAGGAGTACGTGTGTACCTCTTAAGGTGGGGATTTAGCCTTAATTGGGGCCTGATTGGGCCTTTTGAGTGGTAATAAACTGCATCTGAGGAAAGGGAGTAATGAAGACTCTGCCCCTGGCTCTCTCCTACAGCAGCCATGGCATAGATTCTCTCAGCTGGAAGCTTCAGCAGCTGACCCAGCTCCCTGATGGTCCCAGAACAAGGTCAGGTACCTTAGCTCCTTGATGCTTGTCATTTCAGTGCCAGGATGTTGTTCTCAGTGTGTCATCTACAGTGACTTTTCAATAAAGATGTGATAGTGCATACTGGGTCTGCTGTCTCGCCCTCTGCAGTGTCAGTGACCCAGCAATTCCGGCATCTCCTGTATAGACATACTCAGGACGGAACTGCAGAAACAGGGCCACCAGGGGGCTCATGGTGCCTCATTAGAGTGACCAAACCTATCTCCAGACATCACTGACCCTCCTAGTTCATTCATTCATTCACCCATCCATTCATTCATTCACTTTTGATATGCTCTGGTGAAAGGAAGACACAAGCCCACATCCGGGTGTGTTCTATCCTTCCTCCTCTTCCACTCTCCTGCACCTGCCTTTTTGTTGCTGTCATTGTTCTTGTTTTTGGACTTGAGGAAGAACTCCCAAATCTCCTTAATATTTCTTGCATCATTTCATCTCATTATTTTACTTGCTGGAGAATGATCCAAAAATGATGTTGCTGCACCAAAATCAGGTGCCGCACTGAGCTGAAAGCTCGGGCCACGAGAATCAGGGTTCTCTGTCTGGCCCATGATGGCAGCGCAGTCTGTGTCTCATGTGATCCAGTTCCAGCTGCGAATGTTGCATTCCCGGCATTATTGTCATGAGACTGTATTTATGATTGGTGAGACACATATCAAAGCTGTGCACCCTCCCAGCTGAATAATTTTTATTGCATATTTTTGTGATGATGGGTACATGAATTTATTCATGTGTTAAAATTTATAGCACTGTCAACCCAAAATACAAATTTTGATGTATAATAACTTAAAAATAAAATTTAAAAGAAAACAGTATGTATGATATAAGCTAAACAAATCATATATACAAATTATAATGTGAAAACCTTTAATATAACTGTCATATAACTTACATATGATATCCTTCCTGACTTTTTTCTGTTGATGGATAAATATATTGCACATGTATATATATGCACATATATATATATATATATATATATATATATATATATATATATATATATATATATATATATATATAATTTACAGAGAGATAGAGCGGGAAAGAGAGAGAAACTGGATTATAATATACATTTTATGTAACCTGTTTTTTCACTTGGCATTATTTTTTATCCGTCTTCCCATATGGATACTACCTCATTCTATTTAATGACTATACTGTATAATTCCATTATATAAACTTCTTTATTTAACTGTCTTCATTAAAGCTTTGTCCCTTTTTTAATTTGAATTACTTTAAAACATGAGTAAGCCAAAACTTACCCTTGGTCATTCACCAAAGCAAGATTGGCCATGTCTGTTGCTTGCTCTGGCTGGAAGCCCAGAAAGTGAAATTCACTAATCTACTAAAAGTTCAAAAATCATACCTGGGATAAACTAATTTCTAAACAGCATGTCAATTATACTTTGAAATAATATGTTGAATATGTTTTTCTTCAATCTCTACATTTTAGGCATGTCTAAATTTAAAACAAGATTGTTAATCTGAAAAATACTATAAAAACCCTAAAGAATGTCCAAAAAGTCTGGAAATAAAACAAAGAAAATGCTGTATTTATGTACTTCAGAGGAAGTGTATTTATCATCCAGATCTATAATGAATAACAGAAGTAACATTGGTTATGCTAAGAGTATGAATTTAATCTTATACAACTACTTAATTATTCAGCCAAATTATTTTATTTTTTTCCTCCTTCTAAGAATCCTTGATTCCATCTTGCTGTTCAGGTGAAAGGAAGGTTCAGAGCTAGTTCTCAGTTATATTTGTAATCAGGACAAGAAAGAATGGAAATGATAATTCACATTTGCAGTCTATATTTGATTCACTAGAGATGAATTGTCGGATGTCTTTGGTTCACAAATGCTTGTATTTCCAATATCCATAAGAGTGGGCTTAAAGAAATGGTTTCTCCTTCAGTGATCAGACACATAGCAATCTTATTCATCAGCTGTCCCTTCTCCTATCTAACAAGTCTCAGGTCTCGGGACTTCCTCTTTAGAACTCAGCTGTTACTTCATCTGTGATATCCCAAAGATGGCTCTTTCTTAGGAACTAGAAGCTATTAATTGCAGCCAATGTGTAGCTTAAACAGACCATAACTCCAGTGTAACGGCTTCTCCATTATTTGTCCCCTAGGCCATTAAGCCTGTCACTTCCCAAGGCATTTTTAGAGCAAAGTTTAATTTCATTGGCCAAGCTCAAGAAACAAAAAATGTCCAGGTGCCTTGTGCCGCAAGTTTCATGACTGGGACTACCTTGGCTTGCCATTTAAGTTCAAGAGCAATAAACTGTGGCCCCATAGTTTATGATTACATAATGATTGAGAACCAGAATAAAAATGTAATTTCACAAGACCACAGAGGGACGATTGGGTAATAAAAATGTGGGTCAAAATAAATGGTATTTCTCACTTTATATAAATGATTCAAATTTTTGGATGGAAAAAGTAGGCGGTAGACTAAAGTTAGAGAGTAACCCCATAGGGTAGATTTTATTTATTTGGTTTGCTTTTTTTATCCTTGTTGTGAAGTTTATATCTATTGAAGTGGATTTTCACAATGAGGTTCAGCTATAGGGATGCATTGCCTCAACACACCAGTTTCTAATTTCTGGGGAGTCGTTTCTATTGGGTTGTCGGAAAAGTCATGATGTATTTTTTCTATGTTTTTCGTTGCAAAAATGCGTCATGACTTCTTCCGACAACCCAATACGTCTCCTAAAACTTCCCATCCATGAAACATGTGAGAGTTCCTTCCCCCAACCCCTTTTTTATCACTGCTTCTCCAGCTATAGTGATGGCATCTATTATGAGAAATTGTGCAATTTTTAAATGTTAGTAACTGATCAACATTTCAGAAGCTGGGTAGTGTAATAATATAATCCATGACCTGAATTCGGCCCATGGGCTCCAGGTCATGACCTCTTAGATTGCAAGTTTCTTGAAGAGGTATACAAGTACCTCCCATTCCCCGAGGCCTGTTACACATGATGCTGAGTGAATCTTTTCCAAATGGGAGTGAATTGTTATTGAGAAGCAGCCACAGTAACAACCGAAGTGGTGGGCACTAAGGTTTAGTTATTCTGATCACAGTGCCTTTGAAAAATTACTTTGACCATAATATCTCATCTCAGAGCAGAGGGAATTCTTTTCAAGCTGGAATGTCCTGGGCTCTGACTGCAATGCTGGTCTCTAAAAACAGTGTGCTTCGGAGGTAGGAGGAACGCTGTGTGCCATCTAACCAGGCCCCTTATGTTGCAGATGAGACTGAGGTCAGGACTGCAGATGTAGCTCAATGTCCCATTGTCTACAATATGTCTTCTGGCTCTGCATGCAGGTCTCTTTCCAGCAGGTGGTGATGCTAACTTAGCCCTAAAATCTTCAAAGCCTGTCTTGCAAGCAGATACATTCCCTACCTCTAATCTTCCTCATGGCAGAAAACTTATTTCTACTTATCTTTCCAAATCCTTCCTGTTGAGTCTATTTCACATCTCATTTGTGTGTTTAAAATCTTCTGTGATCACTCCAATTGGAACTTCCCTCAAACTCTTAGCATTTGCTTTCCTTTTGAATCTTAACCGACCATCCGATTCTATTATCATGGAACGTTTCCAAGTCTCTCTGATGACAATAGTAGCTCCGTGGGTACCAAGACAAGAAATACCACTGGGTCTGAGACACAGAAGATACTTAATGCATAATTATTTTAAAATTAACAACCAAAAATTCTAACATACTCATAGAATAGTGGTGAAAGTGTGCAGAACTGCCAGTAATTACCAGCTTTGTGACCTCGGGCAAATAATCTAAACTTCCCTGCACTCCAAGTATTCCATCTGTAAAATAGAGATAAGAGTAGGACCTATCTTACATGGTTGTAATAAGGATTAAGTGAAATGAAATGCTGAGTGTTAGCCCTGACCTCTTGGAGAAGGGCAGCTGGGCTAGTTGAGAAGATGCTTTAGTTTACCCCTGTATCCCAGGGCAGTGGTCTCAGCCTCTGGATTCCCTTCCTTAGTTGCAGGTGCAGTTTGATAAAATGAGAAACCGCCTCCCAAGGTCCCTGATGCTGCACTGGGTTTGCATTTAATTCAGCGGCCCATAAATGATTCTGGGTCAGCAAGGAAGAATGCTAATACTGCAATTATAGCCACTCTGTATTTTTACATTTTATGCTCCTTTGGGGTTTGCAAGCTCTCCGGAGTCAAGTTTACATTTTGCTCAGGTTTTCAGTCTTATAAATCCCTAAAAAGTTAGGGGACATGGTTTTAATTTTAGTCATAGGTTCTTTTATTAGAAGTTTACAAGGAATCAAGAATAATGGTATGGTGGTTGCAATTTGATGTGGAAGAAAACAGCATGCCCAAGCTTAATCTTGGACTGACTAAACATGACCTTAAAATACTTTACAGATTTAAAATCTCACCTCGAAAGGGCCAAGCTACTTTCTCCTTTTCTCCTTTTCTGTTGTCCTCTATCCCTTCTTACCCCTTGAGTCCACTGCTGTCTGCTTTTCACCTCATTGTTCTACTAATACGTTTTTTTAGGAGGTCTCCAGTGCTGCCTTAGTAGGATGACTGTTCATCTCTTTTACACCTATTGTCTTGGCATAATAAGAGCACGTGCTTTTGATCTCCGGAGTATTCTGGTGTGAATAATAACTTATAGGGTCACCTATGTCTTAGTCACCAACAACAGAGGTCCTTCTGTCCTCAGTCTCACGGACCCCTCTGACATATGTGCCACAGTGAAGAATATTGACGTAGAAAACGTTCTTTTACAATTTTTACATCAAAATATAGTTGACATTTATTAGTTTCAGGCTTACAACATCGTGATTCAACATTTATATACCTAACAAAGTGATCACCACAGTTAAGTCGAGTAACTATCTGTCACCACATAAAGTTATTATGATGCTATGGACTATATTCCCTATGTTGTATATTACATTTCTGTGACTTATTTTATAACTGGAAATTTGTACCTTTTAATCCCCTTCACCTTTTCTATCCATCCCACCACCTCCCTTCCCTCCTCTGGCAATCATCAGTTTGTTCTCTGTATCTATGAGTCTGTTTCTGTCTTGTTTTATTAGTTTGTTTTATTTTAGATTCCACATATAAGTGAAATCATATGGTATTTGCCTTTCCCTGTCTGAGTTATTTCACTTAATACCCTCTAGGTCCATCCACGTTGTAGCAAACAGCAAGATTTCATTCTTTTTTATGGCTGAGTAATATTCCATTGTATACATGCTCCACCTCTTCTTCTTTATCCAGTCATCTGTTGATGGACACCCAGGTTCTTTCCACATCTTGGCTATTATAAAAAATACCGCAGTGGACAAAGGGGTGCATATGTCTCTTCAAATTAGTGTTTTGGATTTCTTCGGATAAATACCCAGAAGTGGAATTGCAGTTCCATATGGTAGTTCTATTTTTAATTTTTCAAGAAGCCTCCATACTGTTTTCTCTAGTGTCTGCACCAATTCACAATCTTACCAACAGTGCACAAGGGTTTGCTTTCCTCCACATCCTTGCCAACACTTGTTATTTATTTTTTTGATGATACCCATTCCTGACAGGTGTGAGGAGATATCTCATTGAGGTTTTGATTTACAGTTCCCTAATGATTAATGATATTGAACATTTTTTCTTATGTCTGTTGGCCGTTTGTATGTCTTCTTTGAATAAATGTCTGTTTAGGTCCTCTGGCCATTTTTTTATTAGATTGTTTTTTTGATGTTGAATTATAGGAGTTCTTTATGTATTTTGGATATTAACCCCTTATCAGATGCATTATTTGTGAACATCTCCCATTCACTAGGTTGCCTTTTTGTTTTGTTGATGGTTTCCTTTACTGTGCATAAGCTTTCTAAGAGTTTACAGTTTTTTTAGAAAATATTTTTTGACAACAGACTTAAATCCTACCTCTTTAGCTGTGTGACTTGGGAAGAGTTGCTTAATGCCTATATATTTTTTCTTCTGTAGGAAATGATAGTACCTTCCTTACAGGATGGACGGAAGGGCTCAAACATGAAGTTTATAATGTAATTGGCATGATGCCTAGCACAGAAAGAGGAAACGGTCCCTGTTGTCTTGTGCTTCTAGAAAGCTCTGTCCCTTGGCTCTGATGACTTCCAGCAGTCTCTTCCTGTCCCGGTGATACACCCTCACCTCTCTTTATGTCACCTGCCCCTTTCACTGTCAGTGCTTGTCTCCCTGTTCTTTGCTGTGGCAGTTTGCTGTGGTTTGTTTTGTGCAAATGCGGGCATGTACATGCACCAACATGACTGAGGGACATTGCCAGTGCAGCATATACAGGTACTGATGAGCACAGTACCCCAGGAACTGCTGAGACCTCAGGGAATGTGGAGTAGGGAGTATCCAGCCATGTGCTGAAATGGGAGAAGGCTGTGCAGAGGACAACGGATACCACACAGGGGCTCAGAGGTAAGGAGATAAGAGCCTGGCAGAGGCGAGAGGAAAGGATGTCCTTTAGGGGAGCAGACTGAGGCAGGTGTCAGCCACGACTGTTTCCAGAGCGACAAGTGTCCATACTGGACATAATCGGGGTATAAATGATCACAGTAGGAATACCTTCAGTGCATACCTCAGAATCTGGAGATTAATCTTTCACTGGTAAGAGGGGCCGGATGGGTTTAGGTTCAGACCTTTTTCTACTCGTGGATTATAGGGCAAGGTCTAACCTTCCTAGGCCTTAGTTTTTTTTCATCCATGCTTAAGAACAGGGATTTTGGGGATAGTATAACTTGGGTTTATGTTCTGGCTCCTAATTGATAGCTTTGTGCCCTCAGAAGAATTGCTAAATTATCAGAGCTTCCATCCCTCAGCGGTAAAAGGGGAACCATGATAGTGCCGCCTCCTAAGATGACCTGGAGTTGAATGAGATAATGTGAGTAAAGGCTCAGCTGATCTCACAGGGGTGATACATCTTAGATTCTATTAATATTGTTGTTGCTGTTATTTCTTCATATCCTGAAGCATAGTCTCCTCATCTCTAAAGTGGGAGTGCTAATCACTTCCTAAGGATGTTGGGTGGATTTATTGGAACAGCATTTGTAAATGCTGGGTGCATAATGGTCACCAAATCACAAACTGAAAGAAGCCTAATGCAAGATATAACTGGGTTTGGTTCAAAGTTATTATCAATAATTACATAATTATTTGTGTACTTCCTTTTCTTCCTCTTCCTCCTCTCCTCTGCCCCTAATTTAGAGTTTGTCTCTCAACGCTCCTTCAGTTCTCCTAAAATATAAACTTCCAAAGACTAAGGACTGTGACTCTTTCTAACACACTGCTCCAGCACTCAACACAGTTCCTGGCATGTGATAGAAGCTCAACACCCGTCAGTTAAATTAATGCAAAAAAAAAAAAAATTAAGAGAGCCAAAGACAAAGCTCAGTGAAAACGGTGGGACAGAAAAAATGGAGATTTAGTGGCTGGTCAGAAGTTGCAGGTGACTGAATGTTGTAATTTAATTGCAATCATTAAAATGAAGGCTCACCTGTACGCTTCCTGAGTCATAGTCTAGCTGTCTGACACCAATCAGTGGTTGACAGAGAAGTGCCACCTACCAGTGGGGTCCAGGGCCATTAAGTTAATTCACATTGTATGGAAAATGACTTTGGTAATTATGAGTCAAGATAAAGGATGTGTGCTTAGATTTGACCCTGGAAAAGGCCAGGGGTATCTAATGCAGGGTTAATCTGCAGGTTAATGTATCAGATGCTGGAATTCTCTACTGTTTTATACTTTTTTTTTCCATTATCACAGCGTATGCTGCTGAAGTCTGTCCAGGAACCTAATTGGCTATTTGACAATAGTGATTGCAAACTCAGAGTTCCTTGTTTTCTGGAAATGTGTTTGGCCCCCTGCTTTCATACTGACGTGTTTCACAGAAGACATATATGCAAAGAAAAACATGAGATAAATATTAAAATAAAACCCTCCTTTGGTCTAGAGACACGCTTGATGTGGTAAGCTGAGTTTAATGATTCATTCTTTTCTGGGCATATTAGCTTTAGAAGACATCTCTTTGCATACAACTCAGACCAGTTTCCTGCAGCCTCTGCTCTGCAAAAATCACTGCCTGTGCTTTAAAAACAAAACAAATAATAAAAATATAGGCAAGAGAAGATATTCATATTTTTTATAGGAGAAACAGAAATGGAACTTATATCCCGGTTTTTGGCCCCAAGGAGTGACTTGTCCCTGGAAGTGAGGATTTATGGGAAAAGGCATCCCCAGTAGGCCAAAATATGCCTGGGATAACGACTTTTCAGCTCTCTTTCTCCTCTGCTGTGCTCAATGCCAGCTGCCTCTAGCCAGGGCCCCGGTGCTCTTATCCTGTCTTTAAATTCATATCTTAGATTATTTTCAAGAAAAACAGGAAATAATTGGGGATACAATGTTTATAATTGCTGAAAAATAAGGTAGTCTGCTGAAATTGCTTTTTCCAATTTCTGGAAGTGCTATGTTCCTCTCAGCTTTGTTATTCATACAGTAGGTATCTGTCAGACCCAACTCCAGGACAAAGGAGCTGTGATGAACATAATATCGTAGCTGTGGTTCCTGACTTGATGGAGCTGATGGGATACTGATTCTGGGCACCTCTGTCTCCCACCATTTGTCCTGTTTTATTCTCCCTCCTGTCTACCCTGCCCTCTGTCAGCACTGGATTTCTCTTTCCTCTTTAGGGCATCCCAAGTGAATGGGGGCCTATAACTAAAACATCTGTGTCTGTGGAAAAATATTATGATGTCTGCACTTATGCAACTTGGTTAAAAGGTCTGATTTCCTGAAATGGAGTCAAATGGGACTTCCCCAGACATGTAGTCATGGGGACAGATAGGAGGGAGGCTCGAAAGAAAAGAAGAGCAAGAGGTACCAGCCATAAAACTTGTTTAAGGTAGCTTCTCAACACACGTTCGCTGAAACGAAGCTGGTTCAGAAAGCAAGGAGAGATTCACGTTGCAGAACACACCACCTGGTATCTTGCTGCCATTTTTCCTCTTTTGAACTAAAAATCCAGCCTTTTGTCTTTCAAACTTATCCAAGGAAGCCTCTCTCCTCACTGGGAATCTAGAAACTCACACACTCTAAGGAAAACATTTATTGAAGGCTCATTGCATGCCAGCTTCTATGCTAAATATTTTTGACCATGCACTTTGTCATGGCAAAACGAAGATGCAGATATGTCTGTCCTCATTTTTTTTTAAGATGATAAATTAAGAATCAGAAAAAGTGACTTTCCAAGATGTTACTAATAATATAGAAAAGAGCTACTGTTTGAATTCCAGCTTGTTAGACTCAGACCTGCCCCTTCCTATGCTTTAAGACCTGATTCTTTTATATTCATATTCTGGGAGTTGGTGCCTATTATAGCTCTTTTTTTCCAAGAAAAAGTTAGGATGCTTGTACATGGTGTGCTCATGTATGTGATTGTGGTTGTGTACCCTTGCACACACTTTTTTGTGTGTCTTAAAAGATACGTGATCATCTCATCTCAGAATGTAGCTTTTAGCCAGGAACAGATATTTCCTCGGAATACTTTGAGTGTCCCTCCAATAAATAGATCGAGACCTGTTCCTCAGACTTCTCAGGGGAGTCGTGGTCTCTCATTCCATTTTTTTTTTTAATAGAGACCTAGCCTGCAGTTTCTGAGCATCATTTTCAGCAGAAAGGAACAGTGGCTTACCTTAATGAATTCCTCCTCACTCCCACACCTCCATGGTGAGGAACGGGAAGGCATTGCAGGATTAGAGTTACAACCCAAGGTGAATGACACCATGTGAACTCAACTCCTTCTTAGGCAACACAGCTAGCTGTCCCTTGTATGTCTCCACTCCTTTGTATCAGTGAGTTATGGGGTTCATTCTTGACAGCATCCCACTGAGACTCTCATGGTCATGGTTTTATTTTATGGACTGGTATGAAACCCCACATAAGAAGATACTGGTTTAATTCCTAAATCTTGTTTTTCTGAAAAAAAAATGTTTTAAAAATCTTGTTAATGGATTTTATCCAGTTAAGTATGAATCTAAAGGCAGATAACAGGACACAAGAAATAAATTATTTCTAGAACATGGATTTGGGGATCACAGAGAGAGGATGGCTCTGGTATTTACTAAATCTGGAATAAGTTTAAATCACATAGTCTTTCTGAACCCCTGTTTTTGATCTGTAACATGTTGATAATAATACGTAGCCTCATAATATTTTTAGGAAAGATAAAGAGATAAGTGCTAAGTTTCCAGCATAGTACTAGCATCTAGCACTCCCTAGTGATAATTAACATTAACAGCCATCACCATATGTATCTGCTCTTTTATAGCTTACCAGGCATGTAGACATCATGACATTTTATTTTCACCATAGAGAGACACATGCAGCTCTATTTGTTTGCATGAAGCACATGTATAATAGAGTGGCTAATCTATTTAAATCCTCATTGTTTTTCCCTCTGAAGTGAATCTCTTAGCCCCATGAGACTCAGGGATGGGTTTGAACACTCACTTGAGGCAGAATTGCTGACCTTGCAAGATAGAACAAAACATCTTAGGGTCAAGTGATTCTTCCTGAGTCACAAGCTCAGCCCTGGTCCTCAATCAAGGACCATAAAAAAACAGGACCTCAGCACAAACCATTCAGCCCGTGGAAAACTCTTCATGCTTATCTTGGGTCTGGGTTTGTTAGCTTTAATAGGGCACTGGGCCTCCTTAAGCTTGTGATGCATTCCAAAAGAACAGTCATGTTTTATTTGTCAATCAGCAATTCCAGAAACTCTGGAATCTGGAGAGTTGAGGTGCCAATGTCAGGATTATGTTTTTTTGTCTCAGTAACAGAGAGTGGATTAGGCAACGCCATTATGCGATTTCAAGGCTTTTGACCCCTGAATGTTCACCTGGAAAATATTTATGGAGCTCACTGGGTTTAAGCCAGAAGCATCACTTTCCCTCTCTGAAAAGAGAAGCCATAGCATACAGACAAACGAAAGAGTGGACAAGAACAGAAAATGTATATTTCAAATGAAAGAAGAGTTTCAAAGGTAGAGAGAGTGCTTGAGATTCAAAACAAAGGGAGATATCATCCATCACATTCTCAGAATTTTGCCTGGAAATTTAATTTTAATGACAAAGCACATCTTCTAATGAATCTGGATTCTATGAGTCACTGGTACTTTGGGGGAAGGAGATGAAGATATGAAAATAGGTTGAGAGCCTTGATCTCATGAAGGTGATTAGGGGACATAAAACACAGAAATGGATAACAGGGTCAACTGTACTACTCTTTAATTGCAATCACAGTGTCAGGTGGGGCTGTGGTCTTATCTGAAGGTCAACTCGGAGCAGATTTGTTTTCCAGCTTCCATGATTGTTGGCAGTATTTAATTCTTGCAGGCTGTGAGGTTAAGGGCCTCATTTTCTTGCAAATTGTTAGCCAGAGGCCAGTCTCAACCCCTTGTCATGAAGCCTCATCAACATGACTGCTTGCTTCCTAGAGCCATCCGGGAAGAGAGTCTGCCTTCCTGATGGCCATTATAATTGTATGTATTGTATTCCAGTATGCATAATTAGATACATCCTGTCACCTTTGCCATATTCTATTGGTTAGAATCAAGTGAAAGATACGTAGGGTTTGGCTATACTCGAGGGAATAAAATCACACAAGGGTATGATATTAGGAGGCTAGAATTATTGAGATCCCCCTAAACTATGTCTAGCACAGCTGTTAAATTATTGATCTTTGGAATATTACATTGATTTAGCAAGAATGCAGTGAATTAGTTCCATCTATGTTTTGGGGTCTTGTCTCAGCAAAGTGGAGGCTACAGAGAGAAGCAAATCCCAATATGCTTTGAGAAACTTGCAGTCTTACTCTAGTGAAGAAGATATGATGTAAATAAGTAACTCTAGAATGCAGCACAACAATGGTCAATGGCTGTTGGAATTGGGGATGGATTACTTCTGAAAGGTGAGACAAGATTTTTTAAATTACGCTTCTAGGATGGATGGGATTTGGGGCAATCAACAAAGAGAGCCTGCACAATTGTGAAAATGGACAAAAGAGATTTCAACATAGCTTTGCGACATTATGTATGGTCCCAAATACTGTCATTTAAAAAGTTGGAGGACATTTTCTTTCCTGAAAGTAAATTAATAGATATATTGATAGCTAAGACAGCTGTTATGAAGATAAAATGAGCTAGTGCCAGAGAGTTAATGCAGAATTAAAAGCTTTGCAAGGGATTTCCTGCGAAGCCAGTGTCCTGTGAGCTAAATTATGTATCAGTGACAGTTCAATATCTCTTATGAAATTTCTGTGGAAGTTTTTTTAACTGTTATCCTAGTTTTTTTAATTTTCAGACACAGGGAAAGCCCATCTTCTTTCCTTAGGGGCAGTGCTTTGTCCTATGTCCTCCCCTTTGTTATAGATCCAAGAAGAGCTGTTGATTTTTCAGTCCATTCAAGCTTTTCATTTGTGACAACTTTCAAGGTCCTCCCAAGTGGAACCAGAAACGAGAAGTTTTCAATAGTGTTGTTTTTAGAAATGACCCAGTCCAAGATACAGTATTGAATTTAGTTGCTATGTTTTATTAGTAACTTTGGGATATTTTCTCAGTTTTTTTCTACTCTTTAATGATTTTTAAGATTGCAAGTTATTGTATCAAATGTTTCTCAACATTCAATTTGAGTTTTCTCATAATTGGATCCAGGTTACATATTCTTGTTCCAAATAACTTAGAACTTGTACTGAGTCCTTGTAGAATCCTCTCTGGCACTGTTCCATACAGATTTGTCCAATACTTAGTGCTATTAATATGAGCGTCACTTGGTTAAAGTTGCATCTATCAGATTTCTCCTCTATACAATTTTCTTTTCTGTTTGAAAAAAATATTTTGTGGGGACGCCCTTTGAAACTATGTAAATATCTTTTTTCTCATTACATTTTCCATTAGTTTTGACATTGATTGATTTGTATTGCCTGAATCAATTATTACCATGAAAGATAACAAATGATTATTTTTGTAATTATCATCCCTCTTACATTTAATATTGGTCATTTTGCTCTAAAGAAGAGTTTTCTGTTCACATATTTAATCATGTGTTTATATCAATATAGAATCAGATTCTTATTTTACTCAGTAGGTTTTAATCTATTATATCATTATTTATTCTTATGCTCAAATTACCCAAATTTACCAGTGGAAACCTCTTTTAAGGGGACTTCTATGTCCATTGTATATTTTTTTGTTATCCTCTGAACACTCTTTTGGTCGGCACAATAAGTTATTCTAGTTTAATCTTGTACTTTCACTGTCCCTGTCTTAATGTCATTTCTCTAAGGAGATCTGGTTTATTTTAATGGAGAATGGTGCTTACAAATCAAGATCTGAACACCAGCTGTGTTCATTGCTACTGACCTTTCAGTGGACAGAGCTGGAAATAACATGTGTTTATATCATAAATACTTTCCGTGTTTATTTCTATATATGTCTGTATTTCCTGAAAATTATTCGTTTGCATCAGTACTTCCAATTCTAATTTAACAACTTGTGGTTCACTCTAGACTCCTGTTTTCTATGTTTGTAACTCCCTTCTTTGATAGTAAGAAACCTATATCCCGTGATCCTCAGTGTATTTTCTCATTTGCTCATTTCCCCTGTATGTTCCTGATCCACAACCAGCTCCTCACCTGCCTAGCCACCTTACTTACATGTGCTCTTGCTGTGCACTGCACACCCAGAGTACAGCTTGCTCACACCCCCTCTTCTCACAGCTCCACATCCTGGTGGTCCACTCCCTTACTCAGCCACCTCCTTTGTTTGGCTCCAAATCCGGCCATGCGTCTGTTTTTCTTAGCTGCCTTCCTCACTCTGTTCTGAGTCACATCAGGCCACCACCACACTCACCTTCCTCCTGTTCCATCCCTGAATTTCATCAACCGCCTCCAACAAATACTCAAGAAAAGCCAGGGGAAAGGAAGAGTTGGAAGGAAAGCATGTGGGAAAAAATTTGACTCTAGTTTAATCAGCTTTTGAATCTAACATTAGTGTCTCCTTGCGTAGAACATTTCTGGAATACAAGTTTGAAACAGCCAAGGGAGCCCCTGGTTGGCTTTCTCTTTTATGTAGAAATTATCACTTGGTGAGTCAGTTGCATCAGTTCTTCCTATCTGCTTTCAAATATCTGTCACCGTCTTTCAAAAATAGATTAGTTATTTAATTCTGAGGGGAAAAAAGGCTTTAGTGTGAGAGGATGTAATTTTACTATCCAGAATCTGACCAACTACTTGAGAGTGTTCTCTGGAAGTTACAGTGCTAAAGTGATTAAGGATATAATTCCACAGTGTCTGGAATGCTATGTTTTTCTCTCTTCTTGAAAACTGTTTACTGAGCTAGGATTTGTATAATATCCCTGCTTAAAGTCATTTGAATGAAATCTTCAATTGAAACAAGCATAACTTGAATTGTTATCTCCACTTTTTATAATCCTTTCAAATATCGCCAAAAGTTTTTGTTTTGTTTTGTTTTATTTTGTTTGGTTTTAAGTGACAATTCAAGATGCCAGCAACTTGATTTTCAGTTCCATCCCTGCTTAAACTGATGCATTTCTGTCAGAGCCCCCCGTATGTGGATAAATATAAGACTGTTTACTCATTGCTGTATGATGTATGTGTATATCTTGTTTAGTCTGGAGAAAGAGAAGTATAAAACAAACACATTGTTGATAAGCATCATATTACCAGTGAGGAGAAATATCCTTGATATCATTAGAAGATCCCTTCTTAGCGAGTATTTCACGCAAGCGATATCTTGTCTACTTTCCTTAGAGAGGGGTATGATATACCAACCTTCCCAAATTAGCTGTAGTTAACATAAAACTTTTTTTTAAAGATTTTTATTGGGGAATTGGGGGGATGGGAACAGTGCTGGGGAATTGAGGGAAGGGGAACATACAAGTTGCTGTTGTTTTGTTCTTCAGTCTAGTTGTGGAGGACGTTGCTTCACTGGCCCAAGTTGGCACCATCATTGCGCTCTTCTCTGGTGAGACAGATCAGTCACCAGCTTCTAGACAGCCGCTCATGCTGGGCTACATACGGTAGCCCATGGCAACCCACTGCCACAGGGGCTACAGCCTACGCCATTGCCTGCAAGTCACAGCAACCCAGCTCCAGGTTGAGCTGTTGTTCAGCATCTTAGCTGTAGAGGGCAGTGTCACTGGCCCTCATCCCAAGCCAGTTCTTAACCATCACGCCACTTGGCTGGCCCAAAACATTTATTTTTATCATTGGGTTAAACCATGCCTTCTATAGTCTGAATGTTTGTGTCCCGCCCTCCACATACATATGTTGAAAACTAATCCCCAAGGTGATGGCTTTAGGAGGTGATTAGGTCAAAAGGGTAGAGCCCTCATGAATGGGATTAGTGCCCTTGTATAAGAGGCCCAAGAGAGCTCTCTCACCTCTTGTGCCATGTAAGGTAACAGCTAGAAGGTGGTGTGATGAAACAGAAAGCACGACATCACCAGACACGAAATGTGCTAGCACCTTGATTTTGGACTTGCCAAGCTCCAAAATGTGAGAAATGAATTGCTGTTATTTATAAGCTGCCCAGCCTATGGTATTCTGTTAGAGCAGGCCAAATGGACTAAAACAGAAAACTGGTACTGAGAAGTGGAGGTGCTATGTAACAAATACCTAAAATGTGCAGCTGGCTTTAACAAGTGGGTAGTGAGTAGAGACTGGGAGAGCAATGCATGGTAGAATAAACATGCATTGCTATGACGGGGCTGTGAAGGGCGATTCTGGTGAAAGCCTAGAAAAAAAACTAAGGAAGCTGTAGCAGAAGCCCTAAGCTTCTGAGAGAACACCTAAGTGGCCATGAACAAAACGTTGGTACAAATAAGGACAGTCAAGCTCACTCTGATGAGATCTCTGTGAGATCTCTGATGGAAAAGAGAGACATGTTATTGAAAACTGGAGGAAAGGTGACCCTTGTTATAAAGGGGCAACGAGTTTTGCTGAATTGTCTGTGTCCTAGTATTTTTTGGAAGGTAAAATTTGTGAGTGATGTGTTGACCAAAATTAATTTTAGACTGTAATGAGGAACAAAAGCATTTATTCACACAAAATGAGCTGCAGCCCGGGAGACACAGGTTCAGGTAGCAACCTACATTGCACTCTGCTGAGACAAAGGAGAGGCTGCCTTTTATGGAGAAACTTCCCACCCATAGTTCCCATTTTGGTCAATCTCAAGCAAATGAGGTTTCTAAAGTGTGCAGTTCTGATTGGTATATATATGTTGGATGGGGCAGGTCTCGGTTCATTGGTTGAAACACGAGACCAGGGCTTCCCTATAGTGCTTTACTTAGACTGCGTAAACAGCAGGGGCATACATAGTACAGGACGTTGAAAGCTCAGTCTGTGGCTTTTCCCGAAATGCAGAGTATGTGAGAGGCCTCTGTCAGCATGGCCACTAGACCCCGGTTATGAATTTGGGCTCAGAAAACCAGAAGTCTATTTACAAACATATTTCTCCTCAAAGTTCACAGGTGAAACTCGATATTTAGCTGAAGCAATTTTTAAGCAAAGTGTTGTTGAAGGAGCAGCCTAGTTCCTCCTTGGCCACTTTAATAAAATGTGAGAAGAGAGAAATGACTTAAAGATGGGATTGTTAATAAAAAAGGAGCTAGAACTAATATATATATAAAATTCTCAGCCTATCCATATTGAGAAAAATGAGAGCCATCTTTGAAGAAAACATGAAGGTGGCCAAATTTGATAAGGGCATTAGTCAT
Organism: Hipposideros armiger; assembly: GCF_001890085.2. NCBI lineage: Eukaryota > Metazoa > Chordata > Mammalia > Chiroptera > Hipposideridae > Hipposideros > Hipposideros armiger. The sequence continues at coordinate 1,459,805 of NW_017731689.1, forward strand.
CTAAATAGAAGCCAGGATTTATTGTCCAAGATAATGGAAACTGGAAAGTGACCCCAAGGGTGTTTCAGAGATCATCAGGGTTGCCACACCCTACCACAAGCCCAGAGAACAAGGGCCAAGGATTGCTGGGTTCAGAGTGATTTCAAAGCAGGAGCTTGTCTACAGCGATTTGTCACTGCAGCCCAAACTGATTAAGACACATAAGACATAAATGTCCTAATATGTTATATGAATAAAAAGGCATCTTTCTGTCTTAGTTTATACTTCCCAGAATACGAAGAAAAATGACATTTCCATATAGTTATTTACCACTTGAGAATTCTGCTGATTTTCTGTGCATGAAGCAGGAATGAAGGCGGACGTCTAAGAAAGGGATGAGCTGCCGAGCACCGTGACATTTTCAGCATGCTGCTATCTTTACATATCTGCTTGTGGGGATGCGGTAGGAATGGATTCAAGAGGGGAGGTTGGAATAAGTAGCCTTTGAGTTATTATATTTCCAGTCCTGAGAATTCAATTCTTATTGAGGGGAAAGCCTGCACAGAACCACACTGTGTCTGAAAGACCTAAATTCAGAACTGAACAAACTTTAAGGTGGCTCTTTCCCACTCTCACACTTTTCTTTCATGTCCTATTTTTTTTTTTTTCCTTTTTCTATTTTACTCCTTCCTAGAGGATGTAATCTTGATAACATTTCTCTAATGGCCACTTACAGATTAGCAAGCTCAGCCAGTTTATAGCCTGGCATTTACTTTCCTTCATCTCCAGTGTCTGGAGATCTCGAATTGTTGCTTCACAAAGCTGAGCTTCTATCAGTAAGTTGCCTTTTTGAAGGCGGGTATCAGTAAATGGAGATAAGTATGGGGGAAATGTGGTGTGTAACAGATAACTAAAAATCGGCCTGATAAACGGCTGCTGGATCTCTTTGGTAGCTTGGCCAATTTCATGGTTTGCTTTCCTCAGATGCAGTGATAACATGATTCAAAGGCATGCATATTGCATGAAATGTAAATGTTTCATTACTTTAAACTCTTTGGCATCACTAAATATGAGGATGTTTTTGTTTGACTTTACACTTTCATGAAGAGATTAGACTAAGTCATAGTGCAAAGGTGCCTGGTATGTCTCAATTTTCCTACAGGGCTCTATCACTCTGAGTGAGAACCAAAACAGTGATAAGTGATGGAGGCTATTGTGGAACATTCATGTTAAAGTCTACATGCACATGTGTGTAAGCATTTCCCGGTATTATAAATCGTGGGATCGAGAGAAGGGAAGAATCGCTTTTGGTGCTTACCGAAAAATATTTTTATTTTTATTGAAAAAAAAATGTGGTTAATCAGAATCTCTTGGAATTGCAATGACCAAAAAATATTGAGGTCAATAAATCCATCTAATTCTAAATAGTTGCACTTAAGCCATTCAAAAGGAATGTAAAGCAGCATGACATATGGAATAAGCAACAGATGAGTATTAGACCTCATCCTGGTTCTGGCCTTAAGATGTTGAGAGATGAGACACATGCTTATATATTTCTGGGCACCAATTTTCTCAATTCTCAAATGAGAAGCCTGGGCTGACCCATCTCTAGGGCCATTGCCCACTTTAAATGTTATGAAGGTGGCCATCTTCCATGTCTTAAAAATCACTAATCAATGCAATCCCTTATCTTCTCCATTAAGTCACTACCCAAGCTTGTCAGATTAGAATACACATAAGTGCCACAAATTCAACAAAACAAGGATGCGACCCTGAGTGACTGGAAATGTTAGGTAAGGTGGTCAGGGAAGACTCCTTTGAGGACGTGGCTTTTGAATTGAGATCAGAGAGATGAGAAGGTTATCAGTTATGGAAACATCTGTAGGGAGACATTTCAATTTTTTCTCCCATGCTCTTACTAAATTCTTCTCTGCCGTTAAGATGCTGTTCTTCCTAGCTGTCCTGTCTTTGTCCATATCACTTCCTGTCCTAGGGATATGTTATCTCCCATCTCCTCCTGTGGAAATCCCAGCTTGCTTTAAATGCCACCTCCTCCATGAAGCCTGGCCTGATTTCCTCAACCAAATTCTCTCTCACCTGTACATGCTTTAGTGTTCATACTGCCACATCCTTTTTTTGGTTAAGAGACTATCCTGATTACAAGCAACCAAACTGGAGTTGGAATAAAGGCAAGCAAAAATGGTCAAATTTATTGGTTTAGGTAAGCAGAAAACAGAATGGTTGTAGGGCTGGCTTCATCGAAAACTGTATTCTGTTGGTGTTCCTCTCTTTCACTCTTCTCTACTTTGTGTATTATCACTTTCCTGTTTCAGGCTGCTTTTCCCACAAACCTGAATGTATGGTTGCAGGTAGTTCTGTACTTATGCATTTAGGACTTCAGAACCTAAAGATAACCTTTTCTCACCACTTCATGTGAGACAAATCCCAAGGAAAGACTCGTTGGCCCAGCCTCATTTGTATCACTGGACTGTCCTGGAAGAGTGTGGTGGGGGAACAAGAACTCAGGCTTGGTCACTCAAGAGTCACATGCCCACCCATGTGAAGTGAATGGCATCTCCATAAGCAACCATTTGGCTAGAGTTGGGGAGAAACCTGTACTCTCCAGAGAGGGGAGGGTTGTTCCTTTCGTCTTTTACAAATGCATGGGGCATAGGAAAACTCCATCTCTGGAGAGGGACATTCTAAAGGATTCTAAAGGTGCATGGCATCAGTGCTAAGCCCGCTCTGCCCCATGGTGCTCAAGGAGCATCTCAAGCCTTGACAAGGTCGTACACACAGTACCACCTCCCACGTCTTCTCTGGTTCCTGCAGAGCCATAACTTCAGCCACATTCTGTATTACATTCTTGCAAAATCCATTTAGGCCACACAGACTCAGTGTTTCCATCATATTTCTGTGGCCGGCTTATCCCAAAGGCAAAGAGGAATGAGTATTAACACCACTCTAGGGAAGCGTGTCTGCGGTATGCAGTGTCGCGCCTCTGTTGGAGGCTCGCTGTTAATTTATGGACAACTGGGGGGTGCTATGATCTTCCGCTTCCCTCTTAGCCTACTTTTTATGAGTCCAAGTGTCATTTACTTTGTAACTAGAAAGCATGGACTTCCCTGAAGGGAGCCCAATCCCAAACCCTCTTTTTTTATGTGGGTGGTACAGGTGACTGCCCTCACTGTCCTGCCTCATCCACCCCCACTCCACACACACAGTCTCAGCATGAAGGAATTTTTTGTTTTTCTTATAATTAGGACACATATCACTTGGTACCATTTTTTTTTTTAATTTTTCACTTATTAATGTAGGTGTGTTTGAAATCCTTCCCTCTTCCTGTTTCCTTCTTGGAATGAGCAATGATTTATTCCTGTGTCCGATCCTGCATCGTCTTTTATGGTGCAGAATCTGAATGGTAAAAAAGGTGAAATAAATCCATGAGCCTAAGTTGATGCGAAATGACAAACAACTGAACCAGAGATGGAAGACGTAGGGAGGCAGCGTAAGAAACTGCTCGTGTTGTGCTAAGTCAACAATAACTTGAATCACTTGAAATAAAGGGAAAGCGGACATATTGAGATTATGCCACAATGAGAATGGAAACTTATGCATGAGAGAGATTTGAAAAAGTTAAAGAAAATTTTGAGTGGTTTTAATGACTCACTGTGGTATTTATAGGGAGATCACAAACTTGATGTTAGTTCATTTGCAATCATCTTTGACTGTCATAAGGATGTTTCTTAAAATGTGACTCAATGCCAGGACGAGAGCACAGAGCTGCTTAGTTTGAAACAATGAATCCTTTGGAATTTCTCTTGGAGCTCCTAAACCTCTCCCTCAAATATAACGTACATCTACGTGTCTGAACAGCAAAGGCGCGATACATCCCACGGTACCTATTTCCTGTCTTAAATATATTATTCACTGGATAATCAGTTGTTGTAGTAAATCATTACATTTTGCATTTTATTATTGTTGTTATTATATCATCATCTTATTACCTAACTCATTCTGAGCACTAATTATGTGCCAAGTCATATGCTAAGATCTGTACATGCCTGATCTCATTTCATTTCCACCACCAGCCAGCTTCATGAAGGGATTATGGCAATAATCCAGGTTAGACGTGATCAATTTATGAGCGAGGCCATAGTCCAGTGGTTTAAACATATACTTAAGTATAATGCAAGGAACTAAATTGATCTTTGAAGCAAACATTTATTGAGCACTTATTAGCATTTATCCTCCACACGTGAATGTGATCCTATAGTTAGTAAATGGTGGAATTGAAATTTGAACTCAGGGAATATGACTTGGGCAACTGTGCTCTTAATCGATACAGTGTAATTCAAAAAAGAAAGAGAAAAGATTCTTCAGCGATCACCTTCAGTAAGCTGTGGCTATGCAGAATGAGGGTCAATAAAAGGTTTCTTGAAAGTTCCTCTGACTCTTAAGTGATGGATTCCATAGGAAGAAGGAGAAATTAACTAATTTCATAAAGTCCCTACTACGTACATGCTATACCGTCTACAATAGGAGCTATCTTATTTAATCTACAAAAGAGCAGTACTTGACCACTTTTCACAAGGCAATGGGGATACGATGTTGCTGCCCAGAGTGGTATTTTCTGTAGTAGTAAATATTAGCCAATAACAAGTGACCAATAATAAAAATAGTTATATAAATTATGGTATATCCATATAATTGACTGTTACACAGTCATTTAAAATGGCAGTTTTGAGGGCAATTGATGTCCTGTGAAAATGTTCAGGATATGATATCAAGAGAAACAAAATCAGGGTGCCCAATTATACACTGGCATGATATTAGTTATAGATAGATAGATAGATACCTGCTTTCAACAGAGAAAGTGAAATGGAGCTGAGGGAAGGCGCCCGAGCTCTAGATTGAGCATTCCCGTCAGGCGTCCTAAGCAGCACACATCACAGAACCATCTGCCTTTTGCACATGGTCCATGTGGAGGTGCCATGCCCATATGGCTCTTCTTTTCTTAGCTGACCTCCCTAAAGTCAGAATTTTGTCAGCACCCGGGTCACCTGCCCGAGTCCTCCTGCCAGTGTCCTTTATTCTGTCTAGATCTTTACTTGTGGTTTGTCCTTGCTTCATCCTATACTAACCTGACATACATGGATGTATGTACTGATTGTTAATATCACATCTCATATAACTGGAGAAGGTCTATACCAGCACTGTCCAATGTGAAGTATGAGAGTCACATGCATCGTTCATATGCAATTTAAAATTTCCTGGTACCCACATGAAGACATGTGGCTACTTTTTTTTTTTTTAAGATTTTATTGGGGATTCAGGGAAAGGGGAACAGATAAGTTGCTGTCCTTTTGTTCTTCAGTCTAGTTGTGGAGGA
>NW_017731689.1:1465570-1466688 GCF_001890085.2 Hipposideros armiger
AAAAAAAAAAAAAAACCAAGAAACAAGCAAATTTAATTTTAACAATATACTATCTAACTCAATATATTCCAAAATATTATTTTAACATAAAATCAATATTGAAATTATGAGCTATTTCACATTCTAGTTTTTGTACTAAGTTTCAGAATTCAGTTTGTATTGACCCTGATAGCACATCTCAACTTGGACTAACCCATATTTCAGGTGCCCAGTAGACATGTGTGACTATTGGCTACTACCTAGGAGAGCACAGAACTATACCCCATATTCTTGCTTTTCAGATTTGCTTTTTAAACTACTCAGCTTTGCTTAGTTTAAATTTAGGTGAAAGGCTAATCAGCACTTAATCTAAAAATGAATTGTCAGAAAATTGTTTCTCTTAAAGGAGAATTCAGCTACAGAGCCTCTGTTAATGACTTAATTGGCAAGAGATAATATATTTGGCTAGGGGGCAGTTTTCCATTTGTTTAATTAAATTAAGATGGAGATTAAAATTGCTTATCACTTGCAGTTACTTCAAGCTGTAACTACAGGAACCTTCATTTCACTTCTCTGGAACATGAAAGGCACCAGAGCTAAGATCTTGTTTAGATGAGATAACAGACCCCCTTTCCCTACCCTCCCAACTCCCCCAAGCCAAGGGCAAGGGGCCAGCAAGGCATTTTCAGAGCCCCTCCTGGGGTAAGCTCCCCTTTTCCAGTGATCCTTGTAAATCATGTAGTCATTTATTTATGCAGTTCTTCAGAGTTCTAGAATGATCTGCACTTTGCTAGTGCACACACAGAGAAGACATTCCCCGTTTTAATTCTTTTTGTGTGTAGAATATGCCAGTTTAGTCACAGCTGTATAATTATTCTCCTCTGTCGTGATCCACCGGTGGAAGCAGTGGGCAAGTGGAAATGGGAAGGGGTGGGCTGATGAACTGCTGACTGTTTCCCTCTGGATCAGAGCTCCTTGCTCATGATCTCTAAGCAAACATGATACATCACATCCCATTATCAGCACACATCCAGCATAGCGATCCTTACTTATTCTGCAGAGAGAACCTTATGTCTGTCAGCCTCCTTTCTCATGCATTACATCATTTCCTCTGTCATTTCCAACTTTGCAAGTTATAG
>NW_017731689.1:1468126-1469018 GCF_001890085.2 Hipposideros armiger
AAGCCTAATTTCTCACCTCCGTTCACTCATAATGCTGCCCATCCTGGCCTATGAATAGTCTTAGCAAATGTTACTGAGTATTCACTATGTCCTAGCTGCCATTGTAAATAGTTTACATGCATTAGCATACTCTCTGAGAGTATATGCGGTCCTTGGTATTCTTGTCCTCACTTTGGTGAGCTTATCAGCTGGATACACCCAGGTGACCACTATGGGAAACAAGGTAGAAAATATTTCCACCCCTCAGGAAGTCCTGTCATGCCCCATTTCAGTCAGTTCCTCTTGAAGGAACTCATCAGATCTTAAATCTGCTTTTCATTGTATGATTATCTCAATTTTAAAAGGATAGCACAGGCTTATAGCGCATTGATTTCATAAGTGCCTCTAGCAACTGGATTTCTGATTCAACATCGTACTCTTTCTTCTTCCCTTTTCCCCACTCCCAGGGTTATTTAAGTCTCTCCCAGACTATTTTCAGTCTGTGAGTATGAATACTTAAATATGTGAACAAACAATTATGTTTTAAGTGATATGCCTGCCTCTATCCAGCAGTTCCTGGTTATTAGGCACTCTTACTGTATAGCAGGACTATGTAAATCTCTAGGGTAAGGGTCAAGAGTGTGGCCCCTGGGGAAATACCAATCAAAACCACAATGAGATATCACCTGACACCTGTTAGAGTGGCCATGATAAAAAAGCAAGAGGAGCAAGAGGTAACAAGTGTTCATAAGCATGAGGAGGAAAGGGAATCCTTGTGCACTGTTTACGGGAATGTAAAATGGTGCAGCCACTATGGAAAACAATATGGAGATTTCTCACAAAATTAAAAATAGGACTACCACATGATCCAGCAGTTCCACTTCTGGGTATATATCCAAAGGAAATGAAAAAA
>NW_017731689.1:1469566-1470954 GCF_001890085.2 Hipposideros armiger
ATTTGGAAGTGCTGAAAAGCCTGCGTGAAAAAGTTAGACAACCTGAACTTTTCATCAACAATTCATGGCCCTTGCATCACGACAATGCACCAGCTCACACAGCACTGTTGGTGAGGGAGTTTTTAGCCAGTAAACAAATAACTATTGGAACACCCTCCCTACTCACCTGATCTGGCCCCCAATGATGTCTTTCTTTACCCGAAGAGAAAGGAAATATTGAAAGGGAGACATTTGGATGACATTCAGGACATCAAAGGTAATATGATGACAACTCTGATGGCCATTCCAGATAGAGTTCCAAAATTGCTTCGAAGGGTGGACCAGGCACTGGTGTGGGTGCATAGCTTCCCAAGGGGAGTACTTCGAAGGTGACTGTAGTGATATTCAGCAATGAAGTATGTAGCACTTTTTCTAGGAGGAGTTCGCGAACTTGTGAGACCTCATATACTTGAAAGTTGCTAAGTGAGTAGATGTTACAAATCATCATGTTGTATACCTTAAATTTATACAATGTTATGTTAATCATATCTCAGTAAATCTGAGGGGAAAATGTGTGGACTGTGGGGTCACACTGCTTCAGTTTGAATCTGGCTCTCCATTTCATATACTGATTATATCCTCACAACAACCCCATAAGTTATCTCCATTTAACAACAAGGAAACTGGGGCTTAGAAATGGCAAGTAAATAACTTAAAGTGCCCAGTCAGCAAAGAAAAATGCAGGGATTTGGCCCAGGTGTCACTGAGTGCGAAGGCCAAGCACTCCTTCTAAGGGCGACCACAGTGCTCAGACCTATTGGCTCATATCCCTTCACCTCTGTCACTGTCATCGATTCTGATGTGTCTTCTAAAAGCAGAATGCTGTTTGCCAGAACAATTCATGTTATGTATGCATAGCTGAGAATTATAAGGGTTCTCCTAAGGGGAATTTAATATGCTGCTGAATATTGAATTTAAAGGTTTACTCAATTTCTTAAAGATGCTAAAGATGCTATTAAAAAAATTAGCTGTTACATATCCAGGTTTTCTAATTTTCAAAATCAAATATTTATTTATTTTCATTTTAACAATGATAGTATCTTAATAGAATTTTCTAATAATTCCAGACTTAATTTAAATTACACTTTTGCTTCTGGTTTAAATACATACATAGATACCAGGGAGGTCTGACACTTAAGTTCGTGAACTTTTTACTGTGTAAGTGCACAGTAGAAAGTTCACAAACTTAATTCTTTGACCTTCGTGTGTGTGCGTGTGTGTGTGCGCGTGTGTGCGTGTGTGTGTGCGTGTGTGTGCGTGTGTGTGAGTGTGTGCGTGTGTGCGTGCGTGTGTGCGTGTGTGTGTGTGTAATTTATCTCCAGAACTTCACTGCACTTCTACATTTCACA
>NW_017731689.1:1477894-1481266 GCF_001890085.2 Hipposideros armiger
TTTTAAAATCAGTCAAATCTGCATCAAGTGTGCCCCCAAAGTTACACATGGAATGATGTTAGACAAATAACCTAAATTCTCTAAGCTTCATTTCTTTAAATGTAATATAGTGAAATAATAAAGCCTAGCTATAATGATCATATAGATATTTATCTGCCACCTTTAATATTTTTCCAGATGATTCTGATGTGGCCAATAATAAAGGGACTTACTCCCTGGACCTCAAGGCTGGTGGCCATGGAAACCAGATTAGGCCAACCAGAAAATTTCTTCCCCAAAACTAATTGTGGTATTGGTTAAATAATGGGTATGTGACCCAAGGCAAGCAAGCCAACTAGTTTTCTTCCTTAGTTCTTATCTAGAGCAAGAAGGGTTACCTACCTCTTATAGCTGTAGATGACCATCATCCCTCATCCCTACCAAATACAGGAGTCATGTTCTTGAAAGAAGAGAATGATGCCAGATCTAAAGGTGGGAGGATGAGTGAATGAATAAGTCTTCCGAGTATAACAGATTGAATATTACCTTCCCAGCATCTTGATTTGCTAGTATTTGCTAACTACCCTTCACTTTAAGCTGCATTGAATTGCAGTTTTCTCATAGAACTTTGAAGAGCCTTAACTAATATAATACCTTGTAGAGTTGTAGGGTTACAATGAGCATTAAATAAAAACATGTGAATATTCAGTACTTTGCCTGGCACGCAGTAATCCTACAATAAATGTTCGCTGAGATGGAGGTGATAATGATGCTTTGTCTTTCTTTTTCATTCCCGAAGAGTTTCCTATAGAACACCATGTACAGTTGTAGGTGCTCACTCAGTTCTGCCTGGGAAACACAAAGAGTTAAAGAATTAGGACTGGAACAGAACTTTGAATGGCAGGGGTGGATAATCTGCTTCTGTTGTCAGATCTAGCCAAACCCTACTTTCTATGACTTTTATTTTCATTCGTTCTTATCATTGTCAACTCAGGTTGAAACATCAGTGCAGGCTTAGACTTGAAAAAAATAGTTCATCTCCGCTTCATGTGTTTCTATTTGAAGGAGCAAATGCATTTGTTATCTCATGGACGCTGTGACTATGTGGTACTGATTGCAACTGGTTGTCATTTTGTGAATTTAAAGTCCTGGATCATGCTGTTCACTCGCAAGCATTCTCTGTGCCTGTCTTGGGAAAAGGGCGCTCCAAAGTTAGTGCAGAGTGGAGGATATTTGGGAAATTAAAAAATAATAAGGGATACAGTGAATTTCTGTAAGCCTTATTAAGATGATGCACAAATGAGGAAAACTGTGTTATAAGGGCTTGAAACAATTTGGGAGAAATACATGATGATTGACACAAGTTAACTTCTCATTATTACCAGTTATTATCACTGTCTTCATCGATGTCCACAGTATCAATACTACCATTGTGGTGAACTCCTGAACCCTAGGTTTGAAACATACAAGTGCATTTGTATGGCATATCCAGGAGTCTGCTCAACAATTTTTAGGTAAGGACTTTAATTAAGCAAAGCAGAACCACTATTGAAATTAAAGAATAAANTTTTTTTTTTTTACTTTATTTGGCTGATATTAATCTTACCTCAAGGAGAATTTGGCTATGCTTTCACTTTATACGTTTACAAAAGAATCAATTTATTTTAAAATTATTGAGCACTGTACTCTGCTGTTACTGATTAGATGCTAATTCATGTTTTTGTACTTGCTCATTTATTTGGAATCTTCCTTTTTCTCCATGTCAGGGCTCCTGAAAGTATATAAATTTCATTAACGGCTTTTATCTGCTCTTTAAACAGATGGTAGAACAAAGTAGTTGTTTTGAAAGTGATAGCAGGCCAACATCCACATTTGACAAAGACACAAAATTCTGGGGGATATTATTCCCCTGACAGTAACTAATAAGTTCAGAGAGAATTCTTCACAGCAGGGCATATTGTAGATTTCTTAACTGATCTAAATCCGTCCTTTAAAGTTTGTTCTTCCCGTGGAGGCTCAAAGAACTCACAGAGAAAAGATTAAAGGACAAAACTTAAAATGTGAGGATGAATGTGTTTAAACTAACATAATGTCAGGTATACTTATTTCATCTTGAAAAGCCCTGCTCAATGGCAGATGAGTTCCTTTCTATAGAAGAGAAGACGAAGACTTATGTGTCCACGTGTTGGGTTGGAGGGAGAGCTCCAGGCAGAGGGGGCAGCATGTGCAAACTGCCAAAGCTGAAAGGGACATGGCCCGGCAAGGGCAGGGAAGGCAGCGCTGAGCTGGCAATTCCACAGGCACGTGCAGGGTCTCTAGGAAAAAGGTAAGCATGTGGCAACTCATCCATTGTGTATTGGAAAGATCCCTCTCACCAAAATGTGGAAAACTGATTTCAATGGACAAAAGAGGAGGAAAGTTTCACAGTCACTAAAAGGAGAATGATAGTTCCAACTAGGGTATTGGCAGGTTAAGTGGAGACTAGATCATTTTGGGAAGGAATTGGTGAGTAAAGTGATAAGTCTCATTTCTAAGTTGGACAAGAAGGGCCAAGACAGAGAGCGGAAGGTACTGAGGATGATTTTCAGGTGTTAAGCATACCAAACTGAGGAGAAGGTGGAGATTTCCTTTTTAAACAAAGAGCTCTGGTAAAGGGGAAAAAAAAATGAAACAAAAAGAAAATCCAAGGAAATACCACAGGCTGGCTTGATCGAGGAGGTAGACTCTGAGGCTGAGATTTGCTTTCAGGAGATTTGTTGAGGAGCCATCCAAGAAACCACACCTGTCCAGGAGTGGGGACAGGGACCCTACAGCGAAAGAAGGTGGGCGGGAATGAGTTGCAACAGAGGCCTTAGCCAGTCCCACAGGGGAGTCTGAGGCTGGGATGGCCTTTCAGAGATGTCTCAAAGTGTCAGTTGGGCATATTGGCCATTCATTGATAGCAAATCCCTCTGGGGAAGAGAATCTAACCTCGAGTGAGTCAGCTCCCACGGCTGACAGCAATTCCTGGGAAGGGACTGAACTGTGAACTTGGAGTGAGCAAACATCGTGGCAGCTGAGGAAATGAGTGATCCGATCCTGTAGGTAGTATGGGCAATATACAACATGTCCTATATTCCATCCTTTGCACCTTTCAGCTCCTCTGAAAATAGCTTCCCTAGGATCCTTGTGGGACTTTTCCTGAGGAAATTTTCATGAGAAAGGTTATTGGGAAAGATTATGTCTCCTGTGGCTGGAACTGGTTTGGGGGCTGCAAATGATACTGACTCTCGCCCATACTGCATATTTAGATTTCCCTCTCTCTGGTTGGTGCCTGTGCTGGTCTAAGTGGCTTATTTAGATGGGTGACCGAGATCCTTCCTGCTGAGCTGTGAGACCCCTGATCACCACGCC
>NW_017731689.1:1483211-1484786 GCF_001890085.2 Hipposideros armiger
GTCCAGACCTATGTCTTCTGTCATGATCACATCCTTCTGGGGAAGGTCACGGACAGGTGCTTTCAATCTTGCTGAATGTCCTTTCCATCCAAGGCCAGTGTATCCTCAAAGCAAAGACTAAGAGAGGTTTTTATAAAGGTGTTGGGTGGGGAGCCGGAGTGTGTGGACTCAGAGAGAGGTTAACCAACAAGTGAGCTCAGAGAGTATTTAAAAAATCAATCCATGCATATTGTTACTACAGTATTTCTCAAAAAGTGGCTCCCAGCTACCAGGTTGACCTGAGATGATGGTTAAACATGGACATTCTTCAGCTTCATCCCAGATGCACTGAATCAGAACCAGTGGAGTTTTGTTTAAAAGCTTTGCTTTGCTTAGAAGCTTTGTTGAGCTTTGCTAAACCTTCCTTCCGAGACTCACAGAATCTTAACCACTAGCCTTTGTGCCCATCACCATAGGTGTTTTAAAAGGGGTAGAACTAAGAAAAAATCTGTTTCTAGCATTAATGAGCTTTTAGTTTTGAAGGAGTAAGTGACTGTATTTGTCCATACTCATACCACGTGCTCCCAACACCCTCACCCCCTCTGCCCCCCTCTATCCAAACCCACAACCAGAGCTACACGGAACAGGGGTGCATGGGACCAACTCCAGCTCTCCCCCAGTCCAGTCCCAGGCACACAGTCAAGTGCTCCTTAAACCACATCACATAAGCTGGTTGCATCTTATGAATAAACACATCCGAAAAGCAGCCACAGCCTGTGTGCTCTAAAAGGAGCCTCAGATGGCAGCGCTCAGGTCCGCCGGCTTCAGGAAACTCGCAAATACGAAGTCACATTCACAAACAACCTCTGGGATATCATCAGCTCTGCAAAACAGGTGTGAAATGAAGACTTTCTCATACAATCTTATTAGTTCCACGCCAACAGCAAAACCGAAGTGCCTGATTAATAATTCCCACTTCTATATGCGGTCTAACACCTGTGAGACGTGTTTCTCTTTCGCTCCAGGAGTTCTACTGGCCAGCCCTGCGTTATTGATTTTTATTTCTCCATTTAAGAAACATGCAGCAAAAAGCTCCTAAATGTGTTCTAAACCCTTTTAAACCAGGCGTGAAATCTTTTTGCTAAACAAAAAAAAGAGAAAAATGCTCATTTCTTGATAACCAGTCTCGAGCAAAGATCTAGTGGGTTGTTAAGTAACTCATCTAGCCACTTTTGGATTCACACTATAGGCATCTCCATAGATATTTTTCAAACACGCGCACGCACACACACACACATGCGCACACACACACACGCGTGTAGAAGCTGACAAATCACTGTAAAGAGGCAAAATTTGTCACTGTGGATTATTTGATTCTTGGTTCCATGAAATCAAATTTAAACTTTATTTTTATTCCTTATCAGCTTATTGCCTTTATTTTTATTAGAGAGTCAAATAGCGAAACGATTTTTATTTTTTATTTTCTTTATTTTTTTTTGTATTTACTTATTTCTCTGTGTTTGCATCTGTGCCTGCTTTCTGTCTTCTCTTGTATCTCTGTTGGCCTCTCACATGCTGTGTATTTCCAGGGAATAA
>NW_017731689.1:1489811-1494529 GCF_001890085.2 Hipposideros armiger
GGGGGGGGCCTCTCTTGGCCAGTAACAATACTATGATACTCACCTCATGGTCATGAATTTTAAATAACCTAATCAATACAGCAAGCTCTCAGTTAATGCCAAATAATTCAAATCTTGTGGCACAGTTGGCTTCAAGTACCCCTAGCACTTCCCTCATACCTTCCTCGCAGCCTAATCAATAGACTTTGAATTCAGAAAGATCAGAAGAGGCTAGGTCTTATTCATCTTCAAATCTCTAGAACTAAGCACAACTAGCCTGGTTGATAATAGCCTCTTAATAAATGCTTAATCTGTGAATTTATAAATTGGTATAAATTGCTTAAATCTAAATTAGCACTTATCAAAGGAAGAAGTGATTGTTACCAGTTAAAATCAACTGGGGGGATTTTCCAAAACAATATCCCTCTTGTTGTCATTTCCTATCGTTATATAACAAGCCACCCCAAAACTAAAAACGATTTATCTTTGGCAGTCCTGTGTATAGATTGGGTGGTTCTTATTGGGTTGTCTCACGCAGTTGAGCTGCAATGCAACACGATGGCTCTCTCTCCCCACCTACTACCCCCATCTATTTATCTATATTTCATCTCCCTCTCCATATTGTCTCATCTTTCAGGCTTCTCCACATGAATTGAGCTTCTCATAGTGTATTGGTGTCAGGAAATCGACCCTGCTAATGTGGCATATGCTTCAAGTGGCCAGAAGCGGAAGTTTCTAGGCCAGTTGAGGACTAAGCCCAAAACTTGCACAGGGATCTTAAAGGAATAAAACTGAAAGCATCTCAGAGAGGTAATTACCCTCCCATGTGGAAGCAATTACAAAATGCTTATTTTTGTCTAAAGAAGACTCAGGATGAAGAAATAGTACAGAAGTTGCTCCCTTGAGATTCTGTGTGCTTTCTAAAATACAACTGCATATGATATGGGAGTTTCCAGACCACTCTTGGGGAAATGGGCAGAGGGAAAACTTGCACTTGGATTTTCACTTGTAAAAATGCAGAGATCAGCCAAGCTATAGGAGTTGTCTGTACTCTATGTTTCTGAAAAGTGTAACACATGAAGACCTGGATAATAGTAGTAAGTCTACAAGCATGTCAGCACCTTGACTTTTTTTTTACTGAGAGAACCCAGAAAATAACCCTGGATAGCCAACTGTTTATTGGTCCCAGATGAGCTCAGAATCTGCAGAGAGAGGATCCTGTGCCTGCATTTTAATAATTGCCCCCAAGTGATTGTAATGCACAACTGGGCTTTAAAGAAACTTTTCTACATCAGTTGTTCTCAGACTTTTATAAGGCATCAAAATACTCAGGAGGGCTAGTTAAAACCCAGATTGCTGGGTTCCATTGTCAGAGTTTCTGATTTGGTGAGTCTGGTGTGTGGACTAAATTTTGCCCAAGAAGTTCCCAGGTGACCCTGATGTTTGTCTGGGGACCACATTTTAAAAGTCATTGATATAGAGCAGGGGTCAGCAATTTTATTTTCTAAAGGGTCTGTATATTTAAAATCTAAATAAACATTGCTCGATTGTCCGTCTCTCTGGCTTTCCAAATTTATACTTCATCAACGTGTATGAACAAATCAGATTACCCTCCTTCTCAACAATACGTGGACTTTTCAAATTGTTCAGTTTTTGCCGATCAGTTGTCTTCTAGTTAGCTATGGACCACTGCCTCAGGGAGGTCCAACAGATTCTGGGTTCTTACAGTCTGAGCCTGGGCAAGCAGGTCTTAAATATGTGTAACGAGGATATGGGGAAACAACTCAGGAGTGCTCAGGTCACCAATGGCAAGGGAAGGTAAACACTGACTGACCCTTCACGCAGAACAAAAACAGGACCTAAAGAAAGGTTTCTCAACCTCAGCATTACTCACATCCCAGGCCTGAGAAATCTTTGTATGGGCGGGTGTCCTATACACTGTATGTTCAGCAGAATCCCAGGCCTCTCCCTGCTAGATTCCAGTGACAGCCCCCCGCTCCCCATTTGTGACAAACAAGAATGTCTCCCAACATTGCCAGATGACCTCTGGGGTACAAAATTGCCCCAGTAGAGATCCACAGTCTAGGACCACAGTAATTGTTTTTCATTTATATCAGTGGCTGTCATGACTTTGACCTTTCCTAGGATGAGACTTGTGAATTCCTGACTTGCCAAGTAAGTCTGTCTTTATTACAGGCCTAATGGGCACCCACGTTATAATGGAGGCTGTGGTGAAAACAAAACAAAACAAAACAAAAAAACAAAGGGAAGCAGAAGTTGTGTTTTCATTGTCAACCAGTTTATGGCTCACTGAGAACAGAAACTAGAAGCCTGTGGATCTAATTTGTACCGGAAATACTTTATTTGATTCAGATGTGGTTGAAGATTTTTATTTTAACTCTTTGCTAACATTTAAAAAAATGGGAGAATTCAGACAATGGGATCTCAAGCTTCCTTTTAAGGTTGGAAAAATCGGACGACATTGGACTTGAATTCCTTCACTGATCACCTGGAGCTATGACAATGGCTGTCTCCACCGATGGGCATGAGATGGTCAGTCTCACCCCTTTAGTTTATTCTCAGCCTGCCATATTCCCATTACCCATGGGCATTTGAGATGGCAACACTTTGGCTTACATTGTTGGGTCTTATGGTTCCAAACGATTGTAAGGAGGCAGCATTATTCAAAGGAAAAAAGCGGATATAGACCCCAATTTACAGATAGAATTACAAAATCAGAAGAACTTGAACCTTAAAAACTTTCGCTCCTTTCTCATTTAGCCAGAGTGCTGTTTGACAGAAAAAAAAAAAAGAAAATCTTTGAACACCAAAAAAATGAGGGTAGAGAGTAGAAAAAAAAGAAGAAAATACTGTTATAAATGTCATATGATGTATATATTGATCTATTTGTCCTTCACTTAATCTTAAATTTCCCCTGACTCAGTGTCAGCTATTGAAATGATAGAAAGATACTCAGAAGAAAAGGCTAAATGATTTTCCCCAAGGCAGGGAGAGGCAATTATAAAAATTAAAATTAGTTTTCCCCTTCAACTGGAGATTGCCTCCTTGAAAGAATGCTGGAGCATTGGCAAAACACGTGCCATAAGTCATCCTACCCATTCTCCAAGTAAATAAAACTGTTTTATGTTCTAGAGGAGCGTATAGATGTGTTTCCTGGCTCTGTATCTCATTATCTGATCTCTGTTCCTCATGTTGAAGTAAGGACTGCTTGCTACACAGTGTCTCATACATCATAGACGGTGACGCTATTTTGGAGATGGATGATAGCTACACAGCGCAGAGATCACAAACAGTGCAGACTTAGGAGCACAGAAACCTGAGTGTGCCCCTGCGCAGTGCTCAGAGGCTGCCAGCTCTCTCATCACCTGGTGTGTGGCAACTGCATGACACTTGCTAATCTATCATCTGAGCTTCATGTGTCCTATCTCTCAAAGTTGTTAAGCTAGGCCCTGGCCACTTTTTTTTTTTCTTTTTTTTTGGTAAGAAAAGAAATTGTCTTACCAGCTGAGATATCTGTGGAAATAGAAGTTGACTTTGGAATTGCATAGATGTTTAGTAGAACATTTAGCAGCAGAAGTGTGCCTTCGTCTGTGCTGTCCAGTGCGGTCGCCACTAGTTACGAATGACTGTTGATCACATGACATGTGGCTAGTGTGCATGAAGATGTGAATTTATAATATTATTAATGTTAACTTTAGATTTAAGTGGGGGGAAAAAACCACACATGTGACTTGTGGCTGCCCTATCAGATCTAGATTCTTTTGGTCACATTTGGGGCTGAAGTTTGGTTGTCATAAAGGTATGAAATGAATTACAGTGATCTGTAAGGAGTTTAGAATAAGGAACCAAAGGGGTACTGTTTTAGTCAGGGTTCTCGAGTAACAGAACCAATATGNATAAAATTTACTGTATGAGTCTTACCAAGAGGATAGTTAGCAAAGATAATTTTGTGAGCTTTTAATAATAAGACTAGAAGGAGTGGGAAGAGGATAGGAGGAGGAACATGACAGTATCAAAATAAGAGGAATTGAGGGGCAAAATAGCCGGGGTAAATTGTGCCTGCTTATGGAATCTAAAATAAAATGGTCTGATTTTTGGAAAAGTGTTAATAGACTACTATCACATCCTTTATATATAGAAGGCACATAATAATACAAAATAGTAATACTCTCTTTTGGGGGGTATGTTTAGTTTTTGAAAACACTTTGATATTTGTTTTGTAATTTTACTGTTAATGACTGTGTGAAATAGTTGGGGGTAGGTGATTTAGATAAGGAAAAAGATACCCAGAGACTGTGAATGACTTGTACTGAGGCTTGATTTGATCTCTTAAGCTCTCTTAACTAAATTCAGGATGCCTCTTCTTTCTGGTTAGTCAATTCTGAACCCTCCTTCAGATCCACTAAAGTTTCTTTTTAAAAAAAAGTCTTATAATCCCTATTATATTGTGTATACTCCAAGAACTAAAGTAGAGAGTGTGGAATACACACACACACACACACACACACACACACACACACACACACACACACACACTGCATTAATAGTCTTCCTAGTAAACACATCTCCAAGCCAGAATTTGGAAATACAGTTCAGTAATTTAGAGCATGGGTTTTAAAATCAGTCAAATCTGCATCAAGTGTGCCCCCAAAGTTACACATGGAATGATGTTAGACAAATAACCTAAATTCTCTAAGCTTCATTTCTTTAAATGTAAT
>NW_017731689.1:1500943-1537609 GCF_001890085.2 Hipposideros armiger
GAGAGAGAGAGAGAGAGAATGAAAATTGCCTCACACAGTTATGAGAGGCTTGATAAGTACAAAATCTGCAGGGAGGCTGCATGCTGTATGCTGGAGGCTGGAACCCCAAGAAAAAGTTAAGGTTATAAGAGACAATCTTATTTTGATTATTTTTTTCCTGGTTACAGATGTAATTCACATTTATTATAATGAATGTTAATATAGAAATATGACTTAGAAAAATGTGTGCAGGATTGGGCTGTGTAAGCTTGGTTAAGGCTGAACACTACTACATTTTTCTAAATCTTTTTTTTTTTTCTTCTGTTAGTTCTATGTTTATGTTGGGCAAAAAGAAAGTTATGTGAGATTTAAAAGGCAATAGTAAAGCAAGTCAGTGCTTCCAGGAGGTCATCCCAGTTAGATATGTGACAAGAAAATGTTGAGATACTCTGCAAGTACAAGCGTCTTCTTATTTCCTCCTCTCCATGTCCATTCAGCCTCCCCTACTGCTGGCCAGCTCTGGCCTCCAATTATCAGCTGATGGATAGCAGACAGTTCACAGAGTCACAGGCCACATGGAGGCATTCTTCCAGTTTCCATCTCCATGAGCCCCACCACCATATCATCCCCACTCCTAGATATGCTCTGCTTCTAAGACTTCCCTGCAGGCTCCAAGTTATCCACCTGCATTGGTGTTTCAGGTAGACTGGTTCGTGAGTCCTCTCCTGATTCACTGAATCACTGTTTTAGGTTTCACTTCTCCATCTCCTCCTATAGTTATATACAGAATGGCAAATAGCTGTGATGGATCTCTTATTCCCATAATAATCGAAGTGGCTGTACTTGCATGATGAAGCCCTGACTGATACAAAAACAAACAAACACAAAAACAAAAAACCTCATAATTTACTCAGTTATTTTCATCTGTGCTGCTATGAAGCTGCAAATCCCCATGCCGAATTTTTGTAGTTGCATTTTTCGAACCTCAGTGAATGATTTTGTAATTATCCTGGTTAGGTCTTGTTTGGTAGGTTAAGGACATCGCGTGATCATTTTGAAATAATTTTAGTTACTAGTTCAAGTTATCCTTTTCAATGTAGCAGGGCTGTCATCTATAAGCAGCCACGAAGCATTAGGAAGTGAGAACATGGAGCAGTAAGGGAACA
The DNA here is from genome assembly GCF_001890085.2 of Hipposideros armiger. NCBI lineage: Eukaryota > Metazoa > Chordata > Mammalia > Chiroptera > Hipposideridae > Hipposideros > Hipposideros armiger. Next base: position 1,502,089 of record NW_017731689.1, read on the forward strand.
AGGGGACAATTTGTTGTCACCTGATGGCTAAACCAAACATTGTGATCAATGGGTTGTATGGGAGATTGTAATGATCAGATATTTCCCTGTGTGCTCCCTTTTTCAGTATGATTTTTTCAGATCTCTCATTAAGAAGTGATGTTGTAGCTTGTTTTGACCCAGAAAACTTAGCAGACTTGAAGTGACATGATTAGAAAGCCAACGCCTGAGCCTCACGAGGTCTTGCGCCCTCTGGTGGCCCTGAGATTGCCAATGAAGAAAGAAGCCCTGACCAGCCTACTCACGATGACAGACCCATGGAAAGTGTCTCCAAGAACGTTGGGAGATTGGTCTGACTCCAAGATGGGGATCCTTCTGCTCCACTTCGCAATTGCCAATACCTCCATTTTCTCTTTGGAAGATTTAAAAAAAAATAAAAATAAAAAAAATCAAGTACCGGAATTCCCGTTTCCCAGATTTCCTAGAAATGTTAAATTATTAACAATAAACCAAGAAGAATATTCTGGCTTCTCCTTGCTGCTTCATACAGATTGGAGCCGATCCTCACATCCAATTAGCTCTGTGGTGTTCAGTGATTATAAAAGGGTGACGGATAACAGCAGTCTTTTCTCTGCTGCATAAGATCTCGTTACTCTGGTAATTAAAACCTCAGATCCCAGCTCCCCTGCAAACATCTGCTCTTCGCTGATAGCACCGCCAGGTGCTTATTTCAGTTCTTCCCTCTGCTCTGTAACCATCTGTGAAGCACCTCTCTTTTCTTTCTTTTCATTTTTTTTTAAATTCTGAAGACATGTTGAAAACTATTCCAAAAAGTATCGTTTTGTGGAAAGCAAAGTGCTAATCCGACGCTTCCTCTTTGCTGAAATGAACTTTTCCTGATGCCTTCACCTAGTCAGGCCTTGAAGTGTGTAAGTGCTACATTAGATTTGGGAAACAGGTATTAATGTTCTGAGCAGGGAGCTGGGGAAGAAATGTGTTTACTGCACTTTACCAGAAGCCAGTGGGCATTGGTGTTCTGATCTAAATAACTCACTTTGAGGACTGTTTAAGACAATGTGGGCTGAGCTGCATCTGTTATCTGAGCTTTTAGAGTGACTCAGAGAAGTGATTAAATACTTTCCTACCACCCTTTGCCCTGTTCAATAAGTAGCTCCTTGAATTATCGATCAAACACATCAATTTGCTGAGGTGACTCAGTGACTTAAAGTGACAATGGTGCGACACTACCAAGCCAGAGTTGTATAAGGAAATGACTACTGGGTTGTGTCATTAGCTAGTTGCATGACATTCAATAAGTTATGTAACCATTCTGAGCCTCAGTTTTGTCATCGATAAATGAAATGCCTTCTCTGCACCCCAGCCCATTCTCATCTCCTAGTTGTTGTAATGCTCAAATAAGACATATATAAAAATTGTAGTAAGCTGAAATGGGGAATACACTATTATCCATTGCAGTTGCCTTACTTTCATAAAACAGAATTTGATGAAGGACGGATGTAATTGTGTGACCTTGAAGTAGTTGGAGTAAAAGTTAAGTTTTTGTATTGGGTTGTCAGAAAAGTCATGATGCATTCATGCAATGAAAAACATAGAAAAAATACATCATGACTTTTCCGACAACCCAATAAATGGCAAAACTAGTTTATGAGCAAATTGTCTCAATCCAGCTCACCTGCTGTAAATTGTCACCTTCTGAACATCTCTAAAAATAATCAGCTTTTAGTTTAGGCAAGATACCAGTTATATGGTTTAGTGCAGTAATTCTCCACTTTGGCCTCCATTATAATCACCTGTGACCCTTTAACAATTACTCATATCCCATTGTCACCTGAACGAGAATCCCTGAGGATGGGGCCCAGTACTGGTGTTATTAAAATACACTCAAGTAATGTTAGTGGACAATTCCCGGGATTCATAGAAATAGCACCAGCTTTGGGGTCCTTAGTTGTGCCATTTTGCTAGTTGTATGACATTGGGCTGAGACCTCTGTAAAACCAAGACAATAAGTACTGCATTGCCAGGCTGTTGTGAGACTGCGAAGTCACTTATGCTGTGTGCTTAAACCAGTAGGAACACAATAGTGCTAATCATTGTAATTTTATTCTGCCATATATTCTGCACCGTTGTTTTATAAGCATTTGCCTTGTGGCTTTGGCTGCATTGTAAGAGTTCCACAGGTATCCTTTGAGGACAAGACTGTAGTTTACTTTTTTCCCTAATCTATCTCTATACCACATATTAGAATGTTGAGAGTATAGCATGTAAGTGCCTTAAAAAAAAAAAAACTTCATTGGCAGATTTGTCTAGTATAATTAAAAAATACCAAAGGAAAAAAAATGCATTCTGGTAGGTCACAGCTTTAGAAACATTGTTGCAGCATTTTCTTTTCTGCAGCCAGACTACAAAGAAACGTTTTATAAATCAGACTATGGAGGCTTTTGGTTTAGAGATGCTTTTTAGAGAAAAGTTTGCATGAAGTAATTTTGTTTATTTAAAGAGTATAAGAAAGCTTTGCTAACATTTTGAGGACAGTGCTTGGGTGACATTTCTAAAAGGCCCATAAGAAGCTCAATTTGAGAAACAGGGTTAGCAGGCCAAGTGAGGTGGGAGAAAGTTCACAATATAATTTTTAAGGGCTTGGTGCAGACTGGGACACTGGGAAAAAATATGGGAAACTGACAGGCATTTATTGCAAGGTACAGGTAATAAGGATGGTGTCGGGGAAGGTCCATGAGTTCAAGGGTCAGCACTGGGTCCTGCATTTCTGGTCAGGTCAAACAGGAAGAAGGCTGGGACTCAACCAAGATGCAGGGGACTTGGAGAGAAGTATGAAAAGGAAAGCTAGAGACACTAGCTTTTTTTTAGGAAAGCTAAAGTCGTCTCGTCTCTACCTCAGTCCCAGAAGTATCTCACAGACAGAGCAGTTCTAAGCCCATAGTTGCAGAAATCGCTGGTTCCATTTGTGGTGATCCAGAAAGAGCGAAAGGAAGCAACAGAGGGGCTGGCATTCCATCTGGACCGAGCAGCTGCGTCCCAGTGTGAACGCCCTCCCTGCTAACCACACTGAGGTGGGCAGTGAGCAGGACATAGGGCAGGTGGATGACTCAGACATGTTTTGTGGGACTCTCTTACTTGGCTGAAATAGGGTTTTAAAAGGCACTTCTATCAGATGCTACTCTTGGTCTACAGATGCTCCAACATCTCGGCAGCATCACTGTTGTGCTACCTTTCTGGTCCCTTTGGGTATTTGAGCTTACAAACTCTTGAGTAAGGGCATATGCATAGCCTCAGATCTCATTGTCATCTCCCTAAATTATTCAACTATTCTTCATCTTTCATTAAACATTCTATAATTCAGTCCTACACTGGTTTCTGAGTTCCTTCCCATACAAAATGGGCAGGTGGACCTTTAGGTCTTAACTTTGAATTATTGTATATCATGGGTGTGCATTGGGTTTGGGGATCAAGGAAGTTATACAGGAGCATCTATGAGTAGTTGTAAGAGGTCAAAAGAAGAAGGTACCCAAAAGTCAGGAAAGCAAAACTCGTTTTGGGGGCAGCCCCAATCAAATGTTGTGAAGATGAAGACTCCAAAGTCTTTAAAGATAATAAATCAAATCGATAACCCAGTCATTTGAGTGCATGATATGAACCAGGAGTAGGGGCAATGTCTGCCTCAGTCAAAAGTCTCTTATCTACAGTTCTCTCTCCCAGGTAGAGGAGACCCCAGGCTTGAAATGACCTAACATACAGCTTTGATAGTATTTTTAGCTGGCTGGGCAAGGCTGTCACCACCTTGAATCAAAATATATTTCTAATGTAGGAAAATAGCTACTTCTGCTGTTTATTCACAGTGCTCAGAGGGAAAAAAAAAACACAAAGCAAAACAAAAACGTTTATAAAGCAATTAGTCAAATAGGTCTGATAGTAAAGCAACTATGGAAGGTCACCCTGAAACTGATGACTGCATGGATGCATGTCCTCCCACTTATTGGAGTTTAGTGCCTAAAATATGTCTGGAATTAATGGGAGAAAGATTCTGAGTTTCAGATTATTGTTTTTCTTTACTATCCCACTCACAAGCGGATGGTAAAGTTTAGCTTATTAATATTTGTTGTCTTTCACCAATAAAAATGACCTACTAGGGTCACTGGTGGTGAAATTGCATATTTTACCAATGATTCCACTATCCTAAAGACATGAGTCATTTGTCCAACGTGACTAAATGTGTTATCAGCCAGCACAGTCCCTCTCAGTCCATTAGATGGAACTGCTTTCCGTGATGAATGAACAGAGGTCCCCATGTTTGTGACTCAGTAAAGCAAAAAGACGAAGCTTTCCTGTTTTAGCAGCAGATTCTCACATGACTCCATCGTGCCTGGTAAGAAGCAATTGCAATTTCATTTAGGTAAATCTGTTTCCTCCCTCTCTTAATGAGAGGGGGTTTGTTAATATCATTGTGCCCGACATGCCATTTATTACGGTGCCAGTTGCTCCCACTGCACTTATTCCAGATGGCTTCCATAATTACTTTTGCAGATGTTGTAAGGGAACTTCAGGATATAAGTCCAACAACAAAATTTAGCAAGTAGTGAAAACGGGGTTTTTCAGAGGGATTGTTCACTATGTGAAAGCAAATTTCTTTTTTCAGGATCAGGTACTGTGGCCCCTGAGTCCATCGATTCTTGGATATTAGGAAATGTGTTCTCTACTATTTGTGATTGGGAATTACTCTTGTCACTGCTTGGGTGATTGGAGCTAGGGAAATAATTTTAATAGGTAAGAAGCACATTTTTCTGAGCTAATTAAAACAAAAGACCCTTAGGTAATTATAATTTTGCATTTTATGTGAATTGATAGATTTTAAAAGTATTTTGACAGCGATCCTGGGAGGAAAGCCAGGCAGGTTATTTTTATGAATCTGGTGAGGAATGTGAGACTCAGATAGAGTGTGTGTCTATTCAAAGTCATAGAGTCTCGTTGAAGAAAGCAACCAGCCTCTGCTAATATTACTCTAGATACTTTTCTAATTCCCAGTAATGTACTGGGTGTCCTAGATCACAAGCACCGATTGAGATAAAGCACCAACTGCATGAACTAGATTTTGCATCTCCTCCCTGTAGCTCTATCTTGATTAGGAAAGCAGGATTTGTTAATTTTTGTGACTTTCTTTAGATTGTATCATCCCTTATTCACAAAAGAAGCCAGGAAGCAACTTTTCAGAATAATAGCCCCTATTCTACAATTTGGGATGGTTTTTGAGAGACATAAACTCAAACATCCAACTCATCGTACAAACCTCTCAGGTCTAGTTACAAAGGATGTTTAACAAACCAAAAAGTTAGTAAAAATGTTTAATGTGCATGTACATCTTCATTTTGTGCAGAATTCAGACTTCTGTTCCACTCATCTTCAGTAGGGTGTCTCAAAGGCTGGGGGCTCTAATCATTTGAATGTTCACTCATTTATTCACATGTCTGGTGCCTGGGAAGGGAGGGCTTGAGCTGCTAGGGGCTAGAACTGCTGGGGTACGTTGCACATCTCTGTCTCAGTGAGGTCCCTGCAGGTTCTATTCAGCGTTGTACCTTCAAGGGAGTGAATCGTGAATCTCATTACATTACATCTCAGAGCCAAACACACACACACACACACACACACACAGAGAGAGAGAGAGAGAGAGAGAGAGAGAGAGAGAGAGAGAGAAATGGGGGAGGGGGAGGGTGAAGGTCTATTATCTGTTCTGACTTTGCCCTGGAAGTGATATAGCTTAATATCTGTTGTAGTCACAGAAATTTTCAGTTGTTCACAATCAAGGAGAGGGAATATTGACCTCGGCTCTCAACGTGAAAGTGTTCCTATCATCATTAGGATATTGAATATGGTGCTTTCCTACACTGTCTCTGATATTACTCATTCTAACTCAGACTGAATATTTCTATAGTTGAATTGGTTTATTCCATTGTTGTGCAGTCCTTAGAGAAACTTTCTTATGAGTGACTTGGAAATTAAATCTTCTAATTAGCCTTAGGTCTGTCTGCTGTTACACATAGTGTAGTTCTACTTGTGGTGACTAAGGAAGGATATGGATTTGGTGATTTCAGTGTATGACCTGTCTCAAATATTCAACCTGGAAATGCTGAATTCTATTAGTATAAAATGTGTTCCCTGATGAGACAAGTGAAGAGTTAACAGGAGCGGGTTTGTGGGCTGACAGGAGCGAGCTGAAACATGAACCGCTTGGCTCTGACTCCCCTGGCCAGTGCTGCACCTGCAAGCACCTGACAAGCACCTTACATCCATCATAGGTGGGAACAGAACAATTCCCAATCACAATGGCAACCCCCTGCACAATAACAAACACTCATCATCGATGGGAACAGAATGGTTCCCAGAAGAAGACAATTGTCATGGCAGCCCCCTGCAAGCTGACAAGCACCCTACGTCCTGCATGGAAAAATATAAAATCCTAGGACTCCTTCTCACCAGGGCAGCTCTCCCTCATCAGACTTCCCTGGCAAACTTCTGCCAGTTTCAAACAGAATTCTCTCTCTCCCTCTCTCTCTTTTTGACTTTCAATAAATCGTCTTATTCTTGCAGAGTCTCATAAGTTCTTTTACATTCTGTGAACAACAATGGGTTAATTCTACACCAAGACATTCCCTTCTATATATTTTTACTAAATATAGCTTGAATTTCCAATGCACCATCATACTGAAATGATGTCTGTTCTCACTATGTTCGTCATGTTCATATGTCAGTCTTCTTAAAATTTTCCAATCTGTGCCAATAATTCCTCTTATATGTCTGCTGTTAGTGTGGAAGTAGTAGTAAATGTCACCTAGCAATAGAATGGGGACATTTTTAGGGTGTTACTAAGCAGCAGATTGCTGAGGGCTTTCTGTTTCATTTTGCTTAGTGAGGTCATTATGTAATGGTAGGGTATAAAATGATACAGCGAAGTGGATTGATGGGTGGGGAGAGTGATAGAACTGTGCTCCAACTCCTAAACACATTGTCATATGAATAACATTGGTTTAAATGTAGATTTATTGTACCAGGAGAAAGGTATCCAGATTAGTTAGTATGAATACATTTCATTGAATAGTAAGAAAAATCTTATTGAATAACAGATAATATAAGGAGAAGAAGACTGTAAAATCATTTGAATTCCTGAAAGCATAAGATAGGGGTGAACCAAGACTTTAGTTGGAGTGCAAAACAAAATGCACATATATCTTAAGCCTTGATTCACGTTGAATGGTATGTGTTCCCATATTCTGTTGTTTTCAGAGGTATCCTACGCCTGATGATTAGAAAGGATAAGACTTAAATATTGTACTACCCAGCTACACCTTGAGGGATGGTCTGGGGGAAACTGTTGACAGGGATTCAGGCAGCAGGAGAAGGATGAGACACCAGGAAACAATTGTGTTTTGAGAATTCTGTGGGTTAGGGGATTTCCTCGATAGGGTAAACCTCTTTTATTTTCCATGGACTTTGGTTGGGCTTATTGGAGGCAATATCCTAAAGGTTTAGGGCATCCACTTTACATTTAGAACTTCTGTTTTAATTCATTGCTACACTGAAGGAAATCAGAAAGGGAGCATCCTTTGAAATATTCAGGTTGTGTGGCTAGAGAACTCCACAAAAATGAGCAACTTCTTTAATCCTGACTCAGTTGAAAACACATGGGTTTAAATTTGCTAACTGAGATGAAGCAACTGGTTGTGTTAAATCTACTGTACAGTTACTATATTAGGACAGCAATAATTTTGTTCTGCAAACTCTACTACTGATCATGGGTCTGGAAAAAATATCGGTTATTTTTGTAATTATACCTACATATATACGTTCTATAAATTTGGAAAATTGACAAAAGAGTTAAAAAAGAAAAAAATTAAATGCACATCTTTTCTATATGCAGATGCATAGACTTGATTTGGATACAGCTGTATTTTGCAAAATTGGAGCCACACTGCCTCTACAGATCTTTTAAAATCTCTATCTCACTATCAAATATTAACTAATGTTAAATATTTTTGTAATCTTGATTTTTAATTAGTCATATAATCTGGCCATCTACATTTTGTTTGGTTGATGACCTGTTACAGGAATTGAAACTGTTTTCCATTTTTCAATATAATCATTGTTCATAAACATTTATGTGCATTTATAAATATTTCTTTAAGATAATTTCTATAGTTGAAAATATTGACCCAAAGGCCTGGATGTGTTTAGTCATTTCAAATATATTGACAAGTACACATCCCTTTGCCCAATGATCAAGATACCGTGTGTGTGTGTGTGTGTGTGTGTGTGTGTGTGTGTATTTGTGTATTAAAGTAACATAATTTTGAAAATTTAGTGGGCTGAAAGTGGTATTTGGCACTGGTTTTCTTTGATTACCACTTACAAACATGTATGCATGCACACTTTTGATTTCTATAACTGTCTTATAACTATAAATGATATAACTATGTTTTATCATTTGGATTTGTATGCATTCTATTTGGATTTCATCATTTTCTAAATTACTTGTCCATGCCTCTTTGAACCATAGTACAGTTTGGCTTGAATTTAGCACCTATACTTTAATCAGCAGTTTTTCATGTGACTAAAGCCCTAGATCAAAGACTTGGGGACCAGCTTGAGACAAACCTTAGATACTGGCTCGCTATATAATTTAGGGTAAATTCTTTTCATTTCTGTGCCTTGGTTTCCCATTTAAGTAATGGATACAAGACTTCATACAATGTAATTTGCTGAAATGTCATTATTTTAAATGAAATTATGACTCAGCTCCTCTGATGCATCTTAGATGACCACGGAACGTGAATTTACATTTGCACATCTTCATTGTGTTATACATTGGTCACTTTCAAGTTATCACAGTTTCAGCCCTCCTCTATTCATATACTACTTAGAAGTTTGAAGCTGGTGAAGGCTTTACAGATCATTCTCAAATTTCTCATTTTATCAATATAAACTGAAATAACGATGTGTGGAAATAATGGAACTCAACTTGGATCTAGAATGTAGGTAACTTGATGTTTCTGCCATGTCCCATTCACCTTAGAGAAAAAAATGCTGCTGTTTGACTCAGTGAAATGATTACACAAGTGCGAGGACTACGTGGTCAATGAGTATAGTTTCTAATTTCAGGAAACAAATATACAAATAAATTAGAACTATAAATACAAAACAATATAACCCTGTCCTTTAAAATTATGATCTAAAACTCTATTTGTTGACCTGAATACATGTTCGTGATGACTGTTATTTTTAAAAACCTGGTCCCAATACGGCACATATGGTATCGTCCTCTGCGCTTAAAATTAAATATATGCGTCTACATGGGGATTGAGGAGAGAGATGTCTAGAATAATGTCGAAATAGAATATACAGTTATTCTGGTGAGATTATAAATAATATTTTAACTTCCCTTTTACTCATTTGAAATATATTAATGAGTACAGACTCTTTGAATTTTTCATATATTTAGCATGTATCATTTGTACAAAAAATAACGTTATTTCAAACAAGACAGCAATTCTGATTCTGTGTGTTTTCTTCAACTCTTCAAACTGCTGTTTGTTAAATTCTCTAGCTGGCCTTTTCATTTCTCACTCCATAGGGACTTCCTGACAGTCCTGGCCAAAAGACATTTTTCCACCATTCAGTGGTTTTATATCTTTGTAGGTAAATGGAACCCTGGAGTTTTAATTTTATTTCAGTTAGTAAACATAAGGTTTGGGAATCATTTTCTTAAAGTTGAAGCACACCAGTATACGGCCAGGAACCTACTCAATAATTGCATCTCCCAAGAGAGACTTTTATCTTCATACCCTTGACTGAGAATGTTCTCTGATTTTATGGCAATGTTATCTGTTTAAATGTATAAACAACTTGGGAGTAATCATGCTTCTCAAGAAACAATGGTAATTGTCAAGCTATTCAGAGAATAAAATGAGGTCTTAGAATGCTAATTTTAAACATACTTCCTTTGTGTATTTTTATAAAGAAAATGTCAACTTTGGGAGAGCACTTCATTTCTCAAAGTCAATATGAAGGAGTAATGCATTCAAATATTTGCTTTAAATTAGTCTTAAGAATCACAACTTATGAAAATGGACTAAACTTCATCAACAGATATTGCATGGGTGAGACCATGGACTTAAAGAAAAAATATATGGTTTGTTTTTATTCCTAGCCTAGGCTTAGTAAATTTCTTTCTTCTTATTTCTAGTCCACAGCACTGATATGCAAGGGAGAATTAAGAACAGCTAACAGTTATTGAGCATTTAATATCAGTGTCAGTCTGGTTACTAAATTAATTTCCTCTATTTTTTTTTCATTGTATTTCTACAATGATCCTATATCATTGTGGAAATGACAGTTATCTCCATTTTGCAAATGAGTTCATTGAAAGTTAGAGTTCAGCTTTTTCTAGGTTAAAAACACAACATGTTTTATACTTTACTCATGTTTACCTGACTACAGCATCCAAACTCTTAATCATTAGGCTGCTTCCAAACACTGATTTTAAGACCCACTGTTGTTTTTCATTTGTTTGTTTTTACTTTTTTATTTTATTTTTAACTTTTTTAAAGGAGCTAGTGGGTATCCGCTGGACTTTAATTGCTTTGATAATTGATTATCATGTATGCTGTCTGCTTTATACCATTGGGTCGTCTGGAAAGTCATGATGCATTTTTGCATTGAAAAACATAGAAAAATATGTCATGCCTTTCCCGATGGCCCAATATTTAGCCATTGAGAATCCCTAAAACACATTCTAATCAACTCTTAGATAGCAACTTATCTTCCATTTCATGGCAAGTCCATTCTTACACTTCTTTCTGTTTTAGCGATGGAAACTTACAGAACCACCACTTTCACTGAATGACATTTGCTCTAACAACACCTGGCAAGGGCCACCTAAGTGCCCAATGTTGGCAATTAAAAATTAAAACGAAGGTCATTGTCATAGTGTGACCAGTGAAACTGAGTGAGTAAGTTATAGAGTAGGACTGGAAAGACGTTGCAGGCTCACTGTGGGCTCTCATGCTTCTTCAATGCTGGCCTTGATATCGATGGGAAATAAGTGGAACGTGTAAGTGGGTGTGTTTGTTCTCTCGGCACATCACCAGCCTCTCCTATCCTCTGCGCTCTACTTTCCTGCTTCCTTTCTTTAGGTCCTCAAAGTCCCACTGCTGTCTCTGAATAATGATTGACTCTTGAACACCATAGACTCTGCGAGGTGTTTTAAATTGCATCCGATCATGCCAGCATCCCTTCAGGGCTCAGAAAGATTGAATGACTTCCAAAGTCGCAAGATCACAAGGGGCTAAAGTGAGATCTTAACTGAGGGTCGGTTGCCTAAATGCAAAGGTAGTATTTTTCTTTCTATATAATGCTCTCTCTTCCTAAGTCCTCCACAATTATAACACATTCTCAGGAAATATTCTGGCTCCAAGAATTTTCCTAAAATGTAAATTTTAGTAATGATATGATAGCCTTCCTCTCATAGGAATCCATTTCTATTTTAAGGGTTTTATGTTGCTAGTGAATGGAAATTTGTATAGTTTTCGGGGTAGTTTATGCAGCAGAATCCTTCTGTACTTTTGAAGGGGTCTCAAGTTGCAACTTGCCCTCACAAGGCTTAGGTGTGTTCTTTCTCACACATACCTGGAGGTCAGTAGAAAAGGTCTGAATTTTAATATAATAGGAAAGGAAAAAAATATGGCCAGGGTAATTCAATGATCTGATGGTTTTCACCCTGCATTCACCCTACAAATCTCTTAAAATTACACTGTGGCAATTTGGATGAAATTATAGTCATTTCCCTTTAACTATCACCCAGTGGAAAATCTGAGAGATATGAGAAACGTGGAAGAATGGAGAATGGGCAGACAACAAAACACTGTCCATTACATTAAAAGTAAAAAACCCTTCCTTTTTTCCATAGTCTTCTATACTAGCTTCCTCCTTTCCTCCCTTCCTCCCTTTCTTCCTCTATTGTGGTAAAATGCACATAACATAAACTGACCTTAACCATTTTTAAGTGTACATTTCAGTGATAGTAAGTACATTCACGGTGTTGTGCAATCATCACCACTGTTTCCAGAAGTTTTCCACGTCTCAAACAGAAATTCTGTATCTAAGAAGCAATAATTTCCCATTCCCTTCTTCCTCTGTCCCATTAGCCTCTATTCTACTTAATGTGCCTATTCTGGGTACCTCATATAAGCGAAATCACATATGTGTCCTTTTGTGTCTGACTTATTTCACTTTGCATAATACTTTCAAGACCTGTCCGTATTGCAGCATGTCTTATAATTTCATTATTTTAAAAGTTGAATAATATTCTATCATATATATAATATTCTATCATATATAATCTATCATATATATGATAGAATATTATATATATATTTACACACACACACACACACACACACACGCACACGAGGTCTGACAGTTAAGTTTGTGAGCTTGTTGCAATGATGTTGCTAACCTGTTTTGCTATCAGAGGGATTATTCATTATAAATTTGTACCAATTGGACAGTTAACCAAGTTTACTATTTGGAAGTACTGAAAAGGCTGCATGAAAAGGCAAAAATGACCTGAACTTCTCGCCAGCACTTCATGGCTCTTGCATCATGACAATGCACCAGCTCACACAGCACTGTCTGTGAGGGAGTTTTTAGCCAGTAAAGAAATAACTGTGATGGAATACCCTCCCTACTCACCTGCTCTGGTCCCCAATGAATTCTTTCTTTACCCGACCATAAAGGAAATATTGAAAGGAAGACATTTCGGTGACATTCAGGACATCAACAGTAATGCGACAACAACTCTGATGATCATTCCAGAAAAAGAGTTCTAAAATTGCTTTGAAGGGTGGACTAGGCACTGGCATTAATGCATAGCTTTCCCAAGGGGAGTACTTCAGAGGAAGGTGACCATAGTGACAATATTCAGCATTGAAGTATATAGTACTTTTCCTATGAAGAGTTCTCGAATTTAATTGTCTGACCGTGTGTGTGTGTGTGTGTGTGTGTGTGTGTGCGCGCGCGCGCGCACGCCATATTTTATCTCTTCATCTGTCAATGAACATTTGCATCATTTCCACCTTTTGGCTGCTGTGAATAGTGCTAAGAACACTGGTGTACAAGTATTTGGTTGAGTCCTTGCTGTCAATTATTTTGTGTATATACCTAAAAGTGGAATTGCTAGATCACATGGTAATTCTATATTCTATGTTTAATTTTTTGAGGAGCCACCAAAGCGTTTTCCTGGTTAGCTGCACTATTTTACGTTCCCACCAACAGCACACAAAATTTCTAATTTCTCCAAATGCTCCCCAACACTTTATATACATATGTATGTATGAATGTATGTATGTATGTATGTATGTATGTATGTATATGTGAGTGTGTGTGTGTATATATATAATATGCATATATATTAATAATTGCTTCTTTAATGGGTATGAAAAGGTATCTCATGTTTTTAATTCAAATTTTTCTAATGGCTGCTGATGCTGATCATCTTTTCATTGACCTAACAGCCTATTCTCTCTTTTCATTTCTTTTTTTCTCATTCTCTTCTCCCCTTTTCAATCTTCTCTCCCTTTACCTTTTTTTTTTACATCCTATGTTGGCTCTACAGGCCCAGGGCTCTGTCCCTTCTCTATCCACTCAAAACCCTAACTAGCCCAGAGTTATATGCCTGGTAGGTAGTAATCAGCATTCAGAATCATATTTGACTCTGACTTTAAGCTCTTAAAATGTTACATTAACTTCAACAAGATTTATTTACTTACTTGTGAGATTTATTTACCTGTGAGATTTATTTACACACACTTAATAAATGCTGACTATGTTTGAGGCATCATTCTAAGGGCTGGGTATACATCCTTGAACAAAGCAGATAACCTCCATCTTCTTGGAGCTTACTATATAGTAAGAGTAAAAAGATAAGAGGTTTTAATGGATTTTATTAGTAATAAATGCATTGCTTCTCTCTGGACCTCAGTTTTGTCCACTATAGAATTAGAACATTTCACTCTAAGTTATCATTTAGCTCTAGCACTCTATGACCTTGAGAATTATTTTTTTTAATACATATATTTTTTTTCTTTCAGTTCCCAATCCCAATCCATTCTAACTTTAGGCCATGTTTGGTTCCTTTAGTTTCATGGTTTTCACTAGTTTCCATTTTACACCATTTTCTTTGTCCCAGACTGTCAATAGCCATGAGGGAAAGGAAGAAAGGGCAGACCTAAGAGGTGATCAAGCTGCTGTCATGAGTGCCTTGGCTTGATAGCAGCAGTGTTCTACCAGCTTCACTCTACCCACCCTTCTCCTCTTACCTATGCCAGGCTGCCGATGGCCTGTGGCCTGCCACCGTGCTTGAGGGCTCCCTGCCATCCTCACAGATGGACCCAGATGATGGGGCCAGGGCATCATGTGTCAGAATCAAATGAAGTCATTAGAAATCATTGCCAACAGCTGTTCATGAGTTTCCATAAAATGAATTGATCCTCCCATCTGGGCCCCTGAAGACGTCATTGAGTTCTTAAGCAACATGCTATATAATTTAGGCGTTTCAAATATGGATTGTTCCCCCATAAAAGGAATTTGGGAAGTACTGGAACAGGGATAAGAGGATATGGGTGTAGATTTCCTGTGTGATACCTTTGCTGAAAATGGTTGTTATTAGATGCCCCCTCAATTTTTCATCATAAATTTTCAACAAATGATAGCTTACTTATTCAATTAGATACATTGATACACTTTTATAACCCATACTGGGGATACATAAATTATCAATAAAATGTGTCATCTTGTTTTTAAGGAGTTCACATGTCTTATATACACATAGGACTTGTGTGATTTTTCTTCATTTTAGGTAAAAATTAGGTTTGGTATATAATGCCAAGAAATCTAGTCTTTCAAAAATGCACATACCAGTAATAATGAAGATATATAAATAAAGGTTTTGTTATTGGTGGCTAATAGTATAGGAAATAAGTACAGGTGCCCAGTTTCAGAGAGGAAAGACCATAAAGCTCACATTTATGGGAGAGTTAGCAGAAGAGCAGGAGACACCGCTGTCTTTGGGATCTAACAGATTTTGCAAAACCCAGCAGTTCAGACCATGTTATTATATATAAGCAGAGACAGTCATCTTATTTATTATCCTCACCTATGCAGGCAAAGAATGGTGGGAGTCACTGGCCAAGACATGTTTAGATTCCTATCAAATAGGACCCAAACATCCCGCATTCATTTTTCTTCTATTTAGAGCACAGCAGCCTTCCTTTTTTGAGAAATCCAGTGCATCACTGGGCTGCAAAATAGTAACTAATAGTGGCAAAGTAAGACTTTGACTTGGTAGGAGAAGTCCAGGAATTTTATATTATGTCTAAAAGAGTTCACACTTCCTAGGAGATGAAGCAACACTTAACTAGGTAAAGTGCTTCAAATTAGTTTTCAGTACGCACCTATTGTCCAGATGTCCTGTCCAGTTCGCTCTCCTAAACTCCCCAGTTGAATGTTACTGTACCTATAACCAACAAACCTTCTTGTATTCATAGTTACCGTACCTATAACCAACAAACCTTCTTGGCATTCTCCCTGCAAATTCAAATCCTAAGACAAATATGGCACTCCAGCACTTTTCAGGAAGAGATTGGGCCAACAAGGGAGGACATTTCATAACAGAAACTCTCTGTGTGTCTGTTCCCTCTCGTTAAATTCTCCTGACAGCTGAGATATTTTCATACACTCTAAAGCCAACCAATGTGGTATTTGCCTTATCGCTTCACAGAAAATGGTGGGTGGGTGGGGAGTTAGGGAGAATTAAAATAAAGCTCAATTTCTTGTTTAAATGGATTCCCATTTCTGGCACAGAAGGATGTGATCTCTATTTAATAGGCCATGGCTTAACATTATGTGGTCACAGCAAATTGATGAAAATAGCAATATGAAATATCCTATTCCAGGTTGGTAAGTATAGGTGCTGCTAGGAGTGCTCAGATAGTAATTCCAACAAGAACTGGAAAGCTGTTTTTGTTTTTAAGAGGACAGCACAGTATTTAAGATAAGGAATTAGAAATAATGTAAATCTGAGTTTAAATTCTGTCTTTAAATAGTTGTGTAATATTAGGTCTCATGTATATTAATTAAAACCTCAATCTCCTAATTCCTACAAAGTGGGTAATAATTATTCTCTTAGAGAGTTTATGAGGATTTAATGAGATTATGGATATAGATATATACAAATTTATGCACATATACATTATATGTAGTATATGAGGTCTGACAAGTTCACAAACTCATCCTGTTGGATTGTCGGAAAAGTCATGTCATATTTTGTCTGTTTTTCAAAGGACATTTATTTATATAAAGAACAAAGATCAATCAATGATATATTGCCCATTTTGTTTGATAACCTTTTGCCATTCTTCAGCAAGCTTCATTAATTCCTCATTCATAGAAGGACCTCTCTTTATTTGCGAAAAACTGAACAAGGTGCTGATTTACAGCCTCATCTGAATTGAACGTTATACCATGCAAGGAGTTTTGAAGAGAGCGAAACAAGTGGAAGTCTGACGGCATAAGGTCAGGCGAGTATGGTAGGTGTGGCAACACATCCCATCTAAGCTCCAATAGTTTTTGACAGATGGTCAAACTTGTGTGTGGTCTCACGCTATCGCGATGGAACACAACTCCTTGACAGTTAACAAGCTCTGGACATTTCTGGATGATGGATTCATTCAAACTGTCCGATTGCTGACAGTACACAGTCGAATTGATTGCTTGGTTCCTTGGTAGGAGCTCAAAAAATACGACACCTTTAAAATCCCACCGCACTGAGAGCATAACCTTCCTCTGATAAATGTCTGCTTTCAATGTCATTTGAGGCAAATTGCCACGTCAGGACCAAGACCGTTTGCACACCACATTGTTGTAAACAATCCACTTCTCATCATCAGTTATCAGTCGCTTCAAAAAAGGATCGTTTTCCTCACGTTTAATGAGCATATTGCAGATGTTTATACGCGCCATCAAATGCACTTTTTTGAGTTCATGCAGAGCCCAAATATTGAGCTTGATTACATATCCCAGCTTCTTCAGGTGGCCGCGAACGCTTGAATGATGGATGTTCAATGTTTCTGCAATCTCTGGTGTCATGTAACGTGGGTTTGACTCGATCAATGTCTTTATTTTGTCGTCATCAACCTCAGTAGGCCCTCCTGAACGAGTAGCGTCATTGAGATCAAAATCACCAGCATGGAATTTCATGAACCATCATTGGCACTGATGTTCTTGTAGAGCATTGTCACCATAAACTTGATGCAACTTTTCACAAGCTTAACGCACGTTCTTCCCTTTATGGAAGTAAAACAATAAAATATGGCAAAAATGCACAGTTTGGTCTTTCATCTTCAACTTGTTGTAAAATCTCCAAAACTCAATCAAATAGCTCAATTTTGTTTTTAGAATGAAGCTAGAACTGTCAGCTGTCAAATGACGTAGCAATAACATAGATGTGAATGACTCTAGTACTTCCAAAAATGAACTAGTGCCATCTGTTGCAAACATGCATCATGACTTTTCCAACAACTGAATAGAAAAAGTTCTTACATACCTCATTGCTGAATATCACTACAGTCACCTTTGAAATACTCCCCTTGGGAAGCTATGCACTGACGCCAGCATGTAGTCCACCCTTCAAAGCAATTTTGGAACTCTTTTTCTGGAATGGCCATCCGAGCTGTCATCGTATTACCACTGATGTCCTGAATGCCATCAAAATATCTTCCTTTCAATATTTCCTTTATCTTTGGGTAAAGAAAGAAATCATTGGGGTCCAGATCAGATGAGTACAGAGGGTGTTCCAATACAGTTATTTATTTACTGGCTAAAAACTCCCTCACAGAAAGTGCCATGTGAGCTGGTGCATTGTCATGATGCAAGAGCCATGAATTGGAGAAAAGTTCAGGTCATCTAACTTTTTCACGCAGCCTTTTCAACACTTCCAAATAGTAAACTTGGTTAATTGTTTGGCCCAGTTGGTACAAATTCATAATGAATAATCCCTCTGATATCAAAAAAGGTTAGCAACATCGTTACAACAAGTTCGCAAACTTGTCAGACCTGTACAATATATAGTCAGTGTATATATATGATTGTGTCTATACACACACACACACACACATATATATATATATATATATATATATACACATGCAGATGCCATACATATATATAATGTTAAATAGTGTCTGATATCTAGCAAGAGCTAGTAAATTTAGTAATTAGTGCCACTCTTCTGATTGGGACTGATGGTCTCCATTACCCCTGTTTCCTCTCTTTATTTTTCCTCTTTGTTTCAGTTTTAGCCAAATCTGGCTGTGTGTGGAGGACTTTATTATTTCTCTGCTGTGTGTATTTACAAAGCTCTTTGAAAAAGTCCATGCTTACATGTACACAAGACAGCCTCTCTACTTTTCTATGTCTTTGATGTCTCCATTCAACAGAGTTGGGACAATTGTGCAATGTTTTCAAAGTTTACTCTTGTGTGTGAGTTTGATTGCCAGTAATTATTGTTCAGTATTTTCCTTGGGCACACAAGCAGGAGAATGCTTCTACCTTTCAGAGGCTCTTTCCTATGCCTATTCCTTTGCTTCTCACTCTGAAATATACTTTAGGCTCCCTCTTTACCCTCCTTTGTCTGGATTTCATGTCAGCCTGCATCTGTGATTGCTGGTGTAACTACAGTAACTCCAAACATTGTTTGTTTGTTTCTTTGTTTGTTTTGTTTTAATTAAAGTTTATTGGGCTCACAATTTTTAGCAAAGTTACATAGATTTCATGTGTACAATTCTGTAATACATCATCTACATATCACATTGTGTTTACCACCCAGAGTCAGTTCTCTTTCCATCACCATAGTTTTGAAATGTTTTGTTTCTTGATTTTGTAGCATCGTGTGTGCTGAATTCAGAAACTAGAGGTTCCCTTGAGAATTTGAGAAAGGTAATAAAGGAAAAATGGAGAAATAGAGAACTCTCTGAGCATCTTAAAAATGAATAAGTAAAATTGGTAGAGTCAAATTGCTTTATTACATCTGCGTTCAAATTTAAGACAGTATACATCTTTCTGGAACATGAGGAAAATAAAAAAGAAACCAACAATCATGTGGAGAGCACTGAGCCCAGTATAAAACTTGGGTGACTGCTTCCACCTCTGGTCACAGAAATACTTGAGTTAAAGTATTTAAACAACCTCTTCAGCGGCTTCTCAATCCTGTGATTTGGGGCAATTCATTTATGCCTGGAGTCTTTTTTTTTCCCCCTCACATAAAATGTTGATAATAATTCATACCTCACCAGATTCTTCTGTGTAATAAAAGAGATGATATATGTTAAAATACTCATTAACATATTTGGAGTAAGATAAGTACTCAATAAATTCAGTTGTGATCAGTTATGTTATTGTCTCTTGTCCCAGACACTATCTTAGCCCACTGTATACATTATCTTATTTTATCTTACAGTAAGGTGATGTTTTCTTCACCCCCAAATCGAGATTAGCCAACTGAAGATTCAAAGAGTTAAGCAACTTGCCCATGTAAAGAACAGAACTGGATTCAGCCTCACCTTTGTTTGACTCTGAACACTTCTATTTTTACTGTAACAATATCCAGTATAAAATAAACACATTCTTAGTAGACTAATAGTAGTTCCTAAACTCTTTGTTTTCTGAAAGAAATGTCAGTGTTTACAGAGAATTTGAATAAAATAGAAAGAATAGGAGAAGCTGTGAGCATTTAATATATCTCAGTAGGAAACACCCCAAATACCGTACATAACCATACTAACTGCAGAACTCTTCCCAAATGCTAGACCAGGGAAGGGCTGATATGCAGCTCTTACCTAATGTTCTAGGAGCCTGAGGTTACATCAGTGAACAAAAGGTACATAAAAATTGTCAACATGGTGTGTTTTTGAGGGTCATGTTTGTTGTGTAAACATGGATCAATAGGAACAAAAATAGTAGATCGGGGTAAGAAGGAATACATGATTGGAGATATTGCCCTTTCAGATGAGGTGATGACAGTAGGACTCATCACAGGTGATATTTAAGAAAGACTTGCCGTAGGTAACTAAGTAAACCATGGGGAGGGATATCTGCAGAAAACAAGTCTCGGCAGAGCAAATAACGCGGAACAATGAGGAGGCCAGTGTGACTGCACTGAGTGACCACGGGGTAGAGGAGCCGGAGCTGAGGTCAGAGAGATGGCAGTGGGCTAGGTCACGTAAGGACCTTGACTTTAGAGAAATGAGACCT
The DNA here is from genome assembly GCF_001890085.2 of Hipposideros armiger. Lineage (NCBI taxonomy): Eukaryota > Metazoa > Chordata > Mammalia > Chiroptera > Hipposideridae > Hipposideros > Hipposideros armiger. The sequence goes on from NW_017731689.1 coordinate 1,522,456, forward strand.
TGCAGGGTTATCAACAGAGGATTGGCGTGATTTACGTTTTGTACAACCGCTCTGGCTTCTGTACAGCACACTGTGTGTCAAAGTTTTCTCAATCGTTTGTTTACCCCGTTCTTTTCTGTGGCCGATCACCTCCCTCCAGCATCTAGACCACTCCTCACTTAACTCTCAGAGTGGTTCATGGTGTGGGCTGTTAACTCTCGGAGAGAGAACGGGATTCCTACCACCCCACAACTGGACATTTTTATAATATGTGAAGCATTGTATTGCTAAAACAGTATAGAAGAATAAACATTTCAAATGAAAAATTAGCCAGGAGAGAAGATATAAAAGTCCAAATCAAGCCCTATGGAATAGTATTGGGAGTTTTCCCCTAATCCCTGCTCCCTCTCTCTTTGTGACAGTCTCTGGAATTGAGATTTACTCACAATAGATTGGGGGAGGGGGGACAGGAAACACTTTTTATATTCTTCAGAATGTTGTGTACACTTCCCATAGGAAGGAAACACTCAGATTTAGTAGACATATTACAGAACTGAACTATCCACTGTGTTACCAGGGACAAAACAATCACAGTCTTTAGTGGCAGATTACACAATGCGATGATTAACCATCTGTTATTTTTTTAATTGAGGTATAATTTAAACATAACACACATTTAATTTTGACTGCAACTGCCAATACAATTAATATGTAAAACATTTTTTTCCCATTACCATAGAAAGTTCCTTTGTCCCATTTGCATTATAAATGTAGATTAATTTCCTTGTTCTTAGATTTTATCTAAATCAAATCACACTTTTTCTTTCAGTGAGTATAATGGTTTGGAGATTTCGTTGTTGCAGATAGAGCAGTAGTTCATGCCCTTTACAGTCCTTTTATCAGTGAATGTATTCTGTAGGATATACCACTTTTTGTTTGTCCATTCTCCTGTCGATAGGAGGATGGACAAACATCCATCCTATTTGGGTTGGGTCAAGTTCTGGGTATTATGTTATCCATAAAAGCTGTGCTGAATATGTACAATATATGTTGCAAACATAAGTTTAACTCCCTGCAAGTGGAATCATTGGGTCACAGTGTAAGGGTGTATTTATGAGAAAGCTACCAAAGAGTTCTACAACGTGTTTAGCATTTTCTATTCCAACTGTGACTGAATTTATCTGTTCCTCTCATTTAATTCTACTTTTGTCTTATTTATTTATTCCACTTTTGCTTTTATTAAGTAAATAAGCATTTAAGGCTGTTATGTCTCTTGATGAATTTGCCACGTCATCATGCTGAAATGTTCCTCTTCATCTCTTATAATACTCCTTGGTGTCTACATAGATTCTATTTCCCCATCATCTTACTTCAAACCTTATTATGCATTTATATGAAAAGTATGTCTCTTATATAGGTATATAGTTGGGTATTTTTTTCAACTCAATCATAAAATCTTTCCCTTTTGAATTTAGTAAATATGCCATTTATATTTACTATCTTGTATTTTGGTTTCACACACCATCTTGCTATTTGTTTTCTATTTGTCCCTATTTCTCCAATACTCCTTTATTACATGTTGGTTATTTCCAGCTATTTACTTTTACCTACTTTATTAGCATTTTACCTATACCTCTCTCTATGTTGTTGCTTTTCTCGTTATAATATGCATTCTTAATTTATCCAGTCTATCTTGAATTAATGTTATACCACTTCACATATTAGGAAACAATCTTAAAACAGTATACAACCATTTTCTTTAAACCTCCTTCCATCATTTTGTGGCTTGTCATACATTTTACTTCTATATCTATTATAAATCCCAAAGTACACTCTTTTATATTTTGTGTTAAAGAGTCAATTGTCTTTTAAAAAACTAACAAAAGAGTAACAGATAGTGTATTATATTTAACCATGTATTTATCATTTCCAGTTACCTAATTTCTTCTTGTAGACACAGATTCCTTTTCAATTTATTTCTCTTCAGCTTAACAAATTTGCTTTAGCGTATCTTACATAGTTCACATTGGCTGGTGATGGATTACCTGAGATTTTATTTATCTAAAATATTTTTTTTCTTTCACCTTTTAAAGAATATGTTGCTTGATATAGAATTCTAGTTTGAACAAACCCTGCCCCTACATTCAGTTATTTTAAAGAAGTTATATTGTCTTTTAGCATTTATTGTTTTTGGTGAGAATTTAGCCATAATTCTCATTATTTTTCCCTTGTATGTAATGGGTATTTTTTTTCTGCTGCTTTTACCATGTTCTCTTTATCTCTGGTTTTCATTGGATTTAATAAACTGCCAAGGCGTGGTTTAGTAAATGTTGAATAAATACCTAAATATTTCTGCTGTGCAATAATTTGTTATAATATAAATGATTATTCTCCCTTTCCCCCCCTAATTTCCAAAAGACTTCACAAATACCCTGGTTCATTTTAAAGCTTGAACGTTTTTTTCTTTCATTTCTCTATTATTTGTTAATTAGCTCAGTGGCTTTATGAAACTTTTCATGGACAATTCCACATGTGTTTATCGAAATGTCACAGAGCTCTTATTTCTAGTCGTAACTTACCTCTCTCTCCTTCATCTTTTTCTTGACTTTATTTTAACCTGTTTTCATTAATGTCTGTTTTTTGGTAAAATTTATTTAAAAAGTTATGCTCTTCCCTTCTTTGACTTCTCAAGCCTAACTTCCAATTCACCCTCCTAATTTCTGCTATTTCTTGGAGTAAATCTAAATACCAGAACAGCAACTTTGGGATATAGTTGTGGAAAGAAAATCCCGCTTCATAAGCATTATAGAAAATATGTCAAGACTGGATGGCATCCCTGCCACCGCCTTATTAGTAAATATTTGTCCTATAGTTTGTATTCTCGTTTGTTAACAAGGCCTGATATTTGTCCTCACCCTGAAGGAGATTGTTATATGAAGGAAATAATATTACAGGAATGGAATTTATCATTATGCTTGTATTTATCCAGCATCCACATTTACTTTATGGATAAGCTTTCTATAATCTAGTAATAAAAGAAAAAAAATAATGTAAAGCTACTATGAATAACTATCCTTCCCTATGATTTTCTAACAGTTTTTCTTTTTTGTGGATTCGTGCTGACTTTGCTCATGGTTCTATATGTGGATGGAGGATGGGGAGAATGAAAAAATTTGTGCTGCTATGGAAATAACTTTGAAAATGTGTTTTGCCACAAAGAGCTTTATAATATTTAATCTTAAGTATAGGAATTTACTGAAAATCATCTGAGTCTCTACTAAGGGTTTTGGCTAAAAAGCATTCTATAAAAGATGAATGTAAAAATATTGAAAATTCTGACAGTTGTAATAATCTGAGTTAAAGGGCAAAGTCATGTTGCTGTAATATTTTGTTCTTGAATTAGGGACAAACACATCAATGTTGTCTGTTTGAGAAATAATTATTTTATTCTAAGCTGAACTTTGGTGCAGACTATCCCAAGTGCAGGTCACAAATTATAATGAAAGTTCTTTGCTAGCAAGATAACTTAATAGCTCATAGATCTGTTTAATGGTTAGTGGAAAACTAATTTTTACAGCAGCTCTGCTATTGTCTATTCGTCCATTTTGGATCATATGCAATAAAAATCTCTGATTTGATATACTCTAATATCAGGTGGCATATAGCTTAGATTGTGCAATTCTAATTATTACTATAATTACTTTATAGTTATCACCGCCTTTGTGAAATCTCCCTTTTTAAAGGCTTAATTTTCTTTGCTGACATTAAGATTGATAAATTCTTCCCACTAGGAAATGGCCTTGATTTGCAAACACAAAGATAAGGTGGTAGACAATTGATTGGTTATATCATCACTTGCTAATCACCTGTTATGTTTAAGCTTTCAATTATGTGACTCTATTCAATATAACAATGAGATACATAAAATGACATGGTTTTAGCAGTGTCATTTGCTCTATAGGAGTTCTAATCTTTGAGTAAACATTAAATGAAATATTTTGATAATATTTAAGCACTAAATTTTCTGTATTTTGAAGAAGATAGTGCACTTTTGAAAGAATAGACACTATGTTCCTAATTACACGTGGTGTGTGTGCTGTGTGTGTGTGTGTGTGTGTGTGTGTGTGTGTTTGTGTATGTGTGTATGTGTCTGTCTGTAGTCTTCCAGGATTTTGTCAAATGGAGGTTGTTGATTTACTTCTGATTTATAAAATAATCGTTTGGAAAATCTTTTCCATAAACAGGCTTAACATGGTATGATGGAATAGTAGATTGCATTTATACCTCGTCTTTCCTCATTTCCCTTTCATCCAGACTTGCTGGTCTGCTTCACTCACTTGAACAAGCTTTTCACATTTGAGAGGCAGAATAGAATTGATATTTATCGTAGTAGATTCTGGAGTCAGGCAGCCTGGAATCATGTTCCAGCTCTGCCACGTGATAGCTCTGTGACCTTGGCTAAGTCACATGACCTCCTTTTCCATATCTGTAAAATGAGGTTGATAAGAATACCATTCCTCCTAGGGTTGAGTTAGTATTTCAAGAATGTAGGATAGCATTGGCCATACACTACCCATTATTATACTATTTACCTTTCATTAACCTATAGTGATCATGTGTAGTGGATCCCAGCTGAATTCCCTTTGAGGACCCCTTCCTCCTTCCTTTGGTAACAATCCCTCGAATTTTCTTTGGAACCACCTCTCCATTGTACATGGCTTTCCTGACAACATCAATTAAGATTCCTTTCCTCAGGCCGGCCGAGTGGCACGATGGTTAAGAGCTGGCTTGGGACGCCAGAGGACCCCGGTTTGGATCCCACATATGAGGGCCGGTGACACTGCCCTCTACAAAACAAAACAAACAAAAAAAAGATTCCTTTCCTCCGTAGGCAAGGGTTAAATGAGTAACCCTCTTAGGCAGTTCAGAACTTCTCTCCCAAGAGTTTAAACCTTGGGCAGTTACATAAGGACAAAGTTCAGAGGAACAGGTTGAAGCTAATATACACCATGGATGGTGTTCTTAAGAGAATGTTTCTTAGTCCTTGCCATTCAGATCCTCAGAATTGTCCTGTTACTGTATTTACCTTTTAAATGACTTTTCAGCCTCTCCTTTGATTTTCTAAACTACTGTCCATATCCATCCAATAAATTCCTCTTTATCAATACTTTGATCAAAGTTACTTTCTGTCCTTGCAACCACAGAACCCTAACTGGACCATAAATATTCCCTATTTTGCACCTCTTATTCCTTTATTCATACCCTGCCTGCTCTTTAAGCTCCAATTTATGTGTTTGTTTTTTTCCTTTTCAAGTAATTCATGGCAATCACAAGACTCCATCATCTATTCCATTCTGCAGATAATTACTTTTTTTTTTGTCTGTACCACTTACTCAAGTATCATATATTCACCTGTATGGTTAGCTTTGTGTATATGTATCATTTTTTTATTGTAATATTAAAAAACAAACAAACAAATAAAACCTGTGACTCTTAGTGCCTTAAAGTAATATCTCTTTATCTCTAGATTCTGTAGATTGGAAACCTTGCCAGAGCTTATCTGGGAAGTTGGTGGTATCCTGGGCTCAATCATGCCTTTGTGTCCAGATGCCAGTTTAGCTGGAGGATGCCCCACTGTGATGGTGGTAGTGCAGTTCTAGAGCTGGAATGGCTCATCTCTTCCATGTATTTTGGTAGCACCAGCATCTAACAGGGTAGCATGGCCTCCTTCACACACTAGAGCAGCGGTTCTCAACCTTTCACAGGGGTCGCCTAAGACCATCGGAAAACACATATTTTCGATGGTCTTAGGAACTGAGACACCACTCCTCTATCTGTCTCCAGGCCCACATGCAGATATGCTCCCATACGAGTACCCGGCGATCCTTGTGAAAGGGTCATTCGACCCCCAAAGGGGTGGCAACCCACAGGTTGAGAACCGCTGCACTAGAGGGTTTCAAAAACAGCAAAACAAGACCAGCTCAAGTCCTTCCCAACCCTCTGCTTACTAGCAACCACCAGCCAAAATCAAGCCATATGACCAAGCCTAGAGTTAGTGTGTCATGGGAGGCTTCATGCTTTGATGAAAGGAGTTAGGAGATATTATGACCATCATGACACTTGACTACATACACAGGCTCTTAAGCTGGAATTGCTCACGAGTTTTTAAAGATTCATAAGAGGAATCATATGGCCTTACATAAGAGGTGCTGGGGAGATGACTACTCGGCTTTTTTTTTAACACTTCAAACTCCTTCAAGAAGCAGCCTATCCACATTTAGCGTAAATCTAGTGATTAATTTTTTCAGAGTTCTAATCTTCCTTTTTTCTAATTCCTACATATGAGCGTTAGCTCCTGGAGGAATATAATAAGCTTACCCCTTTTCCCCATCGGATGGCCCTTCAGATATTTGTAAAGAGCTATTATGTCTGTATTGAACCTTCTCTTTCCTAAGTTAAATGCTTTTTATTTTATTATTCCGTGTAGGAGATAGTTTCATTGTCAGCCTTCTCATAGTCTCAGGGTACATTCCAATGAACTTCTCTTTTCAGTTAACTTATAAAATGACAGAAGAAATAGTAGGAGATTATAGCAGAAATACTACTTAATATTCAGGAACTATTTTAATTTTATAGTTTTGAAGAAATTGTGTGAACTATTGAGGCTAAAATAAAAGTAAATTGTAAAAATGAGACCAGGTAAGGTCTTTCTAGGAACCCCACTTTTAACAGACCCACATTTCAATCTTCTCTCCACTAAAAATGGGAATCTGTGGTTATATGACATCCTATTCTCTTGACCAAATGGTCTCAATGGGTAGCGTCATTGGGAAAAAAAAAAAGTCTTCGATAAAAATAATTTATGAATTATATATCTTAGAAAGAGATGATTTATTTTCCCAAAGGCTGTGCCACAACCTTCTTTGGAGTTCATTGAAAATATTGTGTATTCAGAAAGTCAATTTATGTGTAAATTTCAAGACTATGTCATTCATTTATTATGTGAAATGAAGTATTCCAGTAATCATTAATGTGATTTGAGGTTGGAACCTCAGTATGATTGATTTATTAATCAACTATTTAAAGAGACAACTTTTGAATTCAATGAAATGTCTTTGTAATATATTATGAAAGGGCTACATCAAGACAAGTGCAAGGGGTAGGAAGACTGAGGCAGGGGCAAGTTCAGTTTAAGTCTATGTTGTGTCTGCTGCTGGAATTAAAATATGCTTGAACATGGCTAATGATATGGTGAGATGGAAATGTGAACTTGGTTTTCTTTCTCAGGCAGTCAATAGAGCAGGTATATGAAACAGAGTAAAACAACTTTATTGTAAGGAAAGTATAATTCAAAAATGTTTTACACAGTTAAGTTCTCAATACTTCATTAGAAGTGTTACTAAACTTAGTTCTAGCCATTAAATGATTATAACATTTATTTTCTTCTCCCAATTTATTTAATATTGATATTATTTTACACTGGAATTGAAATTAACAGATTTTTAAATTAGTCTCTCCTGTCATGGAGAATAGCCAAAGTTTGGCCTTTGTACAACTAATATGAGAATTCAGGTACTCATATTTAGGCTTCCACAGGTTTTGAGTATTAGAGACTCAAAAGTAGACTTTTTCAAGAAAAAAATATTTTATTTATTGTATTTTAGTGTTTTTTTTCATTTTTATTGTGCTTTTTATTAAATTTACTAGGGTAACATTGGTTAATAACATTATATAAGTTTCAGGTACACATATTTATAATATGATATCTGTAATATGATTTTAAACATTGAAGGAAAGAGATACTATGACTTAGTTATTCATTAAAAAGTGGGGAAAGGACAAAGCATATCCCAGGACCTTACCACCTCTTACTTGAATGACAACCAGAGCCTCTTAGTGTCCTAGTGTTCTCTCTACTTGCAATCACATTTTCTTCAAATCCTTGCCAGTTTAATCTATTAAAAAAAAAAGTTGATCTTGTCACTCGTCACTCACTCCACAGATAACATTTTTGTATGATGAGCGCAGTGTTTCCCACCAATTCAATGAGAGACACTTTTTTAAAAATCTGCATTTTAAACTAAAATTTTGTATAAATTTTACTAGATCAAAATTCTCAACTGATAAAAATCATTTGAACTGTATTGTTTACATAGCAAACAAGTTCACTGTGACTTGTCTTTCTTCTCCCTCCCCAGCCCTGGCCTGTATTTATTTCTCCAGCTTAATTGACCTGTCAAGCCGTTGTTAGGTCCTTTGTCTTTGCCTCTTATGGGCCTGTCTACTAGGTGTATTCTTCATGCCCTTCTTTGTCAGGCTAACTCTCAGCTATAATTTAGAGACTCAGTTTAAGTGACATCTCTAGGGAACATTTGTTTATGCCCAAGGAATACCAGGGACACCTTCTCATTATTCTTTAAGCATATGTCTTGGGTCAAACATCATATATATATATATATATATATATATATATATATATATATATATATATATGATTCCTTAACAGGAAATTCCCTGAAATGTATTAGAAATCCAAAGCAAATATGAATCAGTACATTTTCTAGTGAGAGATCTCATCGTTTGTTCAGTTTCCTCAGCTTCTGGAAAAGGCCTAGGGCCCAAGAAAGTTAAGTTCTAACATGTTAGCCTGTTTGGCTTTCTATTTTAAAAGTGAGAACATAATTGTATTCTCTTTTAGGTCTTCCATCCCTAGCAAAGTGCCCGATATGGGAACATAATAAACGTTGACTGCATGAAGAATATATAATATTCTATCATAGGGTTTGATTAGTTTGTGGTTATTTACATGGTTCGCTTTAGCCCAGTATTGCCAAGGAATATTTTCTTAGTGTGAATCATACCCACTATTCCAAAGGAATCATTTCTGTTTGGACCATGTAGCTGTCACTCAATGACTAGAACTATCTTCCTAAGAGTGAAGCCTCTCCTGTTAAAAATAACCATTGACCACTTGCTCCCTGGCACAGCGGGATGGCCTCATTGACAGATTTTGTAAGACTTAGGATCCTCCCCCCCCCCCAAATCCATAAATTTAGTGTCACTTATCTTCCCTAACAATCAAAATATGAGTAGGATTTATTTTGGGAGAAGTGACTCCAAATTTTAAAGTATGAAAAAATAAGTGTGATGGTATACGCGAAATACAATGAAAGAAAGAAAGAAAAGAAGGGAAATAAAGAGCGCTCGCCCTGTCAGGCGTTTAGAGTGTTATACTGTCATAAACGAATGGATTCCTTGAGACAACCCACCAAAACTTATTGGAAAGCCAGGAATACAGATGGGAGTAGAGGTGGTGATAAAAGGAATAGCACACGCTCCTGAGGGGCCCGCTGCAGAATTCCTCTTATTAATGTGAATTCAACCCGGTCCCTTCACAGTGTATTTTCAGAAATGTATGTTAAAAACAACTCAGTTTAACCTTATGTATCACTGGCAGAAGGTCAAGATCACAGCTAATGGAAGGCCCACTCTGCTTTTGTTCTGCCTGCCAAAATTATAGAGAATCTTTTCTCACTCTCTGTTAAGAACAAGTGCTGTTACTTCTTGAACACTTAGCATATACCTGACATTGGGCTACATCCTTTAAATGTACTAGAACATTCTTACACAGTCCTCTAAGTACTATTATTATTTTAATGAAAGATGGAGAATGTGGGACTCTGACTCGAAAGTTAGGCTGTTGGCTGTGGGCTCTACAATTTCTGAAAATCTGTGATACCATGAGTATGACGCCCATCCTGGTGAATGCCACATGGTACATTCCCATCCATACCTTCACTGCCCACCCTGGTGCCAAACCCCTGTGCCTAACCTCCGCAGGTACAGAATTGGAGCAGGACTCTATAGGAAGCTCTCCTATCCCCCTGCCTGGAGAGCCCTTTCAGGTGTTGACAGTCTGCTGCTCAGGCAATGCAGTCCTTGCAATGGGCCATCTCCTGCAATGCTGTTTTGTGATACCCTAAACCTTAATGATGTTTCTATGTGGTTTCTTTCATCTTGGGAAATGTGTGTATGAGGGGGGTAATGGTCTACTATGTAGAGAACACCAAGTGACCTAAGCACTGGTCACTTTCTTCTGATTTTTTTTTTAAAGATTTTTTTATTGGGGAATTGGGGGAGGGGAACAGACAAGTTGTTATCCTTCTGTTCTTCAGTCTAGTTTTGGAGGATGTGGCTTCACTTGCCCATGTTGGTATTATCATTGCTCTCTTCCCTGCTGAGACAGATCGGTCGCTGGCCTCTGGACAGCCACTCATGGCAGCTCTTGGTAGCTCACGCTGGCTGCCAGCCACTCACAGTAGCTTACAGCAGCCCACTGCAGCAGGGGCTGCAGCCTATGCCGGTGCTGGCAACTCACTGCAGCCCAGCTCCGGGTTGAGCTGTTGTTCACCATCTTAGCTGTAGAGGGCAGTGTCACTGGCCCTCATATGTGGGATCCAAACCGGGGCTCTCTGGCGTCCCAAGCCAGCTCTTAACCAACGCGCCACTCAGCCGGCCCTTCTGATTCTTTATTTCTCTCTGACTGCTCAAAATTATGACCTTTGGGTCAGCAATTGTTCTTATTCCTTTTGCTCCTCGCTTAGTATACTTTCATTTCAACTGTTTTTCAGGCATTTGGCTCTTTATAGTTAAAACCAAATTTTGAAACTAAAATGAAATAAGCAAAATTGGGATGTAGAGGAGAAAGAATAGCACATTTTGTTTCCTAGCACCTGACTCTTAAAAATATCATAACTCTAGATTTACAGAAATGTCGGTAGAAATTTGAAAGTTGAGATCTGACTCCTGGTCTTTGCATTGGTGTGTACCCTGAAGATAATTTGCATCTTATGCCTTCACATATGCTGAAATGGTACAGGAATTAATGGGAAGATGATAAGGTGAAAACAAACAAAGAAATATCAAAAACAAGAACCCATAATTTTATATTAAAGAAATATACCCCTACCTATGAAGTTTGTCATATAATCTTCCCAACAACACTGCAGAGTGTATACTATTTTCTCATATTGCTAAACAGGAACCTAAACTTAAAGTAGTTAAGTATCTTACTCAAAGTTTCACAACTGAGACCAGAGCCAGGATTTGACAACACGTGGGCTCAAACCACTTATACAACACTCTTCTACTGATGTTATCTAAGCAGCCTTGAATTGTGACTAGACATGAGAACCTATTTCCTCTCTGATAATAAAGATTGAGGTCCCCTTTTTAAATTAATGGCTCAAAATCCATTCAAATTAGTGTAGCCTATGCTAATTAAGCATTTATTATTAGGTATTTTTGCAAACACTTTATTGGCATGAACTCCTTTATTGCTCACAATCCAGGTTGTTGTGTTAGATTTCTGTTGTACAGTTTAGAGACTGAGTCTGATATTTGGAAACTCATCGGAGGTGACACAGCTCACTGGTGGTAGAGACAGGATCCAAACCTATGCAATTTGGCTTCAGAGTCTATCTAGTCATGCTCTTGGCTACACTGTCTCCTTTGCCTGTCTAACACTGTCTGGTATCTAGAATTTAAGGGATCTTGCCTGGCCAGCCTTTCCTGACTTATTCAGTTAGATATGCTGGTGAGTTTTACTGTTATTTGAGTAAGTTTTCATGTCAGACTAATAGCATCTTAGGTCTTGAAGATACTGGGGACTTTAATATCATGAAGGCATTAAATTCTGCTTCTAGAAGTAAGCAACAAAATATTCCAAATGGCTACACAGGCTCACAGCATGAAAGCATCTGTATAAAATATGGCCCAGCAGCCATTTGAAGCCATTGCAGGCTTTTCATTGGGATGCTCCCTGTCCCGGACACAGGTTGAGTTTTGGCATGGTTGCAGCACATGTCCACTTGGAAATTGGGCATAATGGCTTTGTATTTCTCCTATTAAACATCCAGAAGCACATATACATGCACACACGCACACTAAAGCACTCTCCATTTGTCCCCACTTCCCCATCTATCATTGCACTCCGTCGCCTTCCTTGATTTGTTGAGAATTGTCTGTACTCACTGTTCTTCCATTTCCTTCTCCTTCTGTTTTTTCCTGAGCATCCTCCAATCACCATCAATCCCCTGAAATTACTCTTATCGTGATCACTAATTATCTCTATTTTGCTGAACCTAAAGCTGAATGCTTAGCCCATCTACGCTGATTTATATTTTGGCCATTTTTCTTGGTACAGTTCTGGGTTGTGTCTATTGTCTTGTTTTCATTATTTATAGCATTCACTTTCACTCCCCAATGCACCCAGGTTTGGGTGATAAATTATAAGGTCACCCTAACTATCAGCAGTTTATGTAAAAATCTGTACTCCATGGGACACTTTTTACTCTTGGTGTCCAAGTCACCAAATGCCTTGTTTCCTCTCCTTTTCTCCTTGACCTTTTCTTATCTTTGCTAGTTGCTCTTTTTTTTTTTTAAATTGGGGAATTGGGGGAGGGGAACAGTGCTGGGGAATTGAGGAGAGGGATCAGCCAAGTTGTTGTTCTTCAATCTTAGTTGTGGAGGGCGCCAGTCGCCATCTGGATGCCCATCGGCAGCTCGCGGCCTCTAAGCTCAAGGTGCTATGTTCAATCTTACTTGCAGGTGGGTGTAGCCACCATCCTATGTGGGAGTCGAACCCGGCAGTCTTGTTGTTAAGAGCGCATGCTGTATCCACTGAGCCATCCGGGTGGCAACTCAGCTCAAGGTGCCAAGTTCAGTCCCAGTCGTGGGTGGGCATAGCCCACCATCGAACAGGCAGTCTTGTTGTTAGGAGCATGTGCTCTCACCAGCTGAGCCATCCTGCCACCTGTTGGCAGCTCAGCAACAGCTCAGCTCGGGCACAGTGTCACTGGCCCATGTGGGAATTGAACTGGCGGCCCTGTTGCTTAGAGCTCATGCTCTTAAGCTAACTCTTAATCAACTGAGCCACTTGGCCGGCCCCCATTTGCTGGTTGCTCTTTGAATACTTGTATAGTCAAATACCCTACAACTCAGTTATAGGAACTCCTCTTTTCTGTATAGCCCTTCACACTGGATAATCTCATTTGATTTTGTGACTTGATGCATGATAACTCCCAAATTTCTATGTTTAATCCAGGCTCCTTCCCAAATCGTCACACTCGTATACCTACTCTTCTACTTGACATAACTAGTAAATGTCTTAAGAGGGATCTCAAATGATGTCAAAAGCAGATGGTTATTGCCACCCCACATCTTGCTGCTGTAAACCTGCCCCCTACAAACTTGTTCAGTTAATGAGAATTTCATTTTTTCAAGTTCTTACCAAAAATTTCTGTGTCGATCTCTACTTTTATCTTTTTCCATGATCTACACTGTACACCCCTTTGTCCAGCAAGAACCAGAATTGCTTTTTTCCCCTTCATTAGCTATAAAATGCCTGACAAGCCTTATCTGGCCCATTGATACCTCTGTTAAGTGAGCCATGTGTATTGTGAACCCGGGGGACTGATGCTTAGCCAAAATACATCATCATGGCCATCGCTGCATTTGAAACATTAAGATGTCTCCACATAATTTGGTAAAGAGTCAAGCCGTGAGCCTCAACCCCTACTCTTCTATCTATACAGGTCAGCGGCCATTTTTCTTCCCCTCTCAAAGTCTCCAGACCTCTCAGTAGTCCGTGCCTGAAGGCCCTCAGGACCTCACTCCAAAGGAATGCTGGCATCCCTTCTGAGTGGTCAGGATTCAAGCCATTCTGACTGTATGATATTTTGACTTTCACTGCTACTCATCTCTCAGTGGAATCAGAAGAATCAAGTTCATTGAGTACCTATGAATAAATCACCAATGCTAATAATTACCATTAGACAAACTTTTTAAACCCTCTTTAACTCACTTTTAACAAGGTGCAGCTGCCACTTCATCATCTGAATGAGTCATTCCCTTGCCCATGGTTTGCTATATTTTTTAAAATAGCTGCATTCTTTTTTGAGTCAGTAGCATCTTCTGCATTTCAACCTCAAACAGCCACCTTCATTTATACCCACGTTCTTCCCACTATTTTGATGGAACCTCCTCCATCTGCCACTCTTAAGTATAGAATATCAGCAAAGTCACTTTCACCCTAATTCAATTTCTCTCTTTTTTTTTTAACTGATGATTAAGAAAGAAAACTGAATATGTTTCTGTATTAAACAAGTTTCTATTTCTGGGCGTAGAGGCAGAGGGGGCCAAGTGCTACTTCAATGCAAGTCTCCATGTGAGGAGAGAAGAAGGGGCAGTAAGAAGCAGGCTTGAGCTCAAAGATACCTTCCTGTTCCTTACAAAGCTTTAAATAGCAGCATCTGGAACTAAATCCTTATTGGCTCATTCATTTGCCATAAATCTGTTAAAATTTGTGGCCATGGGCTGTCAATTCATTTAGACCCTGATGACTTAATGAAAATTACTGTATACTCTTTACTGGACACTGTTAGGAAGATTAAACAGATATGTGGATCATATATGTTCTGCAAACTAACATTTAAAAAATTTTTTTTGGACATTTTAAATATTTTTCTGAAAATACTTGAATGTTATATCAGGGAAGACTTAGAAATTAGGACCTGGGGTATGGGTTAGGCACTTCTTTGTTATCCTGAGAAGTTCAGCTCTGCCAGAACTTTGCATACTGATGATAATAATAATATCAATGACTTACAGTGTCCAGATCTACCTGCCATAGAAGGCAGTTGGATGAGCATCTGTCGTTACCTACTGATGCTTACTTCCTAGAATCTTAGCTCCTACCTCACAGAGAGTTTCTCGGGATAGCACTGCTAATCATATACAGTCCCCTCCTTGAGACAAATATTCTCTACTCCTTTTACATTTGCAAAGATGTGAGAGTAACCAAGGGTTATGTTAGGGCCCTTTCAGATAGGGACCCAGGAATATTGAATGAGTTTGTTTCTAACACTGGAAATTCAACCTCAACATCATTTTATTGATTTAGCTCCATTCTTTTGGATATAGTTTTATCTCCTTTATTCCTAGATTATTGTTACATTCTTTCCTGCACTCATGGACTCTTAAGGAGTACGTTATTTTTACCCCAATAAGAATTTACAGAACATATATTTTTTTGGATTAATGTCTTGGGATTTTTTGGATAAATACCTAAGAGTGGGATTGCTGGGTCGTAAGGTAGTTCCATTTTCAGATTTTT
>NW_017731689.1:1540319-1562095 GCF_001890085.2 Hipposideros armiger
ATGGGGGAGGGGGGTTGTTACTTTGTGAGGGTGAAAAGGGTAACTATCGCATTGTTCTGTACACCTGAAACTAACAATAAAAAAAAAAAAGAATTTGCAGAACAGAATGAAGGCACAGTTTGGGTGGAGGTATTTGTTATCTACAGAAAAATCTCACTGAAGTGTGAGATTTCATAATCTGGGATGATATAAGTATAAATGTGTATTATTCAATATACAGGCATTAATTCATCAACAGATATTTATTGATGCTTTCTCTATGTTAACTTCTATAATAGATTTGGGATGCTATGATGAAAGAAACATCCCTGTCCTCAAGGAGTTTGGGGGACAAATAAGATCCTATTAATATGCAATTGTTGAACACATAATGGCTGCCAGTGCCCATCAGCTTTCTTGCTACAAATTAGCCCTTCCTTCTTTT
The DNA here is from genome assembly GCF_001890085.2 of Hipposideros armiger. NCBI lineage: Eukaryota > Metazoa > Chordata > Mammalia > Chiroptera > Hipposideridae > Hipposideros > Hipposideros armiger. The sequence goes on from NW_017731689.1 coordinate 1,540,744, forward strand.
AAAACGGGCCTTAATCATTTCTCCAAATTTCTCAATAGCATCAATTAAACATGCCTTCCAGTTATTTCTAAACATTCGTTCACTCACCTGTGACACTAGTTCAAACAGAATTTAATTTTATCAAAATAAAATACAAAAACCAACTTCTTAGAATGTCAGAAAATAAATATTTAAAATAGGGAGGCATTCTCATAATGAATGCCATCTGAAATCCTTATAATGTGGGATTCACAGATTCCTTCTGCCTTTGCCGTGATCTTTCTTCTTCCCACTTCATTCTTCCCTCCTCATGTCTCTGCTACAGTGCTGTGGTGGTCAGGGATCTCTCATTTTCTATAGAAGGTGTGTAAATCGCTGTTAAGAGAAAGCAGGAATTAATAGCATAGAAAAGAGTAACAAAATGGATCTTGGCCATAGCTAGCATTTAGGGGATCTTAATGGAAGACATTGATTCAGGTCATGCTGTATATTTTATAGCACTCTCTAGAAATTTTCTTTTCCCCACTGTTTAATTACCAGTGCAGTCTTCTGTATATTTGTGACAGATTTGATTTGTGACAGTGAATATCAGTATTGAATTGTATAACATCAGGAAGACATGCCCAAACAAGCATGCAACTCTATTTCTGGTGGGAGAGAAAGTGGTCTTCTCCATAGATGAGACTCATACATAGCCCATACAATCCACTTTCCAGTTTCCTCAGGCTGCACCTCATTCTGTCACATACTCTTTGGAATAATGTCTAATTCATCATCTGGTTGAACTGCAAAAGTGTTGTGTACTGTCACCTGCCCACTGGATGGTGCCTCGCATGTATGAGTCAAATATATCCCATGCCTAGTCACTCAACAAACTCCTTTCTTTTTACTTTTTAGTGGGGTATGAATGGGTATGCGGAATGGTCATTACTTCTGAGAGAAAACAGGGATTTAAATTAAATAGAAGATTGGATGGGGCAGAAAGAGCCCTGACATCAGTGTGTCTCCTTAGATATTTGAACTAGTTTCACCAAAACCATTCAGCCATTACTGTAGGGATATCTGAATAATCCTGCATTGCCAGTAGATGATTTCTGGATCAGATGACTTCTTGTAACCTGTCGTCATTGCCCCGCACTCACTTAGAAAATACCATTATATAGAAATGGACTGCTTGAATGAGCTCCAATTGCGTCTGGTCTTCAGAAGTCATTTTATAGGTGCTTTGAATCTGGCCATTTAAAAGTATAACCTCCAGATAAATTTTGCAATTCATCTCCATTAAAGAACTAGTGATTATTAATAATAAAGGGATAATTATTCCCAATAACTCCTTATCACACAGAATCATTAAATTGCACCTCTCTTGCATATTTAAGATATATCGTGCATATATTGTGATGTATATTGCCCCCTGCTTTTTTTCATTTTGAGGAAAGTTGATCTAGACCACACTTAATTTCATATAATCAAATATTCAAATAATCTATGTAAGAACCTTGAAACAACTCTAATGGGGGGAGTTTTTTTTTCAATATATGCTATAACAACTTTAATAGAACCAATGAAAAAAATGAAGTAGAAAGAATGAAAGTCCACTGTTAATGGGATTCTAAAGCCTTACGTTTCCTCTAAATTTTATCTGAAGTGTGAAAAAGAGCAGAATTCATGTAGAACGGATACTTGGCAGTACTTTTACTGAGATTCGAGTGATTTTTATCTGCCCCTGGTAAATATTTTCTCCTCCTCTTCCACCTCCTGTTCCTCCTCCTCTTCTTCCTTCTTTTCCTCCTTAACGTCCCCCTTGCCTTTCCTCTCCTTCACTTATGTTGTCTTAACAGTAACCCATGTTTCATCTCCTCTATATATTCATTTTTTTTGCAAAAACAGGTTCTACAATTATAAAGATAGATATATATATGTATATTCTCTCTCTCTCTCTCTCTCTCTCTCTCTCTCTCTCTCTCTCTCTCTCTATATATATATATATATATATATATATATATATATATATATATAATTGTAGAACCTCTGATTTTGTTACATGTAAAACATTTTTTTTCAATAGACCAGGGCTTGGAACTCTTATTTTGGAGAGTGCTACATCATTTTGCCACGTGTCGTCACCCGAGGTCCTAGAGATTTGTTAAGTAGAGCAGTAAATTCTCTGGCTCCTTGAAGCAATAGATTCAGCTTGAGCTGTTTCATAGTTGACTTTGATCTCTCCGAGTTTGCAGCACCCAAAATAGTCCTAGTACCAAGAAAAGTGATGTAGCTCTGTCCTCTGTTTTGGAGAGGCATTGTGGTCTAGTATCCTGCACAGAGAGGGCAGGGCAAATGGGTACCAGGCACCATCTGTTGGGTAAGAGAAATATTGACATCAAGGAAAAAATGGAGCAGATTCTAACAAGGGCTTCTACTGAAAATGTAGTTTGCATATCTCCACTTCTAATTTCACTTGGATGTTCTTTTACTCCATGGAATGTTGTGGCTAATGAGCTTTTTAAGTGAAAATTGCTAAATTAGAGAAGCATCCTATCCTCTATTAAAAAACCATCAAAGCCCAGGTTCCTGCCTTGGTAATTAAACTCTAATACAGAATATTCATTATGATAACAGTTCTCCATTACCTGTGCTTATGAGCCTATGAATGTCTGCTGATACCCAGAGGTTGGCTTTAAGTTCATTATTGTGATCTTATATTAAAATAACACCTTCTATCCAAGGAATCGCTAAGCATGGCGAAAACGTTAGCTCTATCACTATTCACGAATCTCTAAAGGTGTATATGAAATGCACCCTAAGATGAATTACCCTGCACCTTTTCAATTTATTAAGGATTTATTTTGATAATCACTTATTGAGCAAATAAAAGAAACAATTAAATGATTAGTGTTGAGATAAGTCACATGTGTCTCTGCTGGTTTTTATAATCCCCTCTGCTTGAAGAATTTTACACTCTAAATGAAATAATATGATAGAAACAAGCTATAAGGATTGTATATAAAGACATAATTAATTGACCTACTTATATATTCAATTTAGGGTGCCTTATGTTGTTTTATTGACAGTTGTTTTGTAATGATCTTTCCATTGTTTAATGTGCATGTGCCTGGTTCTGCAACCATGTTGTGAGCTCTTTGAAGGAAATCTAGAGTGTCCTGAACTTAATAACAGTGCAAAACTACCTTCTTCACTAAGCCAAGGCCAAATGCAAAGTCTAAATTAAAGAAAGTAGAAAGTATGGTGATTCACGGGTACATCTTCCTAACAGCTCGTTGTAGTTTTCTGTATAAGTTCAGAATAGCCTATTCTGAGATAGATATAGATATCGATATATCTATCTAGATAGATAGATATATCTAGATAGATAGATAGATATCTATATCTATCTATCTATATATATATCTGAGTATGTAATGCATTTCAGAGCCTGGTATCCATGCTTTTTCCACACAGTTTTACTAAATTGCAGTTATGCCGAGATCCATCGAATTGCTGTGAAGTCTAATAAATTTTGCAAAGTGAATAAATGTTCAACTGTCACTTGGCACCAACAGTTGTTTTGCCTTATAGCCAAGTACTTGTTCTGACCATCCTTAAAACATAACCGGACAAAACAGTGTTTCAGTATTTTCTACTCTGTATGAAACGTATCTAATAATAAAAAAGCAAAGCTCTTAGGAAAATTGGGGGTTTGGTTAAAAATGTGGTAACTCTTTATTTCTCATGTTTATAATTGCTTGTGACAATTGACATACATAAGGGAAGTGGTGAATGTCTTGGACCTGGTAACCTGGGAATGAATTTATACTTGCCTGACAGTAAGATAAAAAAAAAATCTGAAATTTTTGTATCTCAGATCCTCTGAGATCATTGTATTACCCAAGTCTCTTCCTCATGATGAAGCTAAATTTCATAATGAAACAAAAGCTGTAGAGGAGTGATAATATTCTGCATTGTGGTCCTTTCTAATTGTCTGAATTGCCCCTGAAGCAGGCCATTAGTACAGGGAAACTGGAGAACATGAAATGTCCATTAGTGGCTAGTAAGGAATATAGATCCGGGACACACAAGGAGGATGGGTTCCTCTTACAATTGTTTTCACCTTTTATCCCCTGTATGGCTCTGCAACCCGTCGACTGAATTCCTTCCTAGGACCTAGCCAGAAGCTAAAGAGAATGCTGAAGTCAGAGGGTAGGGAAGCTTGTTTTTACAAGGAGAAAGAAAAACATTCCCGTTTCTGTCCAACATCACCTGTCAAATAGCAATGAAGGCTTAACCTTGTCCTACTGTTATATTAATACTAACAAACAATTCCTAGTAGTGATATATCTGTTTGCAATTGCCATAAGCCCTGCTCTGTGCTCATTTGGTATTTCACCAGTATTTACTGGGTGCCAACTACTAACCAAGACTGGCATTAGGTGTCCGGATTATGTGTAAAATGATATGGCTTAGCTGATGAGAGTTCTTGAATTAAACAAACTCAGAATCATATATAATGCTCACTAGTAGTGTGAATTGGGGTAAGTTACTTTGTATTGTCGAATTCAGGAAGCAAAATATCTCTAGACATTAGTTTCTTATATACACACATTAATATTGCTGGGTTCCTTCCAGAAGGGGTCTTCTGAGCTTGATATAATCCACAGATGCTCTCCTATCTTCAGTGTTCCTACAAAGGCTGGTCACCAAATCACTTCACTGTCTGTTCTCAGGTGTTGAACTCTGAGTCCATGTTCTCCTTAAGATGGGCACATGAATCAAACATAAAACACATCAGTCCATTTTATGTCTCATTTCTTTCTTGAAATTCAAGATAATTCTGGCTCCATTTGAAATTATCCTTCTTCTGAAATGAACAGTTTTAAATTGTTGATTGTTTTACCAATCTGGGCATTTAAGTGATCATACTTTTTTTCTGTGTCTTCTACTTGACTCCATCAAAGCATCCAATTATAGTGGGTGTCCACATATAAATTAGGGGATCAAGAAAGTATTAATGTGTACTATTAATAAAGGCTTCTCTTTGACATTGTGCCCAATTGTGAAAGATAAGTTTTCCTAAGAAATCTGCAATTCAAATTGAGAGAAACCATCTGCATATAATGATCTCTCTGATTACACCCTGTAATCCCTAGTATAGAGACGTATTTTTTCTGTGCACTTGAAATGCTTACATTTCCTACACTATTTCTTTTCTTAAATGAAATAAAGATTTTCTGTAATGAAAATTTGCCCCAGAATGAGATTAAAGTTGATGAGAATCCTCCAAACAAAATATCAATGTAAACCTTGCAGTTTAACTTTCCACATTCATAGGATTTCTAAGGAAATACATTTATTTTTTCCTAAGATGAATGTATTCATGTTTAATAATAAAAACAAAACAGTCCAGATAAGAGTGTTATTAGAAAATAAAGATTTTGCATAAAGCCCTTTTATATTAGAGGAAAAAGAACACTAACTTGAGTAGTATTACCATCTTGTCAGGAAAGGTTACGGGTGAGAGGAAAAATGTGAGGCTAAAATTTTTGGCTGTTGAGCTATAGAGTAACAAATTGGTCTGTATGAAGGAAATAGACCAATATCTTACCTCAGTCATTTTCCTCATAGCTGTGGGCTTTTGTTAACAAATACTCCCAGAAATTACCGCCTATATACAGAAGAGTTCTACCATAAGAACTGATAAAACCATGGAGCATATAGAACACACTGAATTGTATGTCATGATTATTCTTTTGAGGAACAAGTCCTCTAAATGTTCTAGATTCTGGTTTACTTCTAGCTTATCCAAATGGGGCATGAAACCTGCCTTGGCCCAATAGATTATCCTACACTCCAGATCACTGAGCCTATTTCAGATATGGGCTTGTGACCCATGTCAATCCTGGGACTTATGCCAAAACAGTTGGAAAAGAGGTGCTTGTCTTAATCAGGTTTGGTTAGCCTATGCTTAATACAAATAAACCCTGAAATCACAGTGTCTGCACACATGCAAAGTGGTTTTTTTTCCTCAGTTATGTAGTTTAATATGGATTGGATGACCCTTATGTGTCTTATGGTTATACTACCTGGAACATGTACATTCCCAAGGATGCCATAGCGGTAGACGAAGAACTGAATGATCCAACAAAGAGCTCTTAAAACTAGGTTTGGACTTATGTCCCTTGTGCCTACATTTCAGTGACCAGCGTTTTGTTGTAACTCTAAATTTACTACTAAGGAGGCTGAGAATTTTAACTGTATTGTGTGTGCATGAAGAGGGCAAAGTATGTTAAACACATGTCACTGTCCCTGACTTGGTGCTCTTATACTGGGATTGCTCGTCTCATAAGATATAAGCCCAGAGTAGCTGGTGACCTCCTCTGTATACCATGAAGGAGCCTACCTGTGAAGCCAACATCATAGAAAGCCAACCTGAGACATGGACAAAATGTTGTATTGATCTAAATGTTGTATTCTTTAGATCTGCATACCCATGTGCTAATAAATTGTTCCTATCACTTTATTCTTGATTTAAGTCATATTGAGTTGGAATTCTGACTCATGAAACCAAGAGTCGTCATTAAATTGGAAGTTTTTACCACACATCTGTGTGCTTGCTGAAACAAGGTTCATTAATCAATCAATCCATCAATTTGTCAATGAAACAACTGGTAACTCTTTCTTGGAGATTAGCTAGGTTCTTAGCATGTCCGGTGACTTCTACTCATCTGTCAAACTTTGTACCTGTGTCATCTCAATGAAGCCTTACCATAAATCTCCACAAATAGTCTATCAATTCAGTTCTGAGAGACAGCATGGGATAGTGGACAAAGCAGAGGCCCTGAAGTTAAACTATGTAGCTCAAATCCTGGTCTTCGTCTTTTATTAGATGTGTTACCCAGCAGATTATGTTTAATCTGATTTAATTTCTACAGCAGTAGAAATTTCATTTAATCTCTCTGTGACTCAATTTCTACAATAATGTAACTCCCTGTGGGGACTAAAGGCATCAGACATAAAAATATTAGAAGAATTCCTGAGATGAGGTAAGCACTTAATGAATGCTACTATTCAATAAAATGCATTTGTTAAAGTACAGATCCTTAATTAACAGTGCCTGTTTTAATTTTACTGATTTTTAAAATCTCCACTGCCTATAACTTTGTCTGAGACAAAAAAAGTTTTTTACCTTCTCTGTATTCCTACTGAATAAAATTTTACACCGAGTGATCTCGGAGTAGTTGAATCCAGCCTTTATTTGGTTATCTTCATTATATTTACCAGTTCTTGGTCTAACCATCTGTGGATAGAGTAGCAGACTCCATGTTATTCACTACAATTATGTAATATCAGTCATTACAATATATTCAGAATAGAACAAGTTAAAGGAACTTTTCTAAGAAGGTAAGCCTTTTTTTTCTAGCAGCTCAACCATGCTTTCTCAGAAGACAGGCTAATTATCAAGGACGATGTTGATATTTATATTTTATGTAAATGAGGCCATTGTTGATTTTAAGTACACAAAATACCTTTTACCATATAGAGGGGTACATTTCATACTCTTAGTGGTATCCTTAAATGAACAAAGTTCCTTAATTTTAAGGGAGTCCAAAATGTTAAATTTTCCTTTACAATTAATGACCTTTTGGTCCTTTTTAAAACCACGGGCTTACCTTATGGTCTTGAAAATCTTGTCTATATTTTCATCTAAAACTTGATTGTTTTCCCATTCATGTTGTTTTACAGTACCATTTCTTGTTCTACAATGCCATTATTGCTTTGCATTCAGATCTGCAATCCCCCTTTCTGCCATAAATTCCACTAAAACACAGCCTTTCATCGAGAGAGATAAGAAATGTGGTGTGAGGTCGGTGATACAATTTCTGGAAGCAGCAGACAGATGATAAGTGGGAAGAAAGAGGGAGGGAAATTATAAAAGGGAGGCAGGCAGACAGGAAATCCCTGTACCTGCCTTTGGCGGCTCTTTTAGGGTGAGAAGAGATGTAACATACTTAGGGATGTTACAGGTTTACAGACCATCTATGTCGGGCTTTCACATAGTGGAGACACTTTCCTGTGAATGGCTGTGAGGTGAAAGATACAGGTCAGGTACAGTTGGCCCTACATGTGTATCCAGAGAAAAATATGTAAAACACATCTACAAATAAAAAACAAACACAACTAAACACTATAATGATTTTTAGAAAGCTAAAGCAAAAGCCCATTATCGTTACCAATAGATTCTGCTTGGGCTTTCGAGACCATCTGGTCCAGGGTTTCCAAATATGCAGTGTCATCAGAATTACTCCTGGTTCTTGTTTTTAAAAATAAATGCTAAGGCCCCACTCTATCTACTGAATCTGAAACTTTTGCATTTGAGCCTGGTACTTGGCATTTCTACACAATTCTTCACGAGATTCTGAGGCTTAGCCAGAGTTGAGAATCTTAACTAATCCAATCCCCTATCCGCAGGTAGCACCGATTATTCTAAGTTAGGCCTGCCCGTGTATTTGAATGGGGTCACAGACCCAGGTGTAACAAGTGTGACTGACTCTCTTACCCAAGTGTGAAGCAAGACCTCATTTTGTTGAGAATACCTTTAAAGAGGGTTTTGGAGTCCCCAGTGCGTGTCTTCCATGCGCTCAGGAACTGGTCAGAGCAGATGCAATTAAACACTGGTGGGAGGCTTAGTGAAGATGCCATGAGCAGAAGTAGGGAGACCAGCCAGGGGCCATGACACTCATCTCAGAGAGAGCCCTCAGGCAGCACTCTAAGGAGACTCAGGCCAAGATTAGTGGGCCCAGGAAACTGACCTCTCAATTCTCTAGCCAGGCTGCTGCAGATGTGGGGTCACTCCTCAGCCTTTCATAATTCACTGTTCCATGTTTTAATTAGCTTTAGGCTAATCTTCTCTATGAAATTATTCTGGGGAAAGAAATATACACAAAAAAAGGAAGAAATATCCTTTCCCCTTTTAAACAGAGAGAGAGACTAAAATGTAAGACTTGATTTTAAAAAAAGCACAAAACCCGGGGATGTAAAATACAGTATAGGGAATATAGTCAATAATGTTGTGAAAACTATGTACAGTGTCAGATGGTTAGTAACCTTGGGGTTATCACTTTGTGAGGGGTGTAAATTTCTAATCACTATGTTGTTTTGTACACCAGAAACTAAAAATAAATAAAAAAGGGCACCAAAATCTTTCAGCTATACAAAAAAAAATACTAAAAATCAAAGGCAGGAAAATGTCAATTCTCAAAGTTATTTTGGATCATTTGACTCATGTCATAAGTTGAAATTAGTGATATCTTTCGCTGGAAAGGCCATGTGCAATTTTAAGCCCCACTAATTTACTTTCTCTCTTAATCTCTAGGCTATCATTGCTGCAAACTACAACCTGCTCTCGCCTATATTACACATGCAGGGCGTTAGTCAGGTCTATTTTATTTAAAAAACAAACTGAAGAGGAGCCATCTACTTACTGTGCCTGATATGTTAGGCTGGCATTGCTTAATAGCAGATGTCATGGTACTAATTCTGTACCCCCCTCTCCCTCACCCCCAGTTTCTACTGTGGAAGCAACTGCCATACAGGGAAATTTAAGTTATAATAAGTATTGCTCTAATCCCTCCTTAGTGCTGTTAGGGCTATTTTTAAAAATCAGATTGGCAATGATAGGCATCATAGACAATGAACGGACAAAGTTTCAGGTTTATAATTTGCCCTTGGCTTCTTCATTGTCATAAGAAAGCTCTTAAGGACTTGATACGTGGTAAGGCATGAATAAAAAGCAAAAAGTTAAAAATGAGGTTACTATATGACCCTACCGTTCTACTCCTATTTATAAACCCAAGAGAATCCAAAACTTATTCACACACAATCTTGCAAACACATTTTCATAGCAGCATTGTTCATGACAGCCATGATGCTGAAACAACCCACATGCTCCTCAGCTGATGAATGGCTAAACGAGATGTGATCTATCCATGCAAAGGAATGTTACTCTGCCAGAAAAATTAGTGAAGCACTGATGCATGCTACAATATGAATAGACATTGAACATGCTATGTTAAATGAAAAAAGCCAGGTATTACATGACTTGATTTACATGAAATGTACAGAACAAGCAAATCAATAGAGAAAGAAAGTAGATGGGTGGTCACCTAGGGAGTGGGGGTTGGCCAGTAATGGTTATGGGCTTTCTTTTGAAACTAATGGAAATGTTTAGGAATAATTGTTGAATTATTTAGTGTATTCACCCTGTGAATATACTAAAAATCACTAAATTGTACACTGTAAAAGAGTAATATGTGTCATATGTGAACTATATCTCAATAAAATAACCATAACATAATTACTTACATACATGCAGATATACATCCCTATCTTTAAAAATTCAAATACTCCCTCTACCTGTGCTCTGGGTCCCATTTCCTCTCATCATCTTAAGAACCTCAAGCTGTGTGGTATTTCCTGGCTCTCTCCTATCTTCAAACTGTCTTTTTTTATGCAACACTGATCATTTAAATATTATAAAACCACCTGTGTCTGTAAAATAAAATGTTATACATTTGGATTTTGTATTCATCTTCATGGCAGTACCTTGTAAGAGTAGTGTGTTAGCCTCATCTCCAGTACGTCACCTGTCATCATTAGAAAGTGTCCTAGAATAGGGCTTCTACCCATTTCACTCCACCAACACAGCTTTCAGGCCCATGTGACTTTTTTACCTCTAGATCTAACACACACATAGGAGTTCTCGTTCTACCTGACATGTCAGCAGTACTGGGCAGAGTTGACCATTTCATTCTTCCTGAAACGTCCACTTCCTTTGCCTTCTGCCTTTTCCGATCTCTTGTCTACTGACTGCTCCCACTCTGCCTTCTTTTCTAGCTCTTTGTTTTCTTTGTGTTTTTGAAAGATGGAATTTTTTAGTGTGCTTCTCTGAAAAATGCATATACAAACATATGTGCGTGTATATATGTACATATGCATGTGTGTGTATATCCTTAAGTGACCTCAAGTACAGGGGACTCGAAGGATTCTGTTTTCAGCATATCCCACTTAGGAGTTCTGGGTTCAGCATTATGTGGTTGAATGTCCAAAAAGTACCTCAACTGCAGCAAATCCAGAAATATGATCTTGGTCAATATTCCCAAAGTCTGGTCTGTTTCCAGTTTTGGTGTTTTGAATTGTTGTTATGCTGAACAAACTTAAAAACCATTCTTGTTACCTTTGTACCCCTTCCTCCCTATATCTAGTCTATCATCAAGTCCTGGTGATTCTAAGTGTCTCTTGATTGTGTTGCTCAGGTAAATAACTGCAACCTTCTGAGATGTAGCAGTTTCTGTGATTCCAAAACCCATAGTGGTGGTGCCTTCTAACTCTAATCTGACTGTGGCCTCTTCAGTTTATCAAGCAAGCATTTTGTGTTGTTGTTTAATAAGCTCAGTTAGCTCTAATGATGTATCTTCTTCTTCCTGCAATCAAAGATAATTTCCATGATTGTAGATCCAAGTAAATTTTATGTTTCTTTATTGCTTTTGCTTTATTCTCTGTTGAGAGAACACTGTCAATTGAACACAAAACCAATTTTTTTTCCTTGCTTTCCTCATGGAAATGAATTATGTTTTCTGCCACTCTACTGTTGGTCTGCAACAGAAGGACCAAATGCAAAACAGGCCTGCCTTCCTGCTGTTTTAGGGCCATTCCACATTACCTTGATAAATCATGCAGGCACAAGTCATTTGTCAAAAATGTGTTTACTTGAATCACATTTTGCTTGCATGCAGGGGGTGGTAGATTCATATCTATTGTTCACTAAATAATTTATCAAACTCTGATTTGTTTGAAATATAATGAAAAAATCCATCATAAAATTAAACAAAATTTTCTGTACCTGGGAATCGTTTGTTGGATGAAATGTGCAGCTCATCACAATATCCCAATACCATTATGCTGATTTCAATAGTTAAGAGGTTGGTGGTGCATTTCAAAGTAGACACAATAAAGTCAATTTAATATAATTTTATAAAATCATTATTCACTTCAAAATGGTTGGTATTCTTTACTGCTTCCAACTTTTCCAATTTTCACTTCACCCCATGCCTCCTTTCTGTTATGGGACGAGGAAGAAATAACCCTAATCTCATGTGCTGAAGACAAAAGTTTTGTTTTGTTTTGTGGTTTTGGGTCTTAATTGAACTTGAATACCTGAAGAAATATTATGTCTAGTCCATCAATGAAATACCCCAGTGTACAAAAGGAAAAGACAGTACTTAATATCTACAAAACCCTAAGGACTTTTTGGATTTTGAGAGAAAAAACTTATCCGGGTTTGAATCAATGGGTAGTTAGGAGTGGCTGTGCCCTTAGGACTAATGAGCAGGTGTGTGTTCCTGTCCCCGCCAAAGGAATCCTAATAAGTAGAGGAGTCACGGTGACATAGCGCCTACATGTACAGGCGCCAGCATTTGGCAGTGCAGCTTTGAATCATGATTCTGTCATTGTCTTAGATGTGTGACCTTGGATAGTTGGTTTCTCTGTTTTTGGTTTTCTCATGCCATGTAGATCAGAATGATGCCTGTGGCTTAGAGTTAATGGAAGAATTAAATGTGCCTGACACCCAGTAGGCCCTCAGCTAAGAGGGACAGTGACTTAGCAGCCCCATCTACTTGGTCAAAAAGAACATGGAGTCGGCCCTTACTTCAACTCAGCCCCTTTTAACTGAAATGAAATAAGGTTTCCTATCTTCTGCCTGGCTCTAACTATTGGGTTGTTGGAAAAGTCATGACGCATTTTTGCAACGAAAAACATAGAAAAAAATACGTCATGACTTTTCTGACAACCCAATATTAATAATTTCTGAGACACTCTTGAGCAGTTGGAATTTAATTGGCACTTCTAGTGTGCTGGTTTGCAGGGTCTGTAACGACTCTTGATCTGGCATTAGTTGTGTCTTTTGCGTTGTCTGGGTATAAATGTATCCATAATTTGGCAGCCTTCTGAACCTCATCTTCCCGCCCCCTTGGTTCTGCCCATGTGACTGAGTGTTTCCCTGTTGGCTTCTTAGCCCTAGACCTGGTTCCTCAGTCATAGTTTCTGAATCTTGGCCTACTTGGCAAGGTCTTTGACATTCTATCTGCCCTGACTGACCTTGCTATAGATTTCTCTGGCCAAGGTGAAATTTCTCCCTATACCATCTGCCATGATCTAATTTCTTATGGTAAATGCACTGATTGCTCAGAGCCATAGTAATTCCATGGGTCTACATCAGAGAAAGACCGTCTTTCATCTGGAATCCTGCGGGCAATTCTAGAACAGATGCCATGAATTTGGAACATGTCTGAAAAGAATGCTCCTGGTTATCATACCTTTGGACATATGTTGTAGAATGCTAGCTAACTACAAGTGTGTCTTGAGCCTGGTCATTTTCGACAGGACCAGGCAGGGTTCCTTTCCACTTGCTATGGGTCAGAATAGTAATATCCTAGTTTGCTTTTCAGTTAGCATACATGCAGTCATTACATAAATAAAGGATATTGAATTTTCCTTTGATTTTTCTCAAAAAAGTGCTCTATTTTTAGGCTGTTACAGATGATGGCATCTATAACACTCAGCTTTTGGAAAAATACCATTTTATTTTATTCTTTTTTTTATGTGCTACAAAATCTCACTATCACTGAGAATTCTAAATGTCATAGAATTTTTGTCCTATATAGATTAGATTCGTCATACTATACTTCTTTATTTTTGTACTATACTTCTTGTAGTATATAGTTGTGATGTAGATAAATCCTTTCACCATTTATATTTTTGAAAAGTTCTTTATTCTGCCTTTATTTTTATCAGTTTTATTCTGCTACAAGTGACATGAAATAAAATTTATATATTTAAGGTGTGCAATTGGATGCTTTGCTAAATGTTCATGCCCAGAAACCATCACTGTAAAGAAGATAGCAAACATGACATTCATCCCCCTAAAAATGTCAATGTCCTGTTATATTTTCATTTATATATATATATATATATATATATATATATATGTATAATGTTATGTGTAAGAAATATTTGCATAACCCAAGGTCTAATGTTGAAGTAATTTTTATATGTGGTGTGAGGTACGGATTGACATTCACATTTTGGTATATGAATATCCAATCATTCCAGTACTATTTGTTGGAAAAACTATGCCTTTTTTCCACTGGGTTGCCTTTCCACCTTTATGAAAATCATGTGTGTGTGTGTGTGTGTGTGTGTGTGTGTGTGTGTGTGTGTGTATATGTGTATATCTACGTGTATCCACTTCTGGACACTGTATTCTGTTCTACCGATCTATTTGCCTATTTTTATACCAATACTTTACTCTCTTGATTTCTGTAGATTTATAATAAAGGAGTCAAATGATTTAACTTTTAAATTTTGTTGTTTTTCAAAGTTATTTTGCCTACACTAAGTCCTCTGTATTTTAATTTGAATTTTTGAATCAGCTTATCCTTTCTAGGAAAATAGATGAAATTCTGACTGAGATTGCATTGAATATGCAGGTAAATTTGAGAAAATGACATATTTTCCTAATAACTAGAACAATATTGAGTCTTCTGACCTATGTACAAGGTATACATCTCTGTTTATGTGGGTCTTCTTTATTTCTCAGCAATGTTTTATTGGTTTCATTTTTCAGGCCTTTTGCATCTTTTGTCACATTTATCCCAAAGTATTTCATATTTTTGGAGCTAATGTACACAGTATTAAATTCAAGTTCTGATTGTTCCTCATATGTAGAATAGAACTTATTTTTGTATATTGTATACCCTAACCTGCTAAAGTCAGTTCATAGTTGTGTTAGTTCACTACGGTTGCCACAACAAAATACTACAGATTAAGTGGCTTAAATCACAGAAATTTATTTTCTCACAGTTTTGGAGGCTAGAACTCTGAAAATCAAGGTGTTGGCAGGTTTAGTTTCTCCTGGTGTCTCTGTCCTTGGCTTGTAGATGGCCACCTTCGCTCTGTGGGCACATATGTCTAGTGGCTCCTTGCGCATTTGTATTTCCTCCTCTTATAAGGATACTAGTCAGACTGGATTAGGGCCCATCTTAAGGGCCAATCTTTTTAACTAATCCACTCCTTTAAAGATCCTGTTTCCAAATGCAGTCAAATTTGAGGTATATGGGATTAGGGCTTCAACATATGAATTTGGAAGAGACACAGTTCATTCCGTAGCAATAATTTCATTAGTTTTTATGTAGATTACATCAGATCTGCATAAGACAATCACGCGTTAAGCAAATAAATACAGTCTTAATGATTTTCTTTCCATTTTATGTACCATTTTTCCCCTGGTAGTTGCAGGAAGAGGGTAAACCTAGTCCCTGCTACTCCATAGTGGCTCAGGTAAGGAGTTAGGTAAAACTGTTTTGCCCAGGACAAAGTTGGGAGATACTCAAAGTTGATGGAGAGAAGCTATTTTACACTGCATCCCAGAGAGGAGGAGGAAATAAAGAGTAACAGCAATGAAGACAGGTTAGCTAGAAAGAAAATTCAGGAATTTGTGGGATGAGAGGAGATGAGCGTATGGGAAGAACCAATGACAGGAATGTACAGAGACTATACATGTATCACACTGAACGAGAGCAGGGTACCAGCTTGTTACTAGATCTCATTATCTGTAAAAAAAAAGAAAGAAAAAAAAAGTAAGATTCTCTGTGCCTTTGGTTTAGTTACCATTACAAACCAAAGAAATTTTCTTTTGCACAGAATGATATACAGAGATTAGAATAAGAACAAAAATATCCACATTGTCATTTACTGAGAAGCTGTATAAATATCCCACAAGTTCTATCTCATTATCTTCACCATAATTCCAGGTTATAGGTATTATTTTCACTTCAGTTTTACAGATGAGGAGACTGAGCCTCATCGGAAGTCTTACCATTATAAAAGAGCAGCTGTGAGATTTAATGCCAGAGCTGTAAGTTTAGGAACCCCTTAATTCTTTTATTATGCATCTAAGATATTATTATATGAAGCAAATAATTTTTGAATATGCAACTGATATTTTTAGAAGAATAGATTTTCCAATGGTACATCTTGGGAATCTATAAATTATACCATTACCTTTTCATCAATGGGTGTGCATAAAAGTAACTAGTCAGTGTTAGAGTGCACGCTGGATTTGAACCTCAATGGTATGTGAGAAAAAAATATTGAAGGAGTAGCTGAAATGCAAAGGTATTTTAAGAGAGAAAGGAAAAGTTTAAAATTTAAAATTATATTTACGTTATCACATTTCCCTTACTTAAGGTAAATGTTGAAATCAGCATACAAGGGTAATATTAAAAATAAATTTCAGCAATCATCTACACATATTTTCTTGTGTTTATGCTGATAGTTTATTTGATCATTAGTTTATTAATGGTCTTCAACCATTAAAAAAGCTGGTGAGAGCTGCAGACATTACAACTGTAAAAGGAGAGGAATAGATAAAGATTGATACGATAGAGAGAGAGACTGATTTTCAGGTGTTATACTTCATAAAAGTCAATTTGGTAAGGATGGCATTGACTAATGGTTGAAAGCTAGGAAGTCTTTGGGGAAAGTAAATACAACCAAATCGGTCATTCATGGAAGAATAAAAGAACAAGGCAGGAGATGGTCAGTGGAGGAATGCTTCTCCAGTGTGTGTGTTGCTACCATGCTATCACCAAGCTCTATTCTTAAAATAAAGATACACAGCAAATTAGTTTCCTATCATTTACATTATGTGTCGTGGACTGTGTTTAAGATCAGAAAAGAAAATCTCATAACCAATTTATGCGGTGAATTAATAATGGCTTTACTGATAGCTAGATTTGAATAATATCAAAAGATAAATACTGTTGGGCCAAAGGAGGGTAATTAATTCAAGGCAGGGATAGACAGGGATCTAAGTAAAATTTAGAACCCTCAAGGTTGGTGCATAGAGAACAAATGTCCAATAAATCTCAGTGCATGAAAGGGAGAAAGATAGGGAAATAAAAGGGGGAAAGGATGAAATGGATAGTGCCAAGACTCAGATCTTATGTGCATGCTCTACACTTTCACAGCAATCATTTTATGTCCGAATTTTGATCTCTAAAATTATTGTATTTCAAATGACCTACTTTTGTACACCACATATCTAAATCACCAATTTTAATTCCACAAAGCATTGTATGTATCATCTATCATAGTCCATATTTTACAAAAGAGAAAATTAGGGTTCAGTGAAATTAATAATTATTTGAGATTATATCATTACTTAACAGGGGAGCTGGAATTATATTCTAGATTTTCTGACTATTTAGGAGATGGTCGGCTTTTAATTAAAGCCCAGGAAATCAAGGGCAATAAAATTCTGATTTTTTTTTTCATTTTCAGCTCTATTCATATCATGTCTTAACTATTTTAATCCATTTTTCAAATGTTTATGAAAAACATACTGCATGCCCCAGAGATGACCAAATACTTTCATGAGAAGATGTGGTCTCTGCTCTCATGGAGTTCGTGTGTAGCAGACATTGGACTTAAGAAATGCTAATTATGAATAATACTTGAGAAGTATAGTAGGCTATTTGGCCTAGTATAGATGTTTCAGACAGTGAAACCTTTCACTGAGAATGTGAGACATTTTTATCTCAAGTTCAGTATTTCTGCCATTCACATTTATCTTCAGAGTTTTTCCAGGATCACTGGTTTATATCAGTTCTTAACTATTTTGCAGGAAATTAGATCACAATGAAATTCTGATGAAACCTATAGACTTGCTTTCCAGAAAAAAAAAATACATTTATAAATCGTAGTGATTCTAGTTTTGGCCTGCACAGTAGCCATCTCCACTTCTGGTAAAAGCAAGTTGATTTTCTTTTCAGGAAATTCTCTCTCCACTTATCTGTCATTGTGATTTGGGGCAGGGATATTCTCAACGTCCTGGCCCACAGTGATGGTTCAGGAGTGATCCTTGATCCAAATGGGCACATTCTGAAGCTACTGTGAAAGAGAACCCTTTTCTTTCTGCTGAATTCAAATAAGGTCCTAAGATTTGAGCCACTAGAGCTGCCAGGTGGAGAGACCCACGTAAGTGAAGTATAATAAATATACAGGAAAGCAGAAGCTAGCGAAACAGTGCATCGGGAATCTGATGATATCCCTTGAGCCTGCAGAACCTCAAGCTGAAGTTCTACTCTTGAAATCATCTTCTTGTGGAAGCCATTACCTTCCCACTTTTGCTTAAGCTGATGAGATTTGAGTTTTCTGACACTTGCAACACAGTGTCCTCAGCTGCTATCTAAACTGAACAGCACAACATCCATTATAGGAATCTCACTGGGAAAATCCTGTGAGGTGCTTTCAAGAAGGGAGACACTATAATGGAGCTGTCTAGCTTTGGAGGAGACTATGAGTTTTTTGAAAGAACTTTAAGGTGTGAATCCAGTCACAGGGAATTATGAAACGAGCTGCTATTGCCATTTCTCTGAGCAAAGAGCAGGGAAATCACAGCTCAGAGCTTCAGGGAGTTGACAAGAGTCCGCACAAATGTTAAAGCACAGATTATCTGCAAAGCTTTTGGCTAGTTGAATGGGAAGAGTCAGGAAGATAAGACATGGCTTCTGCTCCAGAAAACCTTGTGGTCTGGAGGGAAGGACAACATGCAGATGCAGAACCAGGCAACAGGGCTAAGGGCCAAATGAGTTGAATGGATAAGGTTCCATGTAAGAGTTAACAGTAAAGAATAAAGAGAGTAAAGAGAAATCTGGAAATGCTTCATGGAGGGGGTGGCATTTGAGTAGGGCCTTGAAGGATAAGCACAATTTTAATGAATTTAGAGTTTGAAAGGGCTATTTGAAAAAAATAGTATAAGAGGACCAAGGACAGAAGAGTATGTGCCTGACCAGCACTAAGTATGGATTTCCGTATCAGACCCTGTTTTTATGTGATACGTGTCTCATACAAGGTCTGTTACCAGGAGTAACTATTTAATAAATAAATGGCAACTGCCCTTATCATTACATTTATTATATCCTGTTCTCATGGACTTTACATTACAATGGAGAATCAAATAGTTAAGAAGGCTAATCTACATGTAATAATGAGCCCAGAATACAAGACAGAAATAATTAAAGTTCAAATTTATTTATTCATTTCTTTAATCAATATGTATTGAACATCTATATATCAGGTAGTGTGCTAAGATCAGGGAAATGTGTAATCAATTAACTACCTATGCCATCTGCCTCTTGAAATTCGCATTCATGCTGCACTGATGAGGGTTCCCTGATCCCTCACAAATGAAACCTTGTGACTTTCCATACTGAAACCCTGTTTTAATAACACTTGGAATTTTTAATCTTAGCTGGAACCATGAGGAAATTTAAATAAGCCTGCCCCAAACTGGCATGGCTCAAGTTTCACTGGAAATGTCAGAGAACAGGGTACATTGATGACACGGGGATTTTTCTGAAGACTTATCACTG
The DNA here is from genome assembly GCF_001890085.2 of Hipposideros armiger. Classification (NCBI taxonomy): domain Eukaryota; kingdom Metazoa; phylum Chordata; class Mammalia; order Chiroptera; family Hipposideridae; genus Hipposideros; species Hipposideros armiger. Next base: position 1,560,210 of record NW_017731689.1, read on the forward strand.
TGAGGCCCCGTTCCTATGAGAGAACTGCCTATGAGATTGTCCTCTTTTAACCCTGATGTTATAAATGCCCCCTGGCCTAGTACTGAAGACAATGGGTGGAATTAGGAGGTCTGTATTCATGAGAACATTCTGATAACAATTTAAAGCACCATACTGTGGCATAAACAAAAACCTCTCGGAAAAATTAGTTTTCTTTAAACACATGTGTAAAACCACACACATGCATACACACACACACACACACACACACACACACACAAAACTTACAAAAAACTGTTGGTACTCCACTGATGGCCTCTGGGGCATAAGCTCCTGGAGAAGGCTGCTGCTGCTTGTTTTGTTTTGTTTTTCAAATTTATTTTTCTAGCTTACAATATTTTCAATGAAGTTTGAGAAGAAGAAATAACTCCTTTAGGAAACATCCTTAACCACAGGAAGGATTTATTCCAACTTGTCTTAGGACCTTTGAGTAAAGAAGTAATTTCAGAGTCTTTCATGTCTTTTAATTTTTCTTTCTGTATTTTTGGGGTTTTTTAAAGGTAATGTTTATTATTAATAAATTATCTCGCCTGTAACTCTAAGAGCAGGTAACGCCATTAACTCCATTTTAGAGAATAGACTACTTAAGCAGGAAATGTTATATAATTTATCAACTGTGGGCTGGCTGGGATCAGCAGGGTGCTTCATATTCGGGCTGTCAAATGTGGCAGCTCCAGTTATCTGAAGACTATTGGTGTGAAAACCAAGACAGCTTCTCCACTCACATGCCTGGCACCTCATTTGGAGTGGACACATGATTGCCCACGGTTTGGACGTTTCTCTCTTTACACAGCATCTCTATGTGACTAGCTTGAGCTTTCTCAAAGCATGATGATCTTGGGGGTATTCATAGTTTGTTCCTAGAGGACATAGAAGAAGCATTTAAAAAAAACCAAGGCACCAGCTGAAAAAACTTATGACCTAGCTTGAAAGTCGTAAGGTACCTCTTTTGCCATAGATTGTTGGTCAGAAGCAAGTTATAGGGCAGGCCAAATTTCAAGAGAAGGGAAATTCATGAGAGTGTGGCTGTTGAAAGGCAAGGTTCCCTGATAGGTCATGTTTGGAGATTAGCTACTTGGAAAATATAGAAGAAAACAACCCTCTTTACATTGAAGCCTAATGATTTTCTTTTGGTCCTAATTTGTACTCTGTAACTCCCCATTAATTGTGTTAATGGAATTAGTGATACTATGTCAAAGAGGACATAGAATATCTAAGAGTGAGCTTTGGCAAGATGTTATTAGTTCTAAGGGTTAAAGGCATTTAGCATTTTTACAGTGTTTTGCACATTGAGGGTTTGAGACTTGGTTCAAGTGTATATTCCAATCCTCATGGGTATTGTGTGTACCTCTATTTGTCTTATGTATATGTTTTTGCTTGCCAGAGCAAAATCAATGCTCAAGAAAGTTTGCAGCAGCCTACTCTGTGTATGTCTGGTATTTCGTATATTCATAAAGCGCATGCCTCTCATGCTGAGACTAGTACCAGTGGTCTAGATAGGATCTTTGGTTCAGGATCACTTGAATTGGGAAAACTTTTTCTGTTGCTGGAGAGTTTAATTTTTCCCTGAGTATTTTTTGGCTCATTGAGGGAGCTTCTACTGGCCAGTGTCTTCCCCCCAGGGGCCTTTGTTTCTGGCTCTACCAGTTTTTCCCTTGACTCTATTTTCATAGACTTTCAATGCTTCTGAGAAAGGTTAATTTGTTTCTCTTCAAGCATCTGAGCTCTTTTGCCCCAATCTGGGCTGCAAATTAATTAATCTAAAATAATGATGGTAGAATCTCATTGGTGTAGATATTGGTTTTTTGACCAATCTACTGTGAAACAATTTCTTTCTTTTTTTTTTT
>NW_017731689.1:1562130-1630436 GCF_001890085.2 Hipposideros armiger
CAGTCTAGTTGTGGAGGATGTCGCTTCACTGGCCCATGTTGGTATTATCATTACACTCTTCCCAGGTGAGGCAGATCAGTCACCGGCCTCTGGATGGCCGCTCATGGCGATTCAGGCAGCTTGTGCTGGCTGCCAGCCACTCACAGTAGCTCACGGCAGCCCAGCTCCAGGTCAAGCTGTTGTTCACCATCTTAGCTGTAGAGGGTAGTGTCACTGGCCCTCATGTGGGATCCGAACCGTCCCTGCTGCTCAGAGCTTGCATCCCAAGCCAACTCTTAACCAACGTGCCACTCGGCCAGCCCTGTAAAACCATTTCTGACATATCAATTTACTGTTGGAGAGATGAAATGATAACAGTGATATTTATTGGGTACCATTTACTTGTCATACATCAAAATTGAAATAAATATATTTACTTGCATTCTCTTATTTACTTTTCATATAATCCTACAGTTATTACAACCATTTTTGTTCACATTTTACAGATGAGGAAACAGGTTTAATGAGCAAAGGAAATGTTATCCACACAGGCGGTTCTGAATCTAGAATTTAAAGCCAGACAGTTGATTCTGAGCATGTACTTCTAGCCATATGCTCATTCCCATTCAACTAAAATCCCTTGAAAATCCAGTCTCAGAAAATATTATAACTGGTGTTTTTGTTTTGTTTATTTGTTCTTATTGCCTTTTAATGGACCATTTGGGAAACCTCAGAACACTCAAATTGTCTTGATAACCTAAAAAGTTAAAAGACAGAAGAATGCCTAGTTTTTCCATTCATTTTTCTTTCGCTTTTTTTTCTTTCAAGATGATAACTAATGTCTCAGTTTTGTAATATTTTGTGTTCAATTTATGTTTTATTTTTTATCAGCCTACTATAGCTTGATATATTTTTTTTATGTTAGCACAAATTTATGATATTAAAGTAGTAGTCATCATATGGACTTTTTTCTCCTTAAGGAATAGGAAAATTTTGAGATTCGGAAAATGCTCAACATTTAGAAAAGTTTGTCATAGGACATGCCAAAATGTTGTTTCAAATATAAAAACCTCTTTCTCTGGCTCCTTATCCACGCTCCCGAGGCTCCTTGACCACTCCTGTCATTCAGAAATCTATTATAATGATTTATAATGATCAACTGATAAGTTATTGTAGCACACCCTCAGAGGCATTTGGATTTAAACTTAAAGCTGTGAAGAGGAAATGTTGACCTTAAAGAAATGCACTTCAAGTAATAATATTTGTATTTTTTAGAGTTTTCCAGAACTCTAGATAGATATAGATAGATAGGTAGATAGATAGATAGAGGTATTATATGGATATTATATATCTATATATTGATGTCATATATAGATATATAAACACACTATTATTTATATATATTATTTATACATATTTACATGTATATATATATATATAAATAATACAGTTATGGAGGCTGAGAAGTCTAGACCCAGGAAAGACAATGGTGTTGGCTTCAGTCCAAGTTCAAAGGCAGGAGAACACTGATGGTCCAGCTCAAGGACAGCCACACAGAGAGAAACAATTATTTCTTACTTAGCTTTGTATTCTATTCAGGCTTTCAATAGATTGGATGAGGCCCAGCAAGTTGGAAAGGGTAATTACTTTACTCAGTCTACAAATGCTAATCTTATCCAGAAACACACCCATAAATAATATTTCACCAAATATCTGGGCACTCCATGGCCCAGTCAACTTGACATAAAATTAACAATATCACAGTATTTTAAGTCAAAGTATTAACAGTTATCATTTATTACATGCCAGTATTTAATCCTCAACATTACCAAGCTTACATATGATCCCAATTTCTCTTAAAAAAAAATAAAGCACTGCAGCTCAGAGGATAACTAGCTTGTCCTAGATGACGGAGCTGGTGGATGGGGTGACATGATCCGCTCTGCCTCATCACTGCACTCAGTTGGAGTGAACCCGCTAATGGAGAAGGACATCCTTCTGAGTGATGGGCAGCTACAGGTGCCAACCATGCTGCATGCACGTAAGGTTGATGGAATGTTACCTAGGATTCCCCAGCTTTACTGAGGTGATAATATAGGTTTCTTTCCCATTTGGGGTGGGCATTTAGCTGATTCTTAAGCAGAGGGTGAAGGTGCTGCCTGAACCTTGACTCCTGCTGAGAAAGGACATTTCCATCAGTGACTTAGAATCTTCAGGTCCATTTCCCATCAATGTAGGTAGTGTCCTCCCTCCCATTGCCGACAGTAAGGCCACCTTAGAAAGGAAGCGTGGCTACATGAAGACAGAGGGCGACGCTTTTATAGAACACCTGTTTAGTGCCAAGTATTGTGCTAGGAACTTCTAGTCACATGTGTTTCTCAAAAAGCTCAGTCCTTTTTTGCCTTGATCATGATTTGATGTGTAACCACTATTTTGGGTAAGGTAGATGGAAAACAAACCCTTGATAATTCAGTTTGGTAAAACATTCTTGTTCCAGGAGTTTTAATGACCTGAATCATATAACAGAGGGGGTTAGTGGAAAGCTATTCCTGAACGTGTACACTTTGGCACTCTTCTGTGCCCCCAGATGGAAGCTGCCAACTCTGGGAACAAACATATCTCTGCTTGTTTCTTGGATGATAGTTTTTAAACCAATTCCCAGCAATTTCTCAAGGCATTTTTTGTAGATGTCTGCATGAATGTCCCCTTGCCGTGGAGATGCAGTAGCATGATTCTGAGTCCTTTTATTTTCTCCTTCCTAGACAAGTGAGGTAAAAAAAAAAAGGAACATAGGGTGTCCGTGTCTTTGTCAGGGTGGCCTGCGGTTGATGTCACTGGGCTGTTTTGGAAAACAGGTCCTTAAATAGGTGCAGGAGCTGCACATGTCCTCTCAGCATTTCTAAATGGGACCTGGGGACTATACAGCTATGCAGACCTCCAGTGTACAATGCCACATGAGGGGTAGCATGTCCCCTTCAGTGCCACTGTGACTCAGGACCTCAGACTGATAACTTTTCGGACACTGAGTCAAATTGAATGTTTCTCTATGACAGCTTTAATGTCCATGAGGGGCTTGGGGAAGAGCACCTGACAAACCTAAAGATTAACTGTGTTCTAAGGGAAAGGAGGGAGGGAAAAAAAAAATCTCAGCAGAGGCGTGTTTGACAGGTTGAAACACATAAATTTGTCAGTAAACTTTACTCCCCATGTACATGAAATTAGGCAAGGCATTTTATAGTATGAATTATACTTTGAATTATATACCCTGCAATCGAGACATATTTATATTTTGAATTATGTACCCTGCAGTAGGGATATATCAACTGTTTCTTGTGTTGTTAGCCAATCTTTGAAAGACGAGGATGGATTACATTTCCATGTCAATTTTCTTCTGATTCAGTAGTTAGGGTGACGTATTGGCAGGCATCGTGGTAAAAAATAAGCTGTAAAAGTAAGTGCAAACCATTTTCCATGATGCCCGTTGAGATGTGATTGGTCCTACTGACAACACTCTGGATGGCACTTATTTTTTTCTTCTTTTTATCAGATGAAAACCTTTAACATACTTTGTTTTGTTCTATCCCAAGTATCCTATGAGTTTTAAAATAATTTCTAAGGAAAATCTATATTAATCACAGTTTTCTTGTGTGTATCAAGTCGCTGTCTTGAATTAAACTTGTACGTAAATCATCCAAAATGACAACCTAAAAATTACCTGTGTTATCTCATGTCATCCTCACAAAAGTCTCATGTATTAGCTGATTATATAATCTTTATTTTACAGATGATTAAATTAAGCTTCAGAGGGTTATGCAATTTACACAAAAAAAGCACAGCTCACAAATGGCTTGCGTGGAATGTAAACCCACTTGCCCCTGACTCCGGAGCCTATGCACTTATACACTATAAATACTGGTTAAGTGGCCAAGGACAGACCCTCACCATCTGACGCTGATTGTGTATTCTGACACCACCTGCCTGTTACTGTTACAAACATTTGAGACTGGATTGTAAGCTTATGTGCGGGAACCACAGCACAGGAGTTGTGTATAACACTAGCCTAGTAGAAACACCAGTTAAGCTCTCAAGTACTTGAAGTCTAGCCAGACCTATGATTGATTTCAGACTCCAGCCCCATCAAAGGCAAAATCCAGCTATACTGTTTCTTTTTTTTTCATTGTAAGCTGGCCTTCCAAAGATAAAGCTGTTTTTCTAATCAACTGGCAATGATGGGAACCATTATCCCTGTAACAAGTTGATTCTGAAGCAACTGCCACTGTTAGAAGCAGAAAATGTAATTATGTGGCCACTGATTTGTTTTGGTAATTTGCATCACTTAGGGTGATTTTGATAAACAGGAAAAGATCCCTCCCCACTGACATCTCTATATTCTGCCTACCCTCCTCCATCCGCCCCCACCTCCCCACATGCCCCCCACCACACACACACACACACACACACACACACGCATACACACACACACACAGCACTGGGTAATGTGAAAACCTGGATCTGTCAATTCCAAGTACAAAGCATGGTATATCCTATTGTCTGTGTTAAAGGCAGACTTGAAGACAGCCCTTGAGCATTAATGGCCAGTCGAAACAAAGGAGCACCCTTTATTCTCCCTGCTCATTCCCTGCTCCCTCTGAACAAGGTGAGCAGGAAAACGTGCAGATCACACTGTTTCATCTACACAGTGGGGAGCTTAAGAATGATTTGGAGCCAAATGCTAAATGTCAAACCCTGGTTGGCCTCCTGAGCAATGACCTGTGTCTTAGGAGGAGGCCTCTAGGGCAAACTACACACCTACTGTCTACACACACACAAACATATATGTGCTTTCCTTTCATTCCAAATCATGAGATCTGCATCTCTGCTGACAGCAACCCAAACAGAAAGGGATCTAGTCCACAGCTTTCTCCCACGTGTTGTCCTCAGAGTCCCTTTCCTCTATTTGCCCCTGAGCTACATGGAAAGCAGCACTTGGAGCCATGGGCACAGAACCTTGGGTAGCTCTGTTAATTAACAGCTGCTTGACCTTAGGTAATTTATTTAACTTCTTGGCCTCAATTCCCTCAATTGCAAAGGGAATGATAAAGCCCACTCTGTACTTTCTCATAAAGTGCTAAACGTACTGTGGCTTACTTAATCATATCCCTAGTAAAACCAACTGAGTTGGGGAAAATATCTTTTTTCTTTTAGTTCACTAAGACAAATCTTGACTTTTTTAAAAAGAAATGGTTTGCTTTTTTTTTTCTAGAAAACAAAGTAACAGCCTACTGCTTTGCTTTGGCACCTCATTAAATACCATGAAATCTGGACCCAGTCTTCCTATATGCTGGTTTGCCTTATTGTCCAAGGCGCTGCACAGTATCTGAAAATAGTTCAAGAAACTGTTTTTAAATCTGTTAGTGGTTCAATCCGTCATTACCCACCCTGCTCCATCCCCACTCCCCTTACACATAACAATTTGAGTATCAACAGAGACTTTCGAAGAGATCCTAGATCTCAAATCTTATAAATAGCTGCTGATTTTGCTTATGTCTGTATTGGGTGGTCCTTCAAAAAGGAACTCCAGTTGTCTGGTATGGGATCCCCTGTACCCAATTAAGCTGAGACATTAGAATAAGTACTGTTGGAAAGATCAGAGTGGATAAGACCATGAGCTTTTGAAATAGACAGATTCGGTCTTAAATCCCAGCACCAACAATAAATACACTGGGACAGAAAGGCCTTCTACATTGCAGTTATTGTCATGTCATCACTGCTCTTATTGGTGATGATAATGCCAACCCAAAGTGGTTAAAGTATTTGTTTATCCAGGGTACCCAGTGAGTCCCCCTGCTTAGCTATCTCTGTATGACCATGCCCTACTTTGATTTCTTCCAGGATGCTGAGATCAAATAAAGACTCCTCCAGGGCCTTCCTGAAGACCAGGAAGGTCTTGTAAAGAAAAGCCTTTCTCAATCAGACAAGGTGAGCACAATGGATTGTTAATTGAATTAGATTAGAGCATGGATGAAGATGGGCAGATCCGATCGCCCATTAACTTAGAAACATAGCAGCCTGGCCTGCTGATCTCCCAGCCACTGAGGGCAGATCTTGTTTGCTTCAAAAAGTAGGTCATTCATGACTGATAAGAACTAAGAACATGTCTTGCTGTCCACCACCCTAATTTAATGAAATATCTTGTTAACTAAAACGGTGGTGCCTGAAAGAGCTATCGATTTCCTCTTTCATTTGGGGCAAACTAATTGTTCATGGGAGGTAGGATGGGGCTGGGGGAATCACACTGACAAAATGTCAGTACAGCCAAGTATTATCATGGTCCATCCAAAGCCTGGTGCTTCCATTAGTCAAAGGCGCTGGACACTGACGTCATAAATACCCGGACCAAGAAAACAGACTATAAAACTTCTGCAAAGGGGAAACTCGGTAGCTCCCAAGGCTGTGGTTCCTTGCTGGAACATACCTCCTCCCATCCTTTGACAAAATTAATCTGCATGAAAAATGAGTGGCAGAGTGTATTTACCTGCCATTGGGTCGTTATGCTAAAAGCTGTCACAGACCTGAGGAGAAGCAGAGCATTAACTCTTAAGTGGCATTTCACCAACAACCTGGGATAATGCTCATAGGAAGGTTCCAGTGCCCTTGATGCCGTCGTAAGCTGTGTTGGAGAATTTTCTGAGGAGTGTCATCAGTGGAGTTTTGCTGAATGTTCCTGGTGGCTTTAATTGGGGGAATTTTTTTAAATGAATTATCTTCAGCCTACTTGAGTATAGTAGTTTCCTAGGGCTGCCTTAATAAAGTGTCACCAACTGGGTGGCCTAACACAGCATAGATTTATCCCCTTACAAGTTCTGGAGGCTAGAAGTCTGAAATCAACGTGTAAGCAGGATTGAATCCTTCTGGGGGATTTGGGGCTGAACTTGTTCCATGCCCCTCTCTTAGCTTCTGATGACAGCTGGTAACCCTTGGTGTTCTTTGGCTTAGAGATGCATTACTCCAACCTTTGCATTACTCCATCTTCACAGGACGTCCCCACCCCACCCCCCATGTTTCTGTGTATTCTTCCTACTGTGTGTGTCTGTCTCTGTCCAAATTTCCCCTTATAAGAATGTGAGTCATATTCAATTAAGTCCCACCCTAATGACCTCATCTTATTGTAAGGACATCTGCAAAGATCTTTTTTTCCAAATAAGGTCACATTCTGAGGTACCACAGTTAAGACTTGAACATATCTCTTTTGGAAGGACCCAATGCAACCTATAACAAGGAGTCCTTATGCACTCGCTACACTGAACATTCTCATTAGGCTTTCTTAAGACCAAATAAGGGCAAGAATATTTTCCCCATAAACATATGATTCCTTTGTGAAGTAGAATGTAAACTGAATTATAATTTAGGGAACAATGATTGGTAGCAGGACACGGTGTCTTCTCTAACAATCAATTGTAACAGAATGTCTAACAGAATTCCTCAAGGCGAGGTTGGTTGAAAATATTAAAAATGCAGATTTATCATAACCACCCCAGAATTTCTTGAGAAAAGAGCAGGAAACTGGCATCTGTGTTTCCTCCAAGCTATCTTCCTCCCCCCTATTCGATATAATTGGAATGATGACTGTTGAGTTTCCTGGCGAATTTTGTTTGTTTCTACAGTGACGTGTCAAAATGGCAACTTTCTCTTATTTTTCAATAAGGTGATAAGTGCTCTCTTTGTCCATTCCCTCTCCATCTATCAAATCCCCTAGAAACTTCTTTATCCCTCGGTGGTCGTCGGGGTTCCATTATGTATTGACTTCTTTTCAAGCACACGGAAGCCCACTTGGTCCTCAAGCAGGGACAGTCTCTGACTTTATCGGCTCTTATTCATGTCAAAGGACATGGCTGTGGCCTCACCAAACGGCTCCTCAGGAGAATCGTCGCTACCAGGACCCAGGGAGCAACCAATATGGAGCAGCAAGGGGCCCCTAGGGCCCGGGGAAGTGTCACCCCCATGGAACATTCCTCTTCCCTTTGCCAGCCAAATAAATAGTTGTTGCCTCTAGTCACCCTCATTCTTTGTTAGTTGGATGTTTTAGGACAATAATTTCCTTCTGCCTTAAGTGCATAGAGATTTCTGTTTCTTTTCTTTCATGAAATTGTGAGATCATTCAAAGCAGGAATCATATGTTCTACATTTGCTTTGTACCATCTAGATTCTAGTGCAATGCCAGACAGTGTGTTTTTGGTAAGCGTATATGCTGAATTGAATTGCATTGGGATCATATTTTTTTAATAGTATAAACACATGCCATTATAGAAAATTCTCTAAATACGGAAGTCTAAGATGACAAAACAAAACAAAACAAAACAAAACAATACTACTCCCATAAAGCAACCCACTTTATTCTTGTTATTTTTTAAATAAACATTAGTGGCTATCAAGTTCTATGTACAATATAATACTTTTTCATAATATGATATTATATAAGCACTTTTCCCATGGAATTACAAACATAAAATATAACTAATTTAATGGTTGCATTATTACATACACAAATGCAGAAAAAATTGCAATATTATACTTACATATAATAAGTATAACAATAATTATATAATAAATATGTTAGTATATGTTAAATACATTTAAATAAATATTTAATATAAATATATAAATATTTAATATAAATATACTTGATCTAAATACATTATTGTGAACTACTTCGTGTATAACTTTCTGAAGTTGATTTTAAAAATTCCTGAGAAAGTATTTCCATAAATAGAATCACTGAGTTAGAGATTATTATATAACACATAATTGTTTTACTTTTTCCCCCCCCCCAAATGCAGAATAAGAGTTTTTAGTATGTGAACAATCTTTGTATGTAATTAAATATTTGAAATTAGCAGAAAAAACTTTTAAGTGTTTGCCTAATGGTCAAATCCACTGCATACAGTTTTGGGCACGCTGGGCGCCACCTGAAGGCCTGAGTGGGCACTTAAATCCCACCTTTTTTCCGTCAGCCAAGCTGAGCATCCGTAGCTTCATCTGCCCTGGAACTTCATTATCTAACTAGCACAATGATACCATCTGCTCGACACGCTGTGTGCCCATCTGGAGCCGGTGCCTCTTTTCTGATACATGCAGCTAGCTGGTCAATAGGCAAGGCAATGAGAGCAGACTTTATTCAGTGACTACTGACAGTAGGGGAAACTGCCTAGCCCCATTGTGATTTGTGCGAGGTGAATGGGTATTTCAAAGGGACTGTGAGGAAGCAGGGAGGGGCAGTGGTGGGGGTTTGAGCAGAGCCAGGGAAGGGAGAAATTGCAAAAAGCAGGAAGGGGGTTCCATCCGTGTGAGGTCTTGTCTGGGTTTGCTAACTGGCCCTGATCAGTGGGGCTCCTAACCTGCCCACGGAGATCAGGACACAGGGGCCTTATCTTCTGGTGTTGAGTGAAATAAACAGTCAATTCTTCTAGAACTCTTAAGTGTTGTCAGGCATGCACTTTAAGGGAAGCTAGGGTCATCCTAGGGATATGGCCGTGAGCTCTTAGAATCTAACTAGGTTTGTGTTCACCCAAGTCTTTGGAGGTCACAGCTAAGGCCCAGCCAAGGGCTCAAAAGAGCCTGACTAGAGTTTGGTCAAGGAGAGAATCTTCGTTAGGTGCTTGGGTGGCAAGACCTCTGAAGATTTTTAACTTGACAGAGCCTTTCACAATCTTCTTTCTAGCCGTATCTCTGGTTGCAGTTTCCCGAGGCCCCGCCTACCACTACACCACGCCCACACAAACGTCCATGGCTGATTTTCCTCACTCTGCTCACCTCATGTGTTCCCCTTTGCCCCAGAAATCTTCTCAGCCTTTAAAGGCTTAGAACCATCCATCTCACCTGTGAAACTTTCTCTAATTCTTGATTATCAGTGACTTTGCCTCCTTTGAATTTATAGCGTTTATTTTTTGACAGTTAAAAAAAACAAAGGGAGACCAACCTTGAAGGTTCCCTGAGCAGTCAGAACCAGCGTAGACATACAAACAAAAGCTTAATTTATCCCTGCGGCCATATTACAATTACCCAATTGTATTGTCTCATCCCTTCCCCTTCTCCTTCATCCCCACGAGGAATACAATCAATAATGTTGTAAGCATTACTTAGGGGGCCAGATGGACCCATGTCCTTTTGGGGAGTCCACTTCATAGTTGATGTAGAGGCCTGACCACCGCATTGTATTTCTGAAACTGATGTTGAATAATACTGTATNTTGTATTTCTGAAACTGATGTTGAATAATACTGTATGTCAACTATAATTATATATACATATAACCTCGGGACATGGAGTAGAGTGCGGGAACGGATTCAATGGAGTTGTAATGGATAAGCATGATATCGGGGGTGGGAGGGTAGTGGATGGGGGAGGGGGGTTGTTACTTTGTAAGGGTGAAAAGTGTAACTATTGCATTGTTCTGTACACCTGAAACTAACAATAAAAATAAATAAATAAATAAAAAATAATAAATAAAAAAAATAAAAACCTCACAATTAATTAAGCTGCAGAAAACAAAACAAAAAACAAAACAAAACAAAAGCTTAATTTAGCTTATTTTGCAAGACTAACTTGACCTTGGTCATTTCTTGCTTATGCTTCTGGAAATCATAAGCAGAACTTGAAGTGTCTCCCAAGGTCGATATGAGGTAACACTGAAAATCGTAACCAGTCACTATGATGAATAAATAGTCGCTGCTTTCTCACAGTGTAAGCTGCTTTTTAATAATAACCCCTGAGCCTCATTCCACCCTTTGGTTTGAGCGCTCCCAGTTTACAAACAGTCTTTTTGGTGTGTGCACAATAATACATTTTACTAATTACTACCTCAGTGAAGCCTTGGTTTTACTTTGTCTGCTTCTGATCATTTGACAGTGTCCTTCAGTGCATACTCACGTATGTACTTGTATATACTTGTACATACATGTATGCGCTCTAGAGCTGTTTGGCCTAGATTTAAACCTGGCCCGTCAGCTGCTTGCAGAGAGGCAGCAATAATGTTTCCTAATCTGTGCCTCAGTTTCCTCCTCAGTAAAGTGAGATAGTAATAGTACATTATCTCATAGGGCTCTGGTGAGAACTAACATCTGAATATGTTATTTAATGCAGCACCTAAAACATAGTGTTTCTGTTTGTTAGTTGGTTTTAATACTGTATTCCTTTTTTTTTTTAACTAGGTGATTCTTTCATTCTTTTTAGCAATTAAAGCAGAAATTACATCTTAAGTATTTGCTTTTTATTCTTTGAGATTATTGCACAAGGCAGATACTAAATAAGTATTTGTTGGCTAAATGGATAAATGTGCATTAGCTTTTAGTGATTGGTCTAAGCAGCAGCAGATTTTATGTTCTTCCCCTTTTTTAGCAGCATCTCTAGAGCACCTGCTGTATTCCAGATATGGGAATGCAAAGGTCGTAGTCCCAGCCTCAGGCCCCCCCATCAGCAAGCACATGTGTGAGGAAATGTGGTGAAAAAGCCCTATGAGGGATGTGCACACACATAGGAAGGCTGAGAGCCCAAAGGAAGGATACCTGCCCCCCAGGAAACCTGGCGGAGGTTTACACAAAGCCAGAGGCAAGCTCACAGCTGTGGCATTTCTGACTAGGAAGGCAGCTGTCTAGTACCAAGGCAAAGACGAAAGGTAAACCTGGATGACCTAAACGTTTCCTTAAAGCCTTAGCAGCAACACCATCCTAGAGAGAGGATGTCAGAACAGACGGTACTTCTTACAGTACAACAGGGGCTCCGGCGACCCAGCTCATTATGGTGCTGGATTTCTCTTGTATAGGCCCAACCAAAAACCAAACAAAGCATCAACAAGAAAACAATCCTTCTGTACATTGTTAGTGTGTCCAGCAACTACCACCCTAAGAAAATAAAAGTATGGCTCTTTCTTCATGGCCGTTTTAGCTAAGTCAACTACTTCTATTGATGCCAGCTTAGGAAACAGCCAGATACTGAACAAGATATTGTGTAATTACAGGATCATATTAAAGAAAGGTGATTTAATTGCAATTAGTGTTATAATAATTTATTTATGAAATGCCAGGATAGGCATTTCTACTACCTTAGCACTCATTTACTTCCAATCTGGGTCTGTGTGTGCCCCATTAAGTCGTAAAATATAAGCTTATTAACCTGCAATTCTATTTGAAATCATGTTGCTAGATTGCGTTCTGTTCCTCTCTGTTTGCTATAGCATCGTTAAGCCCTTTTGGGTCATTTATCTGTAGCTACTTAATTCCTCTTTGATCATCTAAAGATTCTTATCATTGCCAATTAAGCAGGTGTGACCTGTGCTAAAAGAGTCCAGCTTTCCTTGAGCATCCGGTGAGGGTCCAAAATTGAGTTAAACCCCTTAGTTCTCACTAGTTCTTCACATTTACCTTTTGTAATTAGCAATTCAGGATGCTTAATGCACGTTCTAGACTCTCAACGTGCTGAGGGTCTTTACAGAGAGCAGTTGACAAAATATACCACAGGTAGATTTTGAAAAAAGAATTCCGAAGCTGGGATACCACTTAGCCATCTGTTTATCCTTTTGATGCATTGGTTAAAAGAGTAGATAGTTCAGTATAAACCCATCTCCATGGCTGGTCAAATGACTAAGTAGTAGCCAAGGAGAAGAACAGTACTGTTCACTGAGTTCTTTTTCAGTACAGTCAGATATACTGAGCTGGGACTTTCATACCCATGGTCCTAGTCAAAGTCCATAATGACTAAGCAACTGCATTTTATGAAGAAATGAGCTGAGACACAGTTTGCTCAAGGTAGTTGAGCTGGGGCTTAAACCCAGGCCTATTGGACCCCGAAGCTCTTTGGAATATTCCACACTCCAGGTATCCCTGTAGCACCACTATATTCAGAGTTGACCCTTGATTTTATAGAAACTGGTGATCCTGTCTGGGGATTAAGTATCTGGCCTTTATCCTCCTGCTCCCACTAAATGGCCTATTATTAACTACTTATTGATTGCTAAAGTCCATCCACACAGAGTGTAATTGGGAACTAGAGGAAGAAATAAAAAAAGTAATTACAATGAATTATAAATAAATTTCTACCATTGGTAACTCTTGGGGAGAGTGTATGTGGTTGTGTTTTGAAGAGTTAAGTTATTATAGATAAAGCAGTGTGCTGGCAGTTACATATTTGGATCCTGGGTGGCTTTCACTGCCACCCAGAAGGCCACTAGCTTCCTTGTCTCTCTTATTTTCACAACTTGGTGAGGACCAGATGTAATGCACATTTTTCCAATAGATACTGGGTCTCACTATGATGATGCTTCTTACTGGATGCTTCTGTTTTATTAAATGCACCCCATGGAGAAAAGTGTGCTGGGTCAAAGGTGGGGTGATGGGAATCACCTCATCATTTGGTCAATTGCTGGTCCATTAGATTCAACAAGACAGTGCCACGTGTGCCAGAAGTGAGACTTTATTTCACTTAGCATAATGTTCTCTAGGTCCATCCATATCGTTGCAAATGGTATGATTTCATTCTTCTTTATAGCAGAGTAATACTCTATTGTATAAATATACCACAGATTCTTAATTCAGTCATCTACCGATGGGCATTTCGGTTGTTTCCAAGTCTTGGCTATTGTAAATAGCACTGCAATAAACATAGGGGTGCATATATTTTTTCGAATTAGCATCTTGGGTTTCTCTGGATAGATACCCAAGAGTGGAATTGCTGTGTCATACAGCAGTTCCATTTCCAGTTTTTTGAGATACCTTCATACTGATTTCTGTAATGGCTGCACCAGTCTGAAGCCCCACCAACAGTGCACCAGGGTTCCCTTTTCTCCACAACCTCGCCAGCACTGGTTGTTTGTTGATTTATTGATGATAGCCATTCTGACAGGAGTGAAGTGGTATCTCATTGTGGTTTTTATTTGGATGTCTCTAATGATTAGTGAGGTTGAACATTTTTTCATATGCCTGTTGGCCATTTGTATCCTCTTTAGAGAATGAAATAAGTCAGTTGGAGAAAGACAAATACCATGTGATCTCACTTATATGTGGAATCTAAAATACTGAATGAAAGAGCAAAGTAAACAGAAGTGGTCTCAGAGATATAGAGGAACAACTGATGGTTGCTAGTTGGGAGTGGGTGGGGATGAGGGAGAAGGGGAAGGGATTAGACAGCATAAAGAGGTAACTACAATATTGCCACAGGGATATGAAAGACAGTTCAGGGGATACAATTAATAATGTCAATATTTTGTAGGGTGTCAGATGGTCACATGTCTTGTTAGGGAGACCACTTCGTGGATGGGGTAGAGGCTTGATCACTGCACTGTACACCTGAAGCTGATGTTGTATAATATTATATGTCAACAATATTTATATAGGCATATAGTCACAGGACGTGGAATATAGTGTGGGAGTGGAGTCAAGGGAATTGTAATAGATATGTATGATATTGGGGGAAGTGGGGCAGTGGATTGGGTAAAAAGTATAACTATTGCACTGCGTTGTATAGCAGAAACTAATTTTTAAAAATGTTTATTTCACAATAAAACAAAAGAAATACTTTAAAAAAAAACAGCAAGACTTTATTGCCCTGTGGTCATTAGAAATTAATGATTCATTACCCAGTTCCACAGGTATGTCGTTGAATTCTTTTTGGGTTAAGAATAAAGGGAAACGTGTTTTGTCATTTCTTAATCTGACAGGTTGCAGCAGTTTCATTGTGATTGTAATGCAGTTGAATATAAAAGGCATTAAAGGAAGTAACAAAATATCTCTTCATCTTCTGTATGTCCTTTTGCCTGAATAGCACCACCCTTCAAAGGTGGGGAATGCACAGGGGCACTGGTACTCAACCAACATTTACTAGCGTTATATACCAAACCAAAATATATTGTAAAGACGCATGTTATTTGTGTACTCTGAAGCCCAGGGATGAAGTTGGCTGCTTTATAGAAATGTCACTGTTGGAGGCTCAGAGATGGCAGGTGACAGGGTGCTTGAGCCCTCTGTTATACCACCATTGTCTACTTCTGCCATCTCGCCCTCATTCCAGACTGTTACCCCAATAGCACACTTTCAAAAATCAGACAATTGTATTGCATGGCTGTAGATCTAGCCGTTCTCCCTCACTGGCTTGCCTGGAGGACACTCAAAACTGGAGCTCTGCTGTGTCTATGTATCTCCACCTGCCCAGTGCCCAGCACAGTCAGGTACATAGTAACAGTGTGTACCAGTTGTCTTTATAAAAAGAAAATGTGTGGAGCTTAGAGTCAGAGAGCAGGTTGACTTAGAAATCAAAAGTAACCTAGACTCAGCTCCCTTATTTGGAAATGGGCATAATTGTCACCTTTTTCAGAGATATAGAATAAGGATTAGACACAAGTAAATATATTTTGGTCATTGGAAATATGTAAATGTGCTATGTAAATGCAGGATAGTTATGTGGTTGTCCAATTAATTATCAAACTAAGGGAAAATCTTCTGAGGTCACATATGTTTAGTGATATATTTCCTGCGTCTACTACTAAATGCTTACCTTGTATAAAGAGACAGCGCAGAGCTTTTAATAGTGAAAGCCTGGGCAATGCTACGTTGGTTCTCTACTAGTTGTTTGCCTGCCTTTTGTTTTGTTTTACTTGTAAGAAAATTGTCAAGTTCATGCAAATTACTCTTCCCTTTTTGCATCTTCTCTTGCAGTTCCTAAGGTCACCCTCACAGCACACGTGTGATTGACAGCTCAGAATCTAGAGCAGAATGACCTTCAAGCCTGGCATGTGGCTTAGGTAAGTGAATTAAATTATTTTACTTTACTGCTTCCCTATAACATGGATGATGAGATAATATCACCTACCTCATGCATGGGGTTGTTGTGGCTTAAATGTGTGTAAAATATTTACAGCAATGAGTGCCATATGTATGGGCTATTATTGCTACTAGTATTGGTGCCTGAGTTATCCTTCCCCGTCTGCATGGCATCTGCATACTACTGTGTTGCCAAAGTGTGAACATGAACCAGTCCTTCAGTCTGAGCATCATGTGCAAAACTGTGTAGGAGACAGCCATGACGTTTGTATCATTATTCTTATAGGAAATATTGTAGAATAGTTACATTCATAATAACTGGAAAAAAAATTGTTCTATTTGCAAATCACTGAATATGTGCCAGGCACTGTGTCAGTTTCCATATAGTCCATGTGCAAACTTTCAAGGGTGATGTGTTTATCCTTATTTTATAGTTGAGGATCCTTAGGTTCTGAGAGGCTCAGTCAATTACTCGAGGTCCCCAGGATGCTACGTAGCTGGCCTTCAAACCCCAGTATCTCTGGTTCCAGAGTTGTGCTTTTTCCTTTCACATCAAGTTTCTCATTCTAGGAAGAATTCCACACAGCCAAGCCACATAGACAAATATTTTCCTCTTCAAGACGTTATAGGAGGCCAGCCGAGTGGCTCAGTTGGTTAAGAGCTCGCTCAAGAGTATGAGCTCTGAGCAACAGCAGTTCGATGCCCGCCCGAGCTGAGCTGCTGCTGAGCTGCCAACAGGTGGCAGGATGGCTCAGCTAAAAAAAAAAAGATGTTGTAGGAGAGAAGTTAAAAGCCTAGGCTTGGAACTCAGGCCTTAAGTCCAATTCTGTTATTTCCTCATAGTTGAAGAATGGACCAATTACAGGACCTCCGAAAGCCTCCATTTCTTCAACTCCACATGTGGATCTTACATTCCATTGTTCTTATAAGCATAAAATAAGGGAAATAAAAATGTATAACTATCATGAAATTAAATCAACACTTAGCTGTTGTTTTAAATAACAGTTATTACTTTGAGATCATTTATTACTTTGAGATCATTTTATGGAGAGACAAAAATCTCTCCTTTCGCATTAGGAAAATGCACATGGCCTTATAAGAAGTACAATATAAGTACCAGTTTAATTTATACAAAGTCGATTTGTTCAAAAGAGTTTTTTGGGGTTTTTTGTTTGTTTTTTGGGTAAAATTCTGGCTAGTAGAATGAATGTCCTCATTTGGTATTATTTAACTGAAGTCTTGGTTATTTCAGTGGATTTTATCTTTTGTCTATCCAGTCTTTCCAAACTCTTCTTCCTCAGGGTCACCTTTGTCTGCTCTTCCTTAGGAAAGGAAGTAGAAGTAAGGATTGTTGCCCTGTTATACCAATTCTAAAGATGCAAAAATGATGCTCAGAGATATTTGCAGTTTGACCAGTGCCACATAGGTTGGTGGTCAAGGCAAATCTCAAGCTCCAGCCTATAGATCCTAATCCACAATCCTGACACTCAGGTCTCCTTGGAAACACAGCAACCCTGCTTCTATTCAGCAGCATAAGGGTTCCATGTTTGTGTACAAGTCACTGTGCTGATTCTTGCTTTATTTTTATTTTAAAATTTTATTTAAATATTTCATGGGATGCCTTTATTCTGAGATTATGTCCTTTTCTGTTTCTGTTGTTCAAATACTTTCTCTATTATGAAACATAATGGTGGTAGATTGCAGGATTTTTTTTCCAGCTTTACTGAGATATAATTGACAACACTGTGTAAATTTAAGGTGTACAATGTAGTGATTTTACATGTGTATATATTACAAAATGATTATCGCAGTAATGTTAGTTAATGCATCCATCACCTTACACAGTTACAATTTTCCGTGTGGTGAGAACTTTTAAAATTTACTCTCTTAGCAACTTTCAAATATCCAAGACAATATGGTTAACCGTAGTCACCATGCTGTATATTACATCCCCAGGACTTATTCATCTTATATCTGGAAGTTTGTTCCTCTTAAGCACCTTCACTTCACCCATTTTTCCTCACCCCCCACATCTGGCAACCACCAACCTGTTCTCTGGTTCTGTGGGTTTGGTGTTTTTAGATTACACATTCAAGTGAGATCATACACTGTCTTTCTCTCTCTGACTTCTCTTAAATAATAATGATTCTTCTATTCCTGTATCAGACTGTTGGGAAACAGACTTCCATTAACATGGGGAGGAAATTATTTTGCTGTTTGTCCAAGGTGGGAAAAAAGTAGTTTGTGTCTATGTAGTTAAGAGTCTCAGGTCCAAAAAACACAGAAACCTTGTAAATATCATCTCCTTAATTTTTATCACCTCTGGAAGTAAGTTATAGCATTTATAGCATTACATGAAACAGTATTGAAATAATATCATTTAAATATTTATATAGATTATTTTTCTCCAAGAATATAGTGACACTTTTAATAAGATAACCCTGCTAGGAATTATCTGAAAACCTCCCTGACAAGTCAGCTTGAGGGGTGATGAGGGGTGATTTAAATCACTCAGAACGGGGCAGTTTATTTTCTTCATTGTTACATACAATGGAGATACTAATATTTAATATAGTTCCTGTATATTTAGGTAGCTTAGTTTTTACTCTAATTTCACAAATACCATCCTATAAATACTAGAAGAACCACAAAATGAGAAAAGTTCACCTAAAATCCCACATTAATATTTTGACTCCTTTTGATTTTCTGTATATCGTTTTCCCCTTCACATTTAGAAACGTATCTAATTTTCTTTGGGGCTTCTTTTTTACATCATTAGCCTTGCATCATAGACATTTATCAACTCTCGGTGGAGAGCTTACTATAATAAAAGACACTCTGTTATGGTCTGGGGAATGTAAAGTAGCTTTAAACATGATCTCAGCAATTGAAAGGCTCACATTCCTTAGCTCAGGCTGATTTCAAGACAAAGTGTACAATTTAGAAACAAGGGCCAGGCCTTCTAGGTGGGGCACACATCATTCAGAGGTGAGTAAGCCTGGGGCAGCATTCCTGTATGTCTGGAATATATGGGGAATGGTACCAGCTGATAGATTTGAAGATATCATCAAAGATCAGTTGTGAAGAACATGTTATATGAAGAAAGTTCGCCATCTCATAGACAAGAATTCTTGCAAAGTCGATTACATGTTTTTTTGCTTCATATTATCTGAAATTATTTAATAATCTATAAAAGCTATATTTTCACACTGTCCCATTTTGACACTTGGAACAATGATGGATTTTTCTGGGGGGCTAATAGGGCATTTTTTCTAAATGTTTAAGGATATGACGAAATGTTTGCAAGCCAACATTGAAACTGTTGACTCAGCGCAAGTCAACAAGCCTATTTAAAGTTAGATTAGTTGATAGCAAGCTAAGAAAAATGTTTTCTTTGTCATTGCAAGTGGTAATAGGGGCAGTTGGTGACTGGCAAAAAGAAAATGAAAGGCTGAGAGTAATTAATTAGCAATGAAATGATAGGCTTGAATGACAAAGGACTCTTTGACAATATTAAAGTGACTCTAATTTCCTGCAGCCTGAGAGCAGAAAAAGCCCAGGAATAAACCTGGTATTAAATATTAAGGCTAGCAGAGCTCCAGAAAAGTTTGAAGGTTCAAACTAGCTAGACCTTCTGTGTCGAAAAGAGCAGCATCCACAGATAGGTTATGGGAATATCTGGACTGATACAGTTATTATAGATTTCTAAAATTCCCTAATACAGTGAACCCTCTGGACTGGTAAAAATGTCTCATCCTTCCTTTCCCGTTCTTGCTTGAAGATGATCCAAAGGCCACTCTCTTGCAAGAAAATATTACCTCCTCACCTTTTTCAAGACCTGACTCTACTTCTCCTCCTCCCTACCAGACCAAGAACTAGGATTATGTCACAAAATAATCTGACCAGAGAGAGGCTGGATCTCCTAAGGAATAAAAGATGCCACACCATGAAATAACCTCTAAACCTAGACATTATTTGACAACATGAAGCAGGAGAGTACTTATGGAGCTGGATTCTAAGACTGGATTCTAAGGAGGAAGGGGAGTTTGGAAGATAAACTTGGATAGGCGATAGTTGGATGATTTGGTAGCACTCACAGGAGACAGCATATTTAGCACCCTGGAAAGAACCAGGAGAGATGGTGCTCACAAGCTGCTAGGTGGGTCTTATAAGATTGTTGAAAATGATGGGTGATACTAAGTGAAGTAGAAATACCAAAACTGCAGTGTGATAGTAGAAGAATGGATCAAAGATTTAGAGGAGGATGTATGCTACAGTGGATATAATATGTAATGTCAGAAAAACATGGATGGCTCTGCTCTTCAGTAGGACTTGGAGGACCCTACGTTGCCAAGGCAACAATGAATGGGCTGGTGAGAGGGGCACCAGAAGATGTAGCTTTAGAACAGGTCTCACTAATTACAGTGGGATGCTAGATCCCTGAAATGATAGGTATGAGGTAATGGCTTTCCAGAATTAGGGCAAAAAGCAGGCAACTGTCATAATAAGCCATGAGGCTGGAGTTGAACTCAGAGGAAATGGACCTGCAAAGAGTATGAAAATGGTTAGTAGACTTAATACCTCTAAGAAAGGCCAATTGTCAGTCAACAATAGTATTGATTATTCTATAGAAATAAAAGAAAGCCATGATGAATAGTTAGGAGACTATAGGAAATTTCCCCAATAAAAAGTCATAATTCCTTGCTCACTTTCTAGACCCAAGCCAGTTACATCATCCTAAACCCTTTAAATGAAGGAAGGTCTAAGTCTACAGAAAAAAGATTCCCACAATACCACGGCATGTGTATATAGTTATGCTACCCTCAGAACTACCTCAAAGGGACATACTATCATTTGCCTAGGTAACCAACCATACACGAAGGAAGTGGGTATATCCAAATAATAGAAAACTGTCAAATCCAGTCCAGCTCCCATATTTGCGCTTTGTACTATGGGATAAGAACTATCATGGAGGGAAATTTTAGAAACAGCCTCTTAAACTGAACCTCACCCCTAGTCAAGACAGAAAATGCAAGCTCAGGGAGCAGGGTGGCAGAAATTAGAGCCATCCTTACTGATTTAAAGGATTCAGCAGTGGTACTTCCCATGACATCTCCATTTTATTCCATAGTAGGGCCCCGATCTAAGCCAGATGTACTCTTAAAAAATTTAGCAAGCGACCACAAACTCAACCAAGTAGTAGCCTCAACTCCATTTGCAGTAGTAATGTGTAGGATCTTTGCTAGAGCAGATTAGCATGAACTCAGTATATGTGTATTAAGGCCATTAATCTGGAAAATGCAACCTTTTCCATACCTGTCAGAAAGGAAACTCATTAACTGTTCTCATACGAAATGAGCAGTAGGATTAATGTATGGTCTTCCCCAGAGGCTATGCTAACTTTATTGCCCTCTGTCATCATATAGTCTAAAGTGACCTTGGCCATTGATCATGCCCAGGACACTACATTGGTGCACTGTATGCATGACCTTGTACTATTTTATTCAATGTTCAAGAAAGGACAAACCTTTGGAGGATTTAGTCATGGATGTGTGCTCCAGAGGGAGGGCAGTCAGCTCCACAGAGATTGAAGGGCATTTCACAGCAGTGACATTTTTAGGAGTTTAATAATTTGTGGTATGCCAGGACATTGCTCGAAAATAGAGGACTCATGATCACATCTCTCATCTCCTTCCACAATGAAGGCAGCAGGATGCCTCAAAGGACTCTTCAGATTTTAGAGGCAGCAAACTTGATTCCTGAGGAAACGGTAGCACCCCAGATACCAGGTGACCCAAAGGCTGCAAATTTGAGGGAGGCCCTGAACATAGAAAGCTGTGGAGCAGGTTTAGGCTGCAGTTCAAGCAGCCCTGCCACTTGCATCATAGGACCTAGCAGAGTCTACTTTATCGGAGGTGTCCAAGCGTCATGTGGGATTCATGAAGAGCTCAAAATAGCGATTTACAATGTAGATCCTGAGAGCTCTGGAGTAAGGCCATGGCAAACACAGCGTAGAACTCTGTATTTGTCTAAAAAGAGCGTGTTACTGGGCCTTTGTACAAAGCACAGATATCATGAGATGGATTCTGTCCTACCTTCTGACCATACAGAAAAGAAGACCCAGTCGCATTTATTATGAAATGGAAGTGGCACCTCCAGGATCAGACCCAAGTAAAGCACACAGCCAGATGTCCCTCACCCCAGGCCATCCACCAGAGCTGCACCGGGGTCTCTTCCTCTGTCACACTTACGACTACACTGGAGGGGGTGCTCTTTATGACCAACTCAGACTGTCTACTTCTTCAAAATTAAAATGAACTAATGCATATAAAGTGCTTAACACAGAAACAGGCAAATAATAAAAGCTCCATAAATGCTACCCATTCAACTCAGTTGTTTATTGTTTCAGCCTCTAAGATTGATCTTCCCTCCCAGTTTCAGACTACATTAACTTCTCCTTACATTTTTTCCCCCTCAGTTAATTGTTTTTAATTTCCTCTTCACGCTGTATTAGAACATGTTGCCCAGGGCAGAAGTCTATTAATTGGTCTTTGTGCCTGATGAGTGGCTAGAGTTGAACCGAGGAGTTCTCCTGGGCTGCGTATAGACCAATGTCCCACATTTCTGAGAGATCTCATGCACTCCGCCACCCCTCTCAAACTTTACCGATGTTGCTTAGAGTTGGTCGAACTTTACATTTATGGAGAAGTTTCTTTGCTTTTTTTAGGTTATTTTTTTAAAAAACTGAAAGCATCCATTAGTAGTATAATCGGTATTATATGCCCTTCTGAAGCAATGAAAATCAATTTTTGCATTAAAAGATGTAATCTGTATGTTCTAATTTGATTTTCTTGTTCTAATCTCACAAGAACTGGCTTTTTGTGAGGTTTTATTTCCCACCGAGAGCCTACCGCCTGCCTTGGATTCCTGTTGTGAATAAGGCAACATTGGTTTATCCCACCAAGGGCTTCCGGGGAACTCTTGAATTGTGTAATTGTTGATCCCAGCATAGGATGGTTGGCTGAGAGATTTCCAGCTTTACCACTGAGTTAGAGAGCGGTGTGGTTAAGATGCTGGCATTGAGCGTCACTTCTTACTTTCTACCCAGAAGCTTTTTCAAACTACCCAAAGTTAAGGGGCTGAGAGATGCTTCACTTACATTCCCAGACAGCTTTAGTGTTTATATTCACAAACGCACTCCCTCGACTGCTTCTTCAGTTCACGTGCATGTGGAGCTGTGGGCTCAAGTACAATTTCTATTTACACATCTCCAAAGAGTCTGGATGGATAGGTTGGCTTCATTGGCAATAATATCAGAAATTCCCCCAAGGAGTTGCAAAGGCTGGAAGGGGACTCTGTTTTTGGGGGGTGGGGGAGAAAATCAAACACATAGCTATTGCCCTTGTCACAAGCCACCTTTCTTAGGACAGAATGGCGCCTGGAGTGTTTTAGGTGAACAGCTCAGCCCTGTCAGAGGATTTTGCTGAATTCTTCTTAGCCTGAAACAACATAATTGGCTCTCACACATGTGTCCTGTGGTACTATATATAGACAAATGGATTAGCTCAATCTTTTATGTATCCCATTCATAATTCTCCTGTGGTTTTTATTTATTTGTTTATTTTATTTTTGGTAAGCCCTAATAATCTTTCTGCCTTTGTTAATAAGTCTGTTAGTGACTTGAACAGACTGAAATCATTTTTATTTATTTATTTTGGCAAAAAGTGTTGTGCCAGCAGAAATTTCAGTAGTGGAGTGAGAAGTTCATTCATGTATTTATTGAACACATTTGCACCATGCACCCAGGACCACTTCTTGAGCACAGTGCTGCACGCAGAGAAGACAAGACAGGGAGCACTGTGTCCTGTCCCCAAAGAGTTCATCAGCCATAAATGGAAACAGTTAAGCAGACATGTACTGTAGAGATAAGAGTCCTGTGAGGGAAAGTATAGAGACCTGAAAAGTCTGCTGGTAGAAAAGACTTTAGCACTAAGACAAGAAGAATGATTAAGAATGAAAGGTTAAAGGAGCAGGGGAGGAGTGTTCTGGGTAGAGGCAAGAAACCCAGCCATGAGAGATTTTGACACAGTGGGGAGCACTGGATAGTTCTCATGGCAAGATTATGGAGACGATGTTCTGAATGGAGAGTCAGATGACACAGGCACCGAGGTCTCTCTATGTGTATTATTTAGAATGCAGCAGTGTCCCTCCACCCCATGGAATTATACAAATATGTATTTCACAAGGATGATGTCATCATTAAAAAGTGACAGGAGAGGTGCCCATGGTCCACTTTCTTGCCATTGCGAGGACACAGCCAGTCTCCCCACCTCGACCAGCCTCCTTACAAGACTTCCCGAAATAAATTAGGGAGAGTTTGAAGTTTGCGGCATTGTTCACGCTAATGTGCAGGGACAAGAGTCAAAGAAATAGAGAAACAGTTTTGTTTGTGTCTTTGTTTTGCTCATTTTAAAGCATCAGGCAGGTGTAACCTGAGGAAAATGAACTATAGATCATAACTGTTCAATTCCCAAGACATCCATGGTAATAAAAAGAAAATAGTCTTATCCAAGGTCCCAAGATAGACTAGTAGAAAAAAAAAAACAAAAAACCCTGTAATATTCTGAAAGAGATGATCTTGCTCTTGAAGGCCATGTGTCTTATATTTCAAAGAGTAACATATATGCACATCCCTTAGTAAAAGTACAAAATATGTGTAAGAGAAGAAATTTGCAGAATTGGCATACTGCTCTCTCATGACATAAGTGGCACCTCAGTAACCACTTAAGAAGCATGCTAATTCCTGAAAGAATCTCCAAATAGAGTGCACCCAGCTAGAGAGAACTACTTATCATGGGGGGGGGAAATGTAAAGCCATCCATCAATTCTGAAGAAGACCAACACACTTTTTGTGATGAGAAAGTATTATGGACTGATCAGACTTTAGATATCCTTCTCCTGTCTTTTCCTAGATCTTAACCTCTATTTTATCCTATTTGTGAAGCAGTAAGGATCAATAAATCATTCTCTCAGAATGGCAGGAGGGGGAATTCAAACACTAATATTTATTCTAATCTTATAGCCAACAACCTACACGGAGTACTTGGAAGAATGTATAAATCAATATTTTCCATTTGAGTTTCACTTGCATATTATAAGTCATAAGACTGTGTAAAATTGAGAATGGCCACTCTTCCCTCCTCTACTTCAGCTCCCACCCTCACCGTGAGGCCTTAATTCCAGATCATCAAGGAAGCCATACCCCTTGCACTCACCAAAGGAAAATCCTCTAGAGGTCCTATTTTTCTAAACCAGTCTTAGTCACGTTTCCTGAAAACCTTAAATCCCTTTTGGCTTTCCATCATCAGAAACCTCGCCATTGCACATCGGTTATCTCGAGCTCCTTTCTTGATGACCCTGGCGCCTCAATTTGTGTTCTTGAGTTGCTTACTAGAGGAAGGAAAGAGAATTGTCAGACTCCAATGAGGGCATTGAGTAAACCCTTTAAATGTAAATTGAGTGAAATGAGGTGAATTGTGAATATCATTAACTAGGCTAATGGATTGCAGGAGAGAGAGTATAGTGGGAAGAGCAGCATATGGGCCAAAGACCACCAACTTTTGGCTATAGCACTCACTGAGAATTCAGATGGCAAATGCACCGTTTATATCTTCAGCTGTCTTATTTATGAAGTGGTGGTATTAATCATAGCTCTCTCCCAGGATTATACTTGAGATCAAATGGGAAAATTGAAAGTACTATGTAAATGGGGGTTAGCTTTCCTACTGACATATTAGGAACTTGTATTTGAACGTTGATATAGTTATTTCAAAGACAAACAGAACTTCCCATGCCATGCTACTTTCTTTGTGTAAGTTAATTTATCTTTAAACATGAAAAAAAAATGACTGGAGAAAGAGATAAAAACCAAAGAAATTTGATCTTAAGAACTCAGGGCGATGATCTAATCAATGAGAGAGGATAGTAATATCCATCAGTCAAGGGAGGGTAAAGTGATTGTTTTTGGAAATAATAATAACAAAACTTGTAGTATTTAATATTTTCCTGCTATTATGCATTTAGTCTTATGGAATGGTGAATGGGATAGTGGTATATTAGGAGATGCCAAAACTATCATAGTAGAAGTGATAGTAGGGATAGCAACGACAGTTGTAGTAATGGTATTTGAGTTCCCTCTATATGCCAGGTACTGTAGTAACTTTTTATATGTATGAACTCCTTTAATCTTGAAAGGATTGTGATATGAGCACTTATTAGTCTCATTTTGTAAATTATAAAACCAAGGATCAAAAAGGAAATACACTGTGTAAATTTATGCAACTGATTAATGTTTGATGGAATCTGAACCCAGGACACTGACCACAAATCTTATGTTATTATCCAATTTATGATTACTGCTTTTTAAATATTTATTTTAGAAAAGCTGAGGCATAATCATAATATTATTGTTAAGAAATAGAACCAGTTTATTTGAATAGAAACAAACCAGTATTCTGGATTATTCCAAAACTTTCAGAATAGCACAGATTCTTAGAGCTGGACGGAATTTTCAAGGTCATTCATTTCATCTATCTTTGTTTTCTACTTGATCCTGGGACACATTTGAGTCATAGCTTTTCTTTATTTTTTTTAGAATAAGATTTTAATTTTTCATTTGAATGGACTATTAATTCCTTTCTTTGAGTAATAAGGAGAATGAGTAGAGAAAATAATCAACATCAATATTGTTTCAATTTCTGGTTCTAGCTGTGTCTGATAACCTACCTCCCTGATTTTCTTTTTTATGACTTGTACTTTGTAAACTACTAACACCCCTCCCCCGCCTTTTTTTTTTCCATCAACTCATTTGAGTTAAGGTTCTGTCATGTACAATCACAAGTACAACATATTCCTATATTCCATCTTTCCTCTTTGGGTCTATGAGTTCCCCAAGGTCATTCAATGAATTATCTCATAGCTGGGAATAGAATTTTTCTTCTTTAAGATTCTAACCTGAAATTGATGACAGAAAGCTTCCTGAATTTACCTTCTTTAATGTTGTTATTGTGATTTTCATCCTGGACAGTTTATCTTTTACTCATGTTCAAATCAAGGATCATGACAAATTTTCTGTGATGATAAAAAGCCTCAGTAGTTCAAACAAACAAATGCACTAAGCCGATATATCCCTGGGGCCTTGGTTATAAGCATGGGTTTTCATAAGCAGCTCTCGGACCATCTAGAGATGGACCTAGACCTTGACTCTATTTCATGAGCTGCTTTGAGAAATTTTTCATCACTGCAAATGGTCTCAGTGTCTTCTGGCTCTTTTGTTGAACATAAGAAAAGGTTTGTTTGATAGTTTTCTGACATGGTGATACGCATTTATGTGTCCTGCAGACTCTTTACAATTCTTGGCTGAAGTCTGTCAGTCCTGATGAAGTATATTATAGAGTCTTATTGTGGATTGTAATAGGAATTTTTTATAGGAGGACATTAAGTCGTCTGAAAACAATGACACTTTGAATTTCATTTTAAAACTCACATTGTTGGGTTTTGATGTAGGAGTTTTCTAAGCTTTTCCTTGTCTATCTCCAACAGATCTGTTATATTTCCCTGATTAATTATGATAGCTTTATTTCATGATTCGGTACATTTATAACAACATTGCACATTCATGATCATTCATCACTGAAGCAAGAAGGGGCTGCTTTCTTTTTCTAGTTTGTATTTTTTCAATTTAACTTAGAGAATAAACCTGAGACTCTTTCACCTTCAGATGTATCTGGACGGGAATTTGAATTCACACAGTTCTTTCTCCTCATTTCTACTGAGACGTAAGTAGGAAGGCTATATTCATACATTAAACATTAGGATTCTTTGTGGGGTAAAACTTTTCTTTCTATTTGGCAAATATATCTATATCAAACCTTTAAAAATAACAGCCTATTTAACTCAATATTTAATGCAACCTTTTTACAGAAACTCATAAAATCACATCAAATTGTGACAAGTCACAGATATTTATTTGTTTAATGCGGCTCATGTTCTGACACATTTCCTTCCAGTGTTTGTTTCTGTGTATGTTTTTTTGTAAACATTAATGAAATGTTGTGGTTGGAAAGAACAGAGAAAAATGCAAGATGGATATAAGATAATTACATCAAAATCTATGCAAACTACCCAAATGAATGGCCCATACTCCAATTGTACTGAGTCTTGGGGTACATGGACCTATGCAAGTTTCATAATCTGAGGATCCTGGCTTTATTTAGCAGGGCTCTATGACCCCTGGAGTTTAATATGTACACACACATTCTTCTAATGAGTTTGTAGATTCATCAGATTCTCAATGGTGTCCATGACCAAAAATTTTAAGTATTGCTAACATCATAATAGCTTCATTATCTATAAAATGGAAGAAATTTGACTTTATTTTCTCTAATGTCTATTTTAACTTTGGATTTCTGATCCTTCTTTCTGTGTGATAATATATCTTATTTGCTGTTTCTTTAAAAAATAAACCATAGATGGAAAATGAACTTCACAAAATTATGCAGCTAGATGAATCCAGAGTTGGGAAACAAAATTACCTGAGTACCCCATTCCTCAGTTTGGGGAGTGATGGATTTTAAGGTGTGAAGGTCATTTATTTCTAGAGAGATCTATTATCTTAAGCTATGAAGATAATGGGGTAAGGATTTGGGACACACACACACACACACACACACACACACACACACACATGAAATGAAGGTAATCTACAAAAGTTTAGTTGGAACCCTGAATTGACTAATCTGGGGGGCAAAAATGGCTTTTGCTTGTCAATAAGGTAAAGAATTAGGAAGAATAATAGCAGAGCAGATGCAAGAAGTGAAGTCAGGGATTTTAGAATCATAGAATTAAAAAAGTAATGGAACAAAGCACAGCGTAGTTCTTTAGAGGAAGCAGTGTGGTCTGATGGACCAGCCCTCTCATGTGTTGGTCATGGGAAATTGCATGAAGAGGCTGCTACATTTCGTGGACATGCCAACAGAATCAAGGTCTCTTGCTGCTGTCAGTTCCTCTATTATCCTATTTCTTACAATGACAGGATGCTCTTTCTCACATAGCAAATTTAAAAACCGCTTAAGAAACAAAGGATGCTGGGATGAATTGGATGAGGTAGAAATAATTTTTTGAAGAGAATAAAGGAAGGTAATTGGGGGTTTTAGCAATGAGGTCAAATGCACCTGCCACACCAAATGGGGAGGGGGAAAAAAAAAACTACACCAAACAGTTTAACACTACAGAGCAATTAACAAGGTTGAACCAGATCTATGTGTTCAATATAGAAAGCTCTGGAAGACAGTATCTATAATTGTATTCCATTTGTGTGTGTGTACGAGTATACATACTTATAAACATGACTGTCCACCAATCATGTGGTTTTATTGTGGTCATGCTCCTTCTATAGGGAATATAAAAAGACAGATGAAACTAATCAAATTACTCACCCCTCCCCCACAAGGCTTATTCTTCTCAACAGCAACAACAAAAAAGCCAGGTTATTTCTCCCTGCTCTGCTCCTGGAAAATACTCTGATGCCCTCTGAATTCTGTCCTAATTTTTTTCTTAATTATTATTAATGATAAGAAGAATACACATTTGGAAGTGCTCATTTTGGAAGTGCTAAGTGGTTTATATGCATTATCTCACTTTATTTTCATAGCAGTGAGAAAGTATTGTTTTTTGTCACCATTTAATGGTGAGGATCACAGAGGTTAAGAAACTTTTCTAAAGCCATATAACACGTAAGGGGCACAGTCAGACTTCAAATGCCATTTGGGTGACCATAGTGCCTCCTCTCATTCTCAAAAGTGTCCTGGTTAGCTGACAGACCATATAGTCATCCTAACAGTGAACAGGATACATAGCTGAAGAGGTTGAAATGAAGAGTAAATGATGCAACACTTGTAGAGATTATCAGCACAGACTCTGGACTCAGACAGCGGAGGTGTATGAACGGCCTGTGGTGTTTCATAGCTGTGCAGCTGCTGACAGGTTACTCATCCCTTTAGACGTGACACATAGTAAGTTCAGCCATCTCCTCCAGGGGCTGTCGGAAGGTCAAGAAGGGATATACAGACGCCTACGACAGTACATCTGCCTGGGATGGGCTATGTCAAACCCCTCTCATGGACCTGTGCATCTGGTACATCCAGAGCAGAGTCTGGGGATATTTTGTATGATAAATAACATATGTCAGTTGGGGCCTGGGAGAAGTTCATTTATTGAATACTTCTAATTAAAGGTTTTTTGTTTTTTTTAAAAAAAGAACGGTATCCAAAAAGGGGGGAAATCTAAAATGCTTCTTTACAAAATTGGTTTCACTCTGTTAGTCCGTGGCCAGTAGAATTAATATTTAATTATTTTTTTTCTAATAATGAGGATGGATTTGCTTTGCCCCATCCACACTTTCTGGCACAGTCCTCTCTGTGACTCCTTCTGGAGGCTGGATGGAGTTAGATGCTGTCTGAGCATGAGAGCAAAGCTGAGTGGGCCACGCAGGATCCTATTCAGAATACTGGCTTTCTAGGTAGCTTTATTTTTCCCAGCAGAGGAACTAATGGGGCTTATGGACGAATAAATGTCACAAGTAAGAGAGTTCCCAGGCAAAAATTCTCAGACTTAGTTATAGCATTTCCTAAAAATGTCACCAACTAGACCCACTTGACTCTCTCTATCCTCATAGCTGGCCCTGGGCACAGGCGTTTTCTAAGCTGTTTGGATAAAGGAGTTCCTTGTGTTTGAGAATGAATTGGTGAATATCTATTTATTAGGTTTATCTGTGGGAGAGGCCAGCGAGGACTCCCTTTGTCCTTTCCTAGCCTCTGAAGTCCCCAACACGCGCTAACCAGCCATTCAGATGGCTGGCATTCCAAGCTGCTCGTTGACCCCCTTGTCCAGTTCTGCCTTCTCCCCCTGCCAGGTGGGGACCAGAGGGAGCCTGACTGTCACATGCTCTTCTGCCATCTGCTTTATGATGGTTTGCAGGAGATGACAGGTTGCTTTTTTTTCCTTTACATGTTAGCTAGTGGCAGGGGTCCAAATAAGAAAATGGGTAGTTGTTAGGCGTAGACAAGTAACAAAGATAAAGACTATCTCTGTTTTATAAAAGGAATGATGGACTTCTTAGTTCAGGCCAGGGGAGTGGGGGAAAAATAGACTTTGCACCCTAACCCCTGCCCCAGGTAGAATCTGGCTCAAATTCTCTCTCTTCAACATGCAAGCTGTGTGATCTTAGACAAGTTATTTAATCTCCTTGAGTTTCCTTCTCTTAGAACTGGGGATTATAATAAACAATTCGGAAGTATTGTTAGAAGGATTTTTTTATTTCCACTATTGGATAAGGATTAAGTTCTGGCTACAGCTAATAAGAGTGAGTGATTGGGAGCCAAGAGCTGTGATATCTGGTTTTGTTATGTTCAGCATCGCTTACTTACTTAGCCTGTGGCGCAAAGGTTTGGCTTTCTTAAAAATCCCCTGCACTTCTGATAATCTGCCTAATCACTGTGACAATTTTCTTTTTTAGCAGAAGGTCATGGGCTTTTACCCATTTATGTTTACAAAATATTTACAGCAGCAAAGAGGGTTGCTTTTGTATCTTGAGCACAATTAAAGTGAGGTTTGGTTAATAAAAGTCTATCTGGAAACACATTTTTGGAAACAATCATGTAGAAAAAGGCTTTTGGTATTACAGTTTAGAATAATTTTGGAACGATTCCTTATTCCTCCAACTCTGTCATTTATATTTTACAATTGATAATCTTCAAAGCACACAATGTTTATTACCTATTGATCCTTGTTTCACAGGATTATTATTTCCACTTCTCTAAGGAAAAGTAAGTGTAGAGAGCTTGTGACTTACTAACCACAGAGTTCACATTAGGATATGTCACTACTTATTCCCAACTCTGTATTCGATGGTCCATGTTGAGCTCCATTTCTTCTCGTGATTTGGTGGTAATAAGGTCAGTAATGAGAATAACGAGGCGTCTTCAAAGTTCTTCATCCCCAACATGTTCCTGGTATTTTCAAAAAAACAACAATAGAAATAAAGAAAAACTCTATTGCTTAATATAATACAGGGGTCATATGTTATATTTCCTCATTTAAACAAAGGAATCAATCTTTCAGTTTTCTCTAAGAGTTCTTTTCACCATTCACGTAGAACTTTTTATACATTTTCTTAACTTTAAATATGTTTCTAAGAAGGGGTATTTCACCAAATGAGTTCTAATTGCTGACTAACATGACTCAGTAACCTCATTTTACTTGTATTGTTGAGGAGTTAATTGGACCTGCACAGCCACCAGCTATTGGTTTATGCAAACAGCAAATCTTTTCCTCAATAAACATCTCTGCAGGAGGAGTACACACAGAGGATGCTAGATTCAAATTCAAAGTATCAATTAAGTCCAATTACCTGCTCTCATAATACAGACAATTAAGAAAAATATTACTTATTAAATAAATATAAAATATTGTGTATACAATACAAATATGTATTATATAATTATACATAAGGTAATATGACATATGAATTATATGTGAATATATGTACGCATGCATATAAGTATATATTTTTTTCAATTTTGACAACTGTAATGTGTCAAAAAAAAAATAAGGGAAATGATGAGATTTACAACACTAAATTAAGTTCATCCAACATCAGCAGGATGAATTTCATTTCTTCCTGGTCCATAATGCCTCATACACGTTATCCTTAAGAACAAAAGGAATCCATCTTAAGAGTGAAGAGAGCTTGTGCTTGCTTGGTTTGTTGGATATATATGAGGTCAGACAATTAAATTCGCGAACTCATCCTAGACAAGGTGCTGCATACCTCATTGCTGAATATCACGATGGTCACCTTCGAAATACTCCCCTTGGGAAGATATGCACCGATACCAGTACCTAGTCCACCCTTCAAAGCAATTTTGGAACTCTTTTTCTGGAATGGCCATCAGAGCTGTCGTCTGATTACCCTTGATGTCCTGAATGTCATCAAAATGTCTTCCTTTCAATATTTCCTTTATCTTCGGGTAAAGAAATCATTGGGGGTCAGATCAGGTGAGTAGGGAGGGTGTTCCAATACAGTTATTTGTTTACTGGCTAAAAACTTCTTCATAGATAGTGCCGTGTGAGCTGGTACATTGTCGTGATGCAAGGGCCATGAATTGTTGGCAGACAGTTCAGGTCATTTTCGTCTTTTTCACAGTCTTTTCAGCACTTCCAAATAGTGAACTTGGTTAACTGTTTGTCCAGTTGATATAAATTCATAACGAATAATCACTCTGATATCAAAAAAGTTTAGCAACATTGTTGCAACAAGTTCACGAACTTAATTGTCAGATCTTGTATATATTTTTTATTGTGTACAAAATATTTTTTTTTCCTATCCATACATCTGTGTTTATCGCTAAAGTAGAAGGTAATGTATGCAGATCTCAATGTCTTAAAATTGGTGCAATTCAGATCAGTGGTTCTTGGTATATTAGAATGAACTTGAGGATGTCAATTTCTGGTCTTATTCCATGACGCCTTAGATCTTAGGAAAGTCATGAAATGTCTTTAAGCCTCAAATTTCTGTTTGTGGAAGGCTAACAATTCTGCTTTACTTACCTGATAGATTGTGGAAGGTTTAAATAAGAACATGTTTTTGAACTGCAAACCTTACACAAAAAAGGAGGAAAACATTTTGAGATTAAATTAAATAAAAATAGTGTAACAAGTGTAAAAGGATATGTTAATGTACTTTGGAGAAAAAACTGTTCTCCATCATTCTGGGAACATTGCATCCTAACAATAACTATGCTAATAGAAAATCTTCATGAGGAGTTCATTAAACAAGGTGCTTTCGGTGGTGGAACATTTTCCTGTACCATTTTGTTAATCAGACTCTAGTTATTGTGCTTTTTAAATATGCCTCAGAAATGTGTCTTTCTACCAATTCAAATTGATTGTCACTCTAATTAATCCAAATTAGCAAGCTAGTATTCTAATCACTTCAGTGCCTGACTTGACAAGCTCCAGCCTGAAAATCTATGTGGAAATGCAAACTCCCCTGCCACCTAGAAACAACAAAAAAGTACTCCTTCTGTAAGTTTTCTGAATTTCTTCTTTCTCTAAGTAATTACTTTAAGTAGAATGCTAAAGAGGTGGAATAACGATCTTTTCAGTACATGCTCATTCACTGAATTTATGGGGGACAAATCCTTGTCACTTATAGGACAGACATTGTTCCTGAGGCCAGCTTAATGTCAGTCCTTAGCAGATGTATCAGTGAGTCTAAGTAAAGAGTAAGTTACTCTGGCACTCACCTGGTCAGCTTACTGTGGAGCTATTCCACACTCAATCTCATTTTCCCAAGGTGATTTCAAAGGTGTTTACCGAGAATGCATCCAGCACTGTGGCTCAACCTGTAGTGAGGTGATTGTTAATTAATAGCCCTGAGCATCATCATTATGAAAGTTTCAAGAATTTAAAAATCTCATTCATAAACAATTTAAAACAATGTGTGATCAAAGAAGACCACGTTTAAATCAAATTATCTGTGCTATGCAAATGGACAGAAGAGAGAATTTAGTGAAGAATATGATGACCCTGGGAAGGCTTATTATAGGAGGAGACATACTGAGCCTTGGGGGTTAGTAGAATTTAAACTGGATAAAATGCAAGAGAATGCTTCAGGTTGAAATTGAGGGGTGAGACTGCTGATGGTTTTGGCTAGGTATATATACTTTGCTTCTCTTTCTCTCTCTTTTTTTTTTTTTCACTGCTTTGTTTTGTAGAAAGTTGAACCCAAACCTATGATTATTGCAGGGCCTTACCTTGTCTATGCAGTTGTAATGGCACTGAGTTGTTCAGTGACCTTCAGGTCACCTTCATCTGGGTCCTATAGCTCTCTTTGCTCAGGAAGACTTACCCCTCCAGCCTCCATCCCCTCTGTATGGTTCTTAGAGATGTAACATTTTCACAGACAAACATCCCTCCTGCCAAGGTTGATTATCTGACTCAAGCTGGGGCCATGAGTCCCTTCCCTGAGGGACCCTACAACACCAGCGTTTTGGAGTTGACACCAGATGACATTATGAACAGTGTATCTCTGGGATAAAATGTGTGACACGTAAATCTAGGGGGCTCTTGGCTGGTGTGATTTTGACCTTGTGGACAAAGCTTCTCTGAGGTAGGAGAGACGAATGGCTAACACGGGAAGAGAACAGAGCCCCCAGTGGTTCTCTGGTTTCTGAAGGCCAGCCACAAAACTGTTCTCAGCTTCAGTCTGTTGTTCCTTTAATTAATTCCCTTTCTGCTTACATAAGTTCAAGTTTTTGTTTGTTTGTCACCCCATTGGCAACCAAAAATGCCCTAATTTATATCTTGCAAATTAGTAACTGTGTAGCAAAATGAAAAGTTCCAGGGCCTGGTCCAGTCTATAGAGTGCCATATAGTAACTTGGTTTGAATTAGAGAAGGTTGCCCCCTCTGGCCAGGTGTCACCTCGTGGGGGCTGTGTTGGGGAGCGTGCCACAGATTGGATTTCAGCCTCTGCCAACCTCAAAGCCAGGTACACAACCATATACAGCAGCTCTCAGAAGTCTTTGACCTTCAGCCTGGGTTGGTTTAAAGTTTCCCAAACACCTTATCCTTTATTGTGACTTTATAACTATAGGAAGCATCTTTGGATGGTCACAAAGAAAAGTCTGCTGATGAGAACCTCTGTAATGACCCTCAAATAGAAGAATTTGATGTATAGTGTGAAATGAGTAAGCTAAGGAGAACACGGGCTTATTTTGCTTGTGGTCTTGTTATTTGAGCCTTCTGACTAGAAAAAAAAAAACATATAAGTTGATTCCTGGCTCATTAATATATTTTTTTTACATTTACACTGTGCTTGGGCACCAAATAATGTTCCCAGGGAAAACACTAATTGGTATGTACAAATTACATTACAGAAGTAATTGAAGCCATAGGCAAAGAACATGCTCACAGTAGGGAAAGCTATGCTTGAGCAGCTCCGGGTTTGCTTTCCGGCCTGCAGAGTCATAACTCTCCAGTTAGAGGGCGTCCTTTCCCAGGCCAGGTCAGGATTTCTGGAAACAGCAGATCAGGCTGCTGCAAATCTCAGTGAAAGCTGTACAGAAATTCTCCAAAACAAAGGGCAGATTTCCTCTGAGCCTTAAGAAGCCAGCCTTTTCTCCATGGCGCAAGGAGTTTCAGCATAAATGTATAACCATCTTTGTACAAGTTGCCTTAAACAATACAATTTATGTTGTTCATTCAGAGAAGGAAGAATACATTTAACCAACCAAGTTTACTCAGGTCTGAGGGGTTTCCCCGCATGAGGGATTTTTCAGTAAAACTGGAGAAGACCCAGGCAAAGCAGGAATTAGTCACCCTGCCTATGGAAGGGCTTCCTGGAGCCCTGAAGATAGAGCTAAGATGGGGAGAGTGAGCTTACTTTAGATATGGACACTTCCCAGACCACAGATTTTTATAGTTGTACTGCTCAAATTCAAAGGTACAGAAAACAGTCGATATGGGAAGTAGTAGGCAGATTGTAAACATTTAGCTTACTAATCAATCAATGAAGCAATGCTTATGAGCTCAACAGGTAGCAATACCCTTAAAAACACAACCCTGCCTTCATGTTGGGCCATGTGTTTCCATCCCCACAGCCCTTTTCTGATCTTTAGTGCCTGTTTCCAAATAAAGACACGACATAAGAGGCATTATAACATTCAGGGCAGAGCCTGGGTTCTAGAATCTTGGCTGGGTAGTTTTCTTGCAGTGTAACCTTGATAAACTTACTAACCTCTCTGCGCTTTGGTTTTCTCATCTTCAAAATGAGGTTGATAATAGCAATTATTTTATAGGATTTTGATGAGGCCAGAATGACTGGGATATGTAAAAAACCAGTAACTGTTTAATACTTATTAGCTGTTACCTGGATGTCATTCCCAGAATAACCATTTCAGTGCCTTCCAATTCCCTTTCAAATGTCTTAGGGAGATAGTTAAGACTGGATCTGGAAGCAGACTTCCCTTCACCAAACTCAGTTCCTACCTTCCCCCCAAGCAGAACTAGGCTCCATCCCCTCAGGATGCTGCTGTTTCCTCGTTCTCCTGGGACAGACTCATTCTGCCGGCTCTGTGGATATCTCCCTTCCTTCTGCTCTGCACTGCAAACATCAAGATGAGGCCTTAGAAAGGCCAGAGGTGAGAGACTTCAGAATCGAAAGAGCCTGGATTTTAATCATGGCCCCGCCCCTCACTCACTGATGATCTTGGGAAAATCACATCAAGTTTCTGTGCCTGAGGTTTTCTTCACTTGTAAAATGGGCTCAAGAACTCCCAGGAAAGTTATAGGATGAAATAAGATA
Source organism: Hipposideros armiger (assembly GCF_001890085.2). NCBI lineage: Eukaryota > Metazoa > Chordata > Mammalia > Chiroptera > Hipposideridae > Hipposideros > Hipposideros armiger. The sequence continues at coordinate 1,599,341 of NW_017731689.1, forward strand.
ATATACACAGTCACTGGGGCATATTAACAGCAGAAGTGAGCAAAACGTATTATTTCCCAACAAATCGCATCTTCCTTGTGAAGCCTTCTCTATTTCCTCACGCAGGGCTTTAGAGCTCACATTGCTTATTGTAGACCATAATTCATTCTTTTGACACCTTAGTGAAGAGTTTTTAAAAATGTCCTAATGATGAGAGATTTGGGTCACACTGAACATGTGATCTGCATGTTTTTGCCTAACTGAAGAGCCATTGAATCGAGGTTCAGCATTCCTGTATGTCAGTATCATAGAGGGGCAGTGAGAGTTTATGGGTATGCCTTCTGGAAATGAAAAGTACATTTCTGCATGATTATTCAGCATGTTTCAATAAGGAGAGATTAATGATTTATAATTGGTATATGGCATCAGTACCAAGACAGAAAAGAGGAAGCTGATGATCTACCTGGATAAATAAACAGTTAAGGTTTTGTTCTTGGAGACCCAGAGATGAGCTGGGGGTTATTCTTTCAAGCAGTAATGGAAGTTGTTTTGAAGAGTCAGAAAGTATTTCTTCTCTTTATAAAATGTGTCCAAGAGTCCTCCATAATTTCCATGGTTTATCATGAAGGTAAGGTGGCATCTGAAGATCCTCAAAGCATTTCTGGATTATTTCAATTCCAAACAAGATTATATTAAGTAGAAAAGATACCTTCATTGAATGGATAGAAAATGTCCATTCATGAACTTGAAACTTAAATGCCATTACTAAAACACAAGCTGTGCTGCACAATAAAATAATATGTTGTATTAGTCCTGAAATCATTCCTTAAGTAGGAGAATTACGTTGAAATTTTTATGTGTGTGTGGAAAGTATCTTTATAAAAAGTGAATATTTACAGCATTCCACAATTTTGTAAGCCTGTCTGGACCATTGATTAGTTAACTAACTTCCATACACTGACATTGACAGAAAGTAGAGGCAGGCCAAGTTTATTTTGACCACTGAGAAGTCCTGGTTTTATTTCCAGTTACTTGGAGGTCCTGAAAGGTTTTTGTGTGTGACTTTTTGTCAAATGTATATGCTGTCTGGGTGCCCTGGAAGCAGCACAGCTACAAACCTGTCCCAGGGCTCACCTAGTACCTGTGAGCTGGGGCGACTGCGGCACCTACTGTACCCTCAGAGCATCTGGGTTCTGAGAGCCAGTGACTATGAGTCACGCTCTTAAGGACCATACAACAAACATTGTGATGGGGAAAAAACAGGACCCTGAAGATGAAGTGAGAAAAGCTCTAATATATACTCTGAAGTTGTTATTTATCTACTCTAATAACCAAACTGCTTTAGAAAATATTCTTATATGGTCTGCTAGATGAACCCTTTTTAAGGGAACTACAGTAAACATTCATCTAGTTTTAGTCCCTTTTTTGTCATTCCTTGTGATTTCATTTCAGAGGAGTCTTGGGACCACAGTAAATATTTGAATTTCCAAATGACTAAATATATGTTGAGGCGATCATTTTTGGCACTACATGAAGATGTCACAGTGGTTCAGTAGGCATCTCTGCCAGTGAATTACCCCTAGTCTTAAACTTCCAATCAACACATCCAACATCCTTTGGGGGGAAGTCAAGTCCTACCATGAAGTTAGAGCCAATATCAATAGCTCCCCAATAAATAGTATACTTCTAAGTTCCCACCAAAGATCTTCAGTAAGTCTCGATTGGGTGGAGGAGTTGTGTGTCTTTCTGAAATGAACGTGGGACCTTTAACCACTGTTCTTTATCATTTTTCATCTGGAAGCATCTTGGAACTCTTTTAGTAGGGAGATCTCAGGACATGCCACCGGCATAAATTAACTTCGCCTTGTGTCCTATTGAGAGTAGGGCCCATTAATGTCTATTAATGTTTATCTTTGTCCATTAATGGAAAGATTTTCTCTAGTAAATCAGCCATCAAAAATCATAACTTTCACAACAAATCAGCATCAAGGTTGGTAAGGAGAGGCAGGATTCTAACGGCTACGATCTGTGCTGTAATCATCAGAAAGTGTTGCTAACTTTCAAGGCTTCTTTTACATCTTTTCAGCAACCAGTTTTCAGTACAGGCAAAGGCAACATTTCATGTTTATGTTTCAGTTGTTTTGTTTGTTCTGTGTGTATTCATTGTTTTATATAGTTTTCACTACTCTCAGAGTAATTATGAAATCTAGGTAATATTATTCTCATTTTGGGGAAATACATCATGCAGGCTCAGAAAGATGAAATCACATCTCAAAGGTTATCCTTATTAAAATAGCAGATTCAGGATTCAAAGCAAACCTGAGACTCCAAAACCTGCATTTTGCCTTTGGCTCAGTTATGATTGGCAATTGCCCAACTGGTGTGAAAACCTGAATTCATAATACGATAAAGAAGAACCGCTAAGAGGGAGGGAAAAAGTGAGACTGACAAAGAAATAAAATGACAGGTATCCAGACAGAGACTGTGGGCAGAGTAGATGGGCCAGAGTGCAAAAAGGTTGGAAATATGGGCCGAGGGCCATATGCAGCCTCCTTATCTCACTTACCTAAGGCCGCCTCCAGCAATGCCCCGGGGAGGAGAAACTTGACCTGAGGCAGCGCTGCTTGTTCCAGACACTCCTGTGCACCCCGATATTTTCTCTTCCTTTGTATTTAGTGGCTCCAAGTTATCACAAGAAAATGGTGATGAATGTGTGGGGGAGGAAGAAACTTTTCTCTACCCTTCAAGGTTCTTGTGGCTGGTCTGATAATCAAATAGAAACGAGACAGATAAGCAAGAGAACATGATTAAATTTAATTATATACCTATGTATGAGAACTCTGCATGCATGAGAGAGTCAGAGACCCCACATTCATAAGAGGTTCAAAAACAGAAAAGGAAAAATGAGGTATCGATGACTGCGATTTAAGGATCACCATGGGCCTTTAGAAGGGAGGAAGGTCACTGCAGGAAAATAGGAAGAGGAGATTGTTCAGTAATTAGTCATTTATCCTGCCCTACAGATAGGTCACAAAAAGGTTATCTCTGATAATCTCTTATTATGGTCAAGGCCTCTAATTCAAATTGTTCTAGGTAGTTCTGGGGTGGAGGTGAGGGAGGCAGAAGTTCTCTTGAGCCCAGAGGGTCTTGCTTCCTTTATCTCAAAACAGTGTAACCACAAAGTCACATCTTGGGGTGGTCCTTTCTGATCCACTACAAAAGTTCTCAAAGAAAAATGACCCCAGGCAGATATAAACAGGCAGGAAGACTTTATTGGTGGGTATTTCAGTAGGCCAGAGAGATTGAACTCAACTACAGTGAAACGAAAAGCAGAAAGGTTTTTAAGCAATGGGGTGAGCTAGTGGAAAAGTACTAGAGGCTATTGCAGGGGTGAGGGGTGGCGCAGGGAAGTTGGTCAAAAGTTGGTCAATGTGATTAGAGCATCTGCTTTTGCTAATTGATGCTTATCAAAGTTAAGGTCCTACCCTTTCACAGAGACTGGGAGATAAGGACACTGTCTTTCTAGATAATTACATCTCAAAGGGTAACTACCAGGCCCTTGAGAAAAAAGGTTCCTGAGTTGTAAAACTGGTCAGAGGCTGGGAGGAGATTTAAATCTCAAAGGAGCACAGAAAGAATTTACAACTGCAAGTTTTTGAAAGTAAATGCTGTAAGAAAAGAGAGGTCCGGCCTATTGTCAGTGAGAAGCCTGTCTAAAATTTTGTGAAGCTGAGGAGTACCGTAGGCCAGCATGGTCAGTGCCTTCCAGCATAATACTTTTCTTGCCTTGGAAGATTGGGAGGACAGATGATATCAAATAGAAATTCTATTTTAAATAGTTATGTGCAAAAAATGGCTTATTGACTTGAAAGTGGCTGCCTCTGGTGAATCAAAGTGTGGGGAGAAGAGAAGTGGAAAAGGCAATGGATGAGTTTGTTGTTGTTGTTGTTAATAAATTTGGAGAAATTTGCCACTTTAAAATAATGACTAAAATAATTGAATAAAATAATAGCAATATTAATAAAAAGAATAACAACTGTCAGACAGTTTATAAAATGAATATTGAATGCTGTCAAAGGGAATAGCCGCTCCTGCCTCCAGAGACATGAGCCCCTGTATCATGACCAGAGTCCCACTATGTTCTGGCTGCTCTGAGATTCACCCACAGGAAGGACTCCGCTCTTGGCACATAGTGGGTTCTCAAGATGTGCCTACTGGACTTATGTTGTCTCCCCCATAGCAATATATAATCAACCCCCAGGCTAGTTCCACCATCCACCTAACATGTTTTTGGTCACACTTCAACCATTTCAGTCACATGCGAATGCCTAGGAATAAGAATTGATTTCACATTAGCTAGAATGAAATCTAATTAGGAAAGTAAATCTTCTATAAATAAAGTAATCCAAAATCAAATACAAAGGATGTGTCTGACCTTAACAATGCCGCCAAGTAAAACGTAAGGCTGTGGCATCACGCTTGTCAGATTTGGAGTCAAAGGGTAAGGATCCCCCTTCTAACGCCTTAAAGGAAAGTAGAGCAGAAGAAGGTAAGAATGAACATCAGTGAATTACACAAAAGGGCACACGGATTTGGAGCGAGTTGTCTGACTTTGTTTATAATATGTATTTTAGTTGGGTTGCTCAGAAGCATGCCTGGAAAACAATTCCAGTGCAAGGAGTTTATTTGGAAGATTAAAGAAACACTATCAGGGGTTGTGGTACATGAGGTAGGAAACAGAGGGCATTTAATAAAGGATTAATGTCTTTGGGTAAGTTTCAAGAAGCAGACCCTAAGATGAGGATGCTTGTGAAAGTGTTTTATCATGAAGTATTTCCAGGGAAAGAACACACCAAATCAACAACAACCAAACTCCGCTAAGATGTAAGGAAGTGGGACGAGGAAGAACAACACCCAGCCTGTGTGTGTGCCATTCACTGTCTGTCCTTGTCCAGGGATGTGCCTGGCCTCTTACTCTCATGCTCTGTCTTCATCTTCATTATAACATTCCTATGTTACAGGTCTCTCATATTTGAATTTCTGCAACTATGTACATTCACATGGGAAAAATACAAAGTAATGTTGGGTCATTAAAAAGTTTAGGACAACTGTAAACCTCTAAAATAAAATGGCCAGTCATTGGGAGGCACTTTTAATTGCCTTTGCTTTACTTTAAGTGAAAGGTCATGCTCGGGCCGGCCAAGTGGCTCAGTTGGTTAAGAGCTCGCCCAAGAGTATGAACTCTGAGCAACAGCGGTTCGATGCCCGGCCCGAGCTGAGATGCTGCTGAGCTGCCAACAGGTGGCGGGATGGCTCAGCTAAAAAAAAAAAAAAAAAAAGAAAGAAACATCATGCTCAAAGCCTGGACTTTTTACACTCCCCACCATTAGGCATTCCTTATTATGAAAGATACCGACAAAGAATGAGCTCTGAGATGACCTGTGGATTCTGAGCCGTGGGTTGGAGTGAGGATCAGAAGGGAACAATTCTAGAAAAAGAGGAAGCTGCATCGCACAGAGATGTTAAGTTGTAAAGGCGATACGTGACAGTCAATTAAAATTGCCCCTGAAAACTGTTCAGAAAGGTGTCACAATGGGGAACAAGGTACCATCTCTAGGAGAGGCCACCGTAGCCTGACTTCCCACCAATGATGGTTCCTTTGCTTTTAGGGGTGATGAATTACTTGGCTTGAGTTTAGAGCTGATAATGGAAGTGTAAATATCTTTAAACACTAGGATGCCACCCAGAGAAGCAACATGTTCACGACATAAGGAGCGTCTGTGAAGCACTTGAAGTGAACAGGTGTCAGATCTCATTTCCTTCTAGAGTCTGAGAAAGCAACAGCAAGAGGCTGTGCCATGCGCTGTTGCAAGGTTTTAATAGTTTCTGTGTCTCTGTGTCTTACTCTGTCTCTTTTTATGTCTATCTACTCTCTATCTCTATCTATCTCTCTCTATCTCTCCACACTTGCCCCTAAATGGATTTTGTTGGAAATGCTTGTAGGCACAGCATAGATCTCACTTATGCGTAATGGTAAAAAGTTATAATAACTGCATTTTAATTCAGTCTCCTTGATTTTCTTTTACTGACACCTTAGGCAAGGTCCTTAGCCTCCCCAAGCCTCAGTTTCCCCCTCTACCATGTTGTTGGAATGATATAGAATTACATAGCACTTAGCATAGTGCAACTTAGTCAGTGCTCAATAAATATCTTCCCCGCTGTTGTGATTGGCCTCTGCTGTTCTGTTTGTGAAGGGTGTGTGCCTGTTGGAGTCTTGAATTCAGGAGCCTCCCCAGTGCTTAGTTGTTCTTAAACTGTATTTCAGTGAAACCCAGTCTCTGCCGTTACCCAGCACTTAGTACAGATTGTCTAAAAATGGGTTTCTTTCGTTTAGCTTGCCATTTACTGTTCGTGGATTTTGCCTATGTCTACTCAATATTCACAGTTACGTTTTATGAAAATCATTCGTGGTCTTGGATCTATGGTCATGTTTCGAGTGGTCTCTTCTTTCCTGAACTGACTTGTGGTAAAAACAGAGATGTGGCTGGAAAGAAAGAGTTTCATAGATGCCCCTGAGGGTTTTCCTATTGCCAGGTGATACTCTTTTTTCCTTCATAATATTTCAAATTCCTGGCCCTTTCCTCTATACTTTTTCAGCTCTTGGTGAGTGGGCAGTGGGGCCAGCACCACAAGCTGAAAAGCTGGAGCAAACTGTCCCGAGCATTGCAGAAGTTAGGACACCCTGCTGTGCACCGACCAAATAACTCCTCTGGGTAAATGCTGTTACCTTGAAAATATTGCGCTGGAAGATAGGTATTTGACAAATGAGCTCGCTGTAAGGATATGAGCAGTGAAAATGAACTTTAGATATTATAGAAGAATTAGAGGAGAGAGCAAACATCCCAGCGACTGTGGAGCAAATATTGCCACCTATCAAGAGGCAGTGTTATCCATCTTCGTGTATTAAGCAGAAGTGTAAATACTGAAACATTCATGAAGAGGAATGAAAGCAGGGACGCTGAGTTATAACTTAGGGCTCTAGTTCGTATGTCTAATTCTGCTGGGAGGATATAGGGAAAAGTAGAAAAGGATACGCACAAGGATAGGTTTCTATGTTCAAGTTTTGTTTTCTGTGTTTATAAAGTTTCACTTATAACATGACAATACCAGAAAATAAAAACGCTTATGTTTTTATGTAGTCCAGACACGGAACTTGATCATTGGACCTGGAAAACAGGTGCTGGCTTGGCCAGGTCTTCCTGGGCTTTCTGTCTTCCGAGGAGGCTGCTGTATGATCTGTACCTGCCCATCAGTGCAAGTCCTGCTTGTGCTGGACTCAGCGCTAAAGGTTGATGTCTAAGCAGAGCCCCACAGCCTGATGATTTGGGCCCTTCTCTCACATGCTGGAAAGCTTGAGTTCAGTTAGCTCTACACTTAGTTACCCAGATGGTAGTGAAGGCACACGAGCCGCTTCACTCACAAAAGGCATCCCAGCTCTGCCAGGGAGGAAATCCTGGCGAGGGGCCAGTCTGCAGGCTCCTCTGCTCATCAAGATCTCAGTGGCTCTTTGCACTTTGCTTCCACTAGGATGAAACTGAAGTAGTTTGCTTTTCTCCTTTGCATGAAAAGAAGGGCATTTGTAGAAAGAAAGCGAAGGTGAGGGAGGACCCTGTAAGAGAATATGAATCAATTTATTCATCAGCCAATGATGCGGTTGTAAATTTTACAAAGAAAGGTAACAAATCGTGCCCAGTCGTGTACATTCCCTGCCATGCCAAACATGCTAACAGCTTTTGTTTAGTAATAATGTAGAAGCCATACAAGCCGTTCTCCACTAGATGTACTTTGCATTTGCATTCTACCATTGGACAGCTCAGTTTGCCTTCAACAACTTTCAGTTTTTTAAGAGAAATTGTCCAGTTCATCCTTTCATTGAGGGGGCAGAGGGGGGCACAAAATGTTGTTAATATATTTTAGGTAGTGTTTATGGGAGAGAAGAACATTTAATAACTTGATAAATTGAGGACTTAAAGGATATGAGCAAGTTGAATTACAAAGTTGCTCCCAATAACTAATTTAAATGAAAATGAATAACCTAAGTGGATTCTTGATGTAAGGCAATAAATGTATGAAATTCCAACACAAGTGTGGACATAGAAACACATTTTACTTTACTAGTGATACCAGTGTCTTTCGTTAGATCTGCTCCCTATAAGATGTGTTTGAACTTGACTGATGGAAGTGTGCCAACTGAATTTGCTCGCTATTTCATTTTGCTCCAGATCTGAACAGGTCCCTGGCTGTGGCACACATCTTGGGGCATGTGTTGCAGGCCTGTGTATTTGAGAGTCAGGCTGCTGGTTGGCATCTGTGTGAGCAGATTCAGGGTCCAGTCAAGGTCCCTGCTCTTTCCACACTGTTATCGCTGAGTGTGCTTCAGCAGGAATGACTGCCTTAGAGATTGGGGTTGTAGGCAGCTTTGACATCGTGGGAGCTGTTTGAACCGAAGTACTTGTTCAGACTCAGCACACTGTACCTCTTAATTTCATGCTACCCAGGCCCGATATTGCTGTGCTTTCCCAGATGTCTTCAGCTGTGCCTCCATATTGGCACATTGGCCTCAATTAAGATGTATTACTAATATGTTTCCTGTAGCCCAAACCACAGCCATTTGGATGTGGGTGCAATGAAACTTATCATATTAGCCTATGATACCACTGTGAATTTCGTAACTGCCCAAGTTTCTCTCTTTGCCCTGGCTACAAAGGCAACCGAAAACTGGGATTGTAGCCCACCTATCACAACGACAGCACACCCCATACCTGTCCTTTCTGGATTAAGATGGGGTGTTAAATAGTTCAATGTAATAGTGCAATGAGTTTTGTCTTTGTACCCCTCTTTTTTTTGGTCATTGCAGAATCCATTAGCAATACCCCTTTCCTTCCATCCCACATCCCAAGTTTAACAACTAGTTAACAAGGCAAATCTGGGTGAGTTGTCTACTCTGATGAGTGTGCTACCCCTCTGCTACGCTGTCAGGCTGTTTAAAAAGCCTCAAGAGGACCGAAAGCTCATCACTGTGGCTGAATGTCAAGGATCTGGGCTACCATTTACCTTCCTCTCAATCATTTACATTTATTCTGACCTGCTTCTAGCATTCATTTTAACCATAAGAACAACTAGCTTCCTATGAAGAACGTATTTGTTTCCCTGCAGGAACTTTTTGTTCTGGCATTTTTTGCTGGCTTCTCTCCAAATAACTTAGACCAGAAAAGATTCAAGGTTGTAGAGAGGCTTAAATGGCGGCATCTGTTCAGGCAGCTGAATTTCCACATTGGCTTTAATACTCACCATGGGAATGCATGGAATTGGGGCACAAAATCCTGTCAAGAGTTGGTGATGCCCATTGGTTGTCATGGGCTCCTTTATAAACAACTGCACAGTTCACTCTGGAAGTTTCTATGTGATGGCTCTGACCTGGGGCAGCGCGGTTAAATTTGTGTAGAGATGGAAGAATGCCTGGAGTGGGGCCCAGAGCTGTCAAAAACCTGAGCCATGTCATTTAAAAGCCACTGCAAACTCATTTGATTTCACTGCAAAGCTCCAGTGATCTGAAATGCAGGGATCTGGAGAAAATCAGCGTCCAATTAGAAGAGATCAATAACTCATTCAGCCGCAGAACAGAGCCCACACCGAGAACGATGGGAACAGCTTTCGTGATATAATTGTTCTTAGACAGGCTCGTGTAAGTGGAATTCCTTCATCTGTTGCTTGTAGCTTTGTCTTCTCCCTTCACAGTTATCTCATCCTTTGCCTCTCCTGATTTTTATCTGCTGTGACATTCCCTCATGTCACTTAAGACACGTTCCCCTTTCTTATTCTTGCATTTAAGCACATGTCGTTGGTCCTTGGGTGGGAAAAGATGACTCCAACAGGACACCTTCATTTGGCATCACTAATGCTGCAGCTGAGGCTGATTGCCCTGCTGGCACCTGTGACTCTACTTTCCCACACTGAACGGTTCCCCTCCCCCACTCCACTAAATCACATCACTGTCTGTAGCCTTTCAAGCCAGACACCTTCCCCCTGTCCACTAACTTCTTCTCTGACTCACATAAAATTAATCAGCACTGCATATCAATTTTTATATTTTAAATGTTTTGTCTCAATTTGTCGACACTGCGCCTTGCAGGAGTTCCAAGTTTCTTTGTGTCTTCCCTGGATCCCTACAAAACCTTCCTAGCTGTCTCCCTGCTGCCAGCCTTGTCCCTTTCCCATCCATCCTCCACAGTGACATTAATGTGACTTTGCTAAGATGCAAAGGTGGCCATGTATATATACCTTGTTTAAAATCTTTCAGTGGCTTTTTTACTCTTCTAGGGTAGAGCTGACACTCTCCAGCATGGCATGTGACTCCTCACAATCTGACCCTTGTCTTCTGGCCCCATATTCTGTCATAGCTCATATGTATTCTTAGCACTATAGTAAGTCTCTGACGGATCCCCTAAAATAGCACACTGTCACCCAGCTCGGTGCCTCTTATGCCTAAAATACTTGCCTCTTACCTGTTTCCCTGGAATACATGTCATATAATCTCAAGACTAAGATCAAGCACCGTATTTTCTTGGAAATGTCTTCCCTCCCTTTTTTATCCACCTCCTCCACACTTGATATGTTAATTCCTCTACCTTTATGCTTTAACTTTTTACTTTGTGTTACACTATTTTATATTGTGTATTTGCATATCTTTATACAACTGTGAACCTATTATGATTTAGTTTCTCTCTCATCTTAGGGACAATCTTAGCACTTATCTGGTGCAGGCTCATTACATGTTTGAGTGAATGATTCAATGAATGCATACAAAAATAAATTTTAAAATGGTGTATCAATGGCCATTATCGAATTGACAGCTTTTTAAAAACTTTCCTATATTTAATTGTGTATGGAGTCACTCTCTGAGGTTTAACATGTCAATACTCAGAGAATACAGACTTTTTTTTTTCCCCCATCTGAAGTACATCAGATTTTTTTAAGGAATCAAGCATTGTCTTAGAAAGGAATAAAATCAGAAACCAGAGGTTTCAGGATTTTGTTGTGGTAGTTATTTCTTCTTCTTGTTTGTTTTGCTTTTTATTTTCACTCATACTTCTTTGTCATTGGCCCATCAACAAGAACCAGGCTTCAGCAAGTTTGATGCTTATAACACACAATAGTGTTGTCTATATTTTCTGTGTTTACATTTTATCTTTAGGTCTTACTACAATTTCAAAGTTTGTACCCTTAAACAAGATCTGCCCTCGCCCCACCCCCCATTCCCTGGTATCCACCATTTTACTTTCTGTTTTTATGAGTTTGGTTTTATATGTCAAATGTATGTCAATTAAAAATAATTAATTGATTAATTAATTTTAAAAAATGGTTCAGATAGTAAAAAATCAAAGCACAAACCAAGCTTCATAGGGAGATGTAGTGAGGTAGGAACCAAGAGCCTCAAAAAATGCATCTTCTTCCACTGACAAGATTTTGGAATTGGATCAGAGTTGTTTTATTGAATAAAGAAAGATAGAGTTGATTTTTCCCAAGCACCTTAAAGTAAGCAGCTTGGCCAAAAACATGGCTGGGTGTTGGTTATTCAATGAGTAATATTCTGGATCCTTTCCTAAGAGGCCAGATGCTGTGGCCTACTGTCTGATCCCAACACTTTAAAATTTTACTTGCCTTCAACTTGGATCATTCTTCAGTGCATGACTTGGATATGGTCTGTTCTCATTTTCTCTAAGCCCAAACATCTTAGAAAGGAGCCCTACAGCTCTGGTCTGTGAAGTCTTAGGGGAACCTCTCTGAGTCGCAGCCATCTGTGTGACCAGTGAGTGCATGAGTGACTTCCCCCTGTCTTTCCCAAGGTCATTTTTGCTTTGTTTTGTTTTATTTTTTATTTTTATTGTTTTTTTCTTTTTTGCTTTGGTGAGTCTAGCATTTCCCTCAGCCTTGAGAGGGAGTATTCTCTTGGTACTCCTTAGAGAAGGCTTTTAGATTTATGTTTTAGATTTCTAGAATTCAGAAGTCAAAGCTGTAACCCAAGTTCTGCCACTCATTTCTCCATGACTTTGACTTCGCCTTCTTATTCTAAGACTTTTTTCCTTATATAAAATAAATCTATGTAAGTAAGCACAGCTCTGCTTACTTGTAAGGTTTATTTGAAAACTAGCTTAGATAATATGTACTAAATTTCCCTTTACAAAACCTAGTTACTGAATCTACCTTAAGGGTTATAGTGAGTATTAACTGTGTTATTAAGACAAAATGCAGAAAATAGTGCCTAGATTATAGGGAGCACTATGAAATCTTACCTGTTCTTGTCATAAGTGGCTTCACTGGCTGGTAGGGATATGATAAAGCCTGTGCACACACAGATAAGTGATACTCCTGTGTGTTAGTGACACTGTAGTCCTTTCCACTGAGTGCAAATCCTGGCTGTACCTCTTACTCGCTGTACAGTTGCATCACCTATTTATTTAATTTTTAGACTCAGCTATTTTATTACTTAAAAGAGAATAAGAAGGTAATAACACCATTTATTCTTCCTAGGATCATTAATACTCATCCCAATTAACATTCAGAAAAAATGAACCTTGTGATTACCGCCTCCTCTTGTCAATTATAAGAGAGAGAGAGAGATGGGAGGAGAAAGAGAGTGAAGCATTGAAATGTTTCTACACCAGTGACTAAGAATAGGCCCCTCTGACAATTTTATTTTCACATAGTCAGATTCGTATTTGACGTCTCACCCAAAGAGAAATGTCACGTGCCTCTGATTAGAGCAGATAAGCCATCCTCCACAGTGACATCGTCGGGGCTTTGCTAAGATGCAAAGGTGGCCATGCATGGACCTTGTTTAAAACATTTCAGTGGCTCTTCGCTTTTCCCAGGATAAAGCTGCCACTCGTCAGTGTGGCATAAGGCTCCTCATTGCCTGAGCCTCGTCTGCTTTTCCTGCCCCATAGTCTACCCTTTCTCACATGCACCCTTCGCTTTGTCTGTGGATTGTCTTGCCACAGTCTTGCATCTTTTGATCACAACCTTAGAGACGCTGGTTCATTTGCTAAAATTGCTTGTCCCTTTGTGTAGGTGGCCTGAGTGCCTTCCACCTCAGCACCTCTGTGGCATGACTGCTGATCCCTAAGCTTTGAGGTGCAATTCTCCCTCTAGATTCCTAACACTGAGGCTGAGCCGATGGGGGTGAAAAGCAAGAGTTTGAGACAAGGGTAAGAGTTGGTAGCCTCAGGGTTGTGTGGTAATTTTGAGTGGCCTAATGTATCAGGCAGGGTTCTTTGGTTATAAACAATACAAACTGACTCTTATAACTTAAAGGAAAAAAATTAAGTGGTTTAATGAAACAAAAGAGACCATGAGTGCAGAGGGAAGAACGCAGAGCCACACTTAAAATATGCAGGGGTGAATATGGCAGGAGCAGGTGGTAACCTCATCAGGAACCATTTGATGCCCCTCACATCCACCCTTGGCACACTTGGAGGATGGCAGAATAATTTCTACACTCTCTGCATTCTCGTGACCCTTCAGGTATGCCCACAGCTCTCTAAGATCCCCTATATCATACCTACCAAATGTCCCAAATGGCTGTTAATTATCTTTGCTAAAGGACTCGACCTGATATTTAAGCTCAACAAAGTAACCATTTATCTCATTAAACTTTCTGAAAGAGCCAGATACCGTTACTGCCTTTTTACAAATGGAGAACATGGATTTTCAGAGGCAGTAAGTTATTTGTCCCAAATAGTATAATCAATAAGTGGCCACCCTAAGAGTCAAACAGACGTTGGTCTGATTTCAAAGCTGATATTTTGTCATTTAATGAGTTGTCAGAGATGTTGAAATCCCTTTATTGGAGTTTATTCTAATACTGATCACAAGCACAATATGACAAATTTTGAGAATTAAAAGAGATGACCAGGACATAGTTATTTAGATAGCATGTTTAATGTATTTTTTGAAGTATCCCCAGCAACATATGACTATTGTGGAGAACGGTAAGGAGAAAAAAAAAGCTAACTGAAAACTCACAACTCAAAAGTAACCCAATCTTATTATTGTATATTTAAATTTATTCAGTGCTTCAATAAACATTTATTGCATACTACATATGTACCAGGCACTGTTCTAGAAGCTAAGAATGCAAGGCGGAAAAACAAAAACAAACAAACAAAAAACCACACTGTCTCCGGACCACACTTCCTACCACATTTGAATGAGTGTCAGCTGTATTACAGTAGATAGGAAGAAAAGGACAGGTGACAAAGGAATCAAACCATTACGCATTATGGAAAATACTATATAGGAAATAGAGACAGTACAGCAATAAAGAACTGAAGGGTTAAATTAAGGTTAATTTAGGAGTGGCCAGTGCTCTGAGAAGACACAATTTACATAGAAATTGGTACGATAAGAAGGAACCAGCTATGGGAAAAGTATTTCCTATGGGGGTGCCAAGGAGGCCAGTGAGGGCCCTGGGACGCAATAAGCTTGGGAGGCCGGGAGGATTCAGTTCAGGCCAGTGTAGCTCCAGTGCTGTGACATCAGCGAAGAATCTCTGCGTGGAGCTCAGAGATCAGGCCCCATAGGGTTTTGAAAGCCATGGTTAGGAGATTAAGCTTCTTTTAATCTTAATTGAAAGCCATTGAAGCATTTTACAAGCATAAATAGATGCTCGACATCATTAAAATTATGAAAACACTAATTAAAACCACAATGAATTGCCTGTATATGCTCACTAGAATGGCTAAACTTAAAAATATAAGTGATAATATCAACTGTTGATGAGGACGTGTAGCAATGAAACTCTCCAACTCTGATGATGGGAATGTAAAATGAAATAGCCGCTTTGGAAAAAATGTTGGCTTTTTTGTTGTTGTTGTTGTTTTTCCAATTTTACCATTTTCTGAGGGCTTTTTGTTGTTTTTAAATTAAAGTTTATTGGGGTGACAATGGTTAGTAAAGTTACATAAGTTTCAGGTGTACAATTCTGTAATACATCATCTGTATATCACATTGTGTGTTCACCACCCAGAGTCAGTAGTTTGTTTTTCAATTTACTGTGTGTGATGTTGTCACACATAATCCAAAGCATTTTTCAAAGATAAATGAAAATGTATACTGACAAAGTGATATGAAAATATTTATAGCAGATATTCATAATAGCTAGAAACTGAAATAACACAAATGTTCATCAACTGGTAAAGAGATAAACAATAGTGATGTGTCTTTACAATGGATTTCAGTTGAACATAGAAGGAATGAAACTACTGATAAAATAACATGGAGGGATACTAAAAGCATTATCCCTCATGAAATATATCGTACACAAAAAAACATGGATTATGCATGATTACAATTCAATGTACATTAAATTCTAGAAAAGAAGATAATAGAAAGCATACTGCTGGTTGTAAGAATTGGAGGTGGAAAGAGTGATTACCAGGGGACACTGGGGAGCTTCTTCAGGAGACGGAAATGCACTGTGTTCTATTTGTGGTTACAGTTTCACAAATGTATACATTTGCCAAGACTCATAACATTTCATACTTAAAATTGATCAGTTTTAATGTATGAAATTTATACCATAAAATAATAATAATATGAAATAGTGTATCTGTGAAAAAAGGGAAGAGATGGGTAAACACTAATGTTTGGGAAGAAATGAGTAATTAATTGAGGGGATTATTTGAGTAGTATCAGTTGTCTCCCTCTTACCACATCTCTTTTTTTATCCACTAGGGCTTATTGCCTGAATTCAACTATTAAAATTTGTTGCTTCACCAAAATTATACAAGAAACTTTTTAACCTATTAGTTTGAATATTATTGATATATATATATATATATATATTATCTATACACATGAATATAGAAATATGCACATATATGGTAACCACTTTGAGCACCTCTTGTAATTGCAGAAGTCAAATGTGACTTGTATTCATCTTTTGTTATCGGTATATATTGAGCATTGCAATTTTAATACCATTTTCCTTTCTTAAAATGTGTATATGCTTTTTGGCACCCACTATGTGTGTGTGTGTGTGTGTGTGTGTGTGTGTGTGTGTGTGTGTGTGTATGTGTATGTATGTGTACACACACAGCTGTGCCAATTCCTTCTGTTATACTATCGGCCAGACCATAGAGAGATAAGCAGTTTTATATATTACTGGTGGGGAGAGACATTTGTACAGTACTATGAGAGGGAGATTTGTTGATATCATGCAAAATTATATATATGTATTTACCTGATGACCCATTGATTTTACTTCTAGAATTTACCCTGAAAATACACCTCAAACAATACTATACACAAACACACACAATTATTCATTGCAGCATTGCTTATTAATAGTAGAAGCATATTGAATGTCCATATAAGAGAGAAGATTAATTTTATATAGTGTATATAAACTCAGTGGAGTACTATGCAACTTTATTTACAAAAAGGTGGAAGGTTGCCATGAACTGATGAGCTGTTTCCTGGATGTATTTCTGATTGCAAAAAAGCAAAGTGCAAAGGAATACCTATGTTATCTTTTGTATGAAAATTTAGGAGAAAAATAATATACATGTACATCTAATCATTTGTGCAAAAAGAAATACAAGCAGGATGAATTAGAAATTCATGGGACTGGCTCCCCACAGGGTGTGTGTGGGAACCTGGTGTAAAGGATAGAGGGCGACGGTCAGACAGAAGGAAGTTGATGTTAACACTTCCCTGAGTACACCATGTTAGACAATAACTGGCTTTTAGAGCCATGTTTTATTTTACATCCTTGAGAAAATTAATAATAAGACAATAAAATCAAGGATTTGGGGAAAATGATTAAAAACAGAAACACGTGAATTTAACTGTATTTCAAATGAATAATATAAACAAGCTGGAGATGGGGATTAATTCTTGATCACAGTACTTTGACTGTATTTCCTCAGGCTAAAGACAAAAAAAAAAGTTTTGCTTTTCATAACTCTAGTTAGTAGGTTTGTTATTCATAGTAGTGTGTATAATTTAGGATTGAGTATATCAGTGAATCTATTGTAAATAGTGAGAGTTAGCCTCTCTCCGTTAGAGAGGAAAGTTAAAATTGTGGAAAGCCAGAAGCTAGAATAGTGCTATGGTGTTGGAATGAAATTGAAGGTATTAGTGTGAATATTATTTTTTAATCTTAATATAGATTTAAATTTATGAATAAGTGGACAAACAGAATGTAATTTAATACTTATCTGATTTAATGTTTTTCAATCTTACTGAAAACATTATTGCACAAACTCCAATATTTAAAATAAAATTTCTAAAATCTCTGCATTCCTCCCCTTCCTTCTCCCCAGTATGTTTTCATTTTTTTACCCTGATTCCCCCTTAATTTCTCTCAACTGCAAACTTAACAATTTTTACAGCAGCTTTAGCATTCTGAAGACATGTAGTAAAAACATATAAACTCATAGCCAACCAAAAGGTAAGGCAGAATGAAACAAACAAAAAACATTCAGCCCATAAATTGTTTTAACATGACCGTAATCAATAGGTTTCTCAATATTACATGGGCACAGGGCCAGAGGGGAGGGCAGAAGGAGAGAGAGAGTTGAAGTATTTGATGAAGTACAGGACACAACAATGAAAGGGGAGCTTATGAGCTGAGTTTGTATATGAACTGGGGAGGAACATAGCCAGCTCCTGATGAAGTCCTATTATTTTTTATTCTGAAGGTCACATGCATAATTATAATCATCCAAGAATGACTTTCTCATTTTTTTTGTAAATGCTTCACAAGCCTACATGTGCAAAAACCATGCAGCAAAATGCCAACAGAGGCTTCACAGTTTGTAATTTTAAAAAGCAATAACAAAGATCTACTATAATTTGTAAAATATTCAATATAGGGTTTTGAATAAGATTGAAAAATTGAAGAAAAATTGGTGTTCCCAGCAGGCAAAATATTACTGACATTTTCATAATAATGAAACGTAAGACCTAGGTATGGCAAAACAAAAAATCCATTTTGCATGTCAAAGACTGTTTGTGACAAATTTGATTAGGTTATTTTGTTTGATTTTGTGACTAATGGAATAAGTTCAAGGTTAAGAAAAGTAAAATCAGTGTCTAAATGATCATGAGGAGGCTAACTTTTCCAACAAGGCTCTGAAATATGAGAAAGTTTTATGCAAGAAATGACTTCTTTATCTTTACTTCATTAATGCAGTTTTGTTTCACTCTTTTTTATTGAATTTATTGGGGTGACATTGGTTATTAAAATTATATAGGTTTCAAGTGTACAATTCCATAATACCTCATCTATATATTGCATTGTGTGTTCACCACCCAAAGTCAATTCTCTTTCCATCACCATATATTTTACCCCCCCCTTTTCTTTCATCTCAAGACAAAAAGGAAATCAAAACATCTGCCTGTTTGGCTTAATATAATCTGTGTTCTCCTGGGTATCCATACATTTATGCATTTAGGCGCAGTTTCTTGTTCTATCTGGTGAGATTTTCCTACATGTCACATTTTTAATCTTTCCTTAAGAAAAACACAATTCAAGTCACACAGAATCTAACTTTATGGTAGTTTATTAGCATATCATTAAATCATTCTACTGTGGAAAGAGGAAAGGAGAAGTTTTGCATGAAATAGGTTTTATAGATCAGGGATTATAATTGAAGAAACACATTAATGGGATTTCGTTGATCTGAAATAATGCAATCTAAAGGTATTTTTAAAACCCTTAAGGTATAAATAAAAGACTAATCTTCACCAATTTATGATTAGTTTGTATCAGTTACCAGTCAAGTGTCTTTTAATAATTAGAAGTTAATATGAGGAGAAGAAATCTTCCATTGACTTTAATTTCCAATTAATTCCAGAGTCTTTTTTTATTTAAAGATCTTTGAGAGAGTGTGATTGATGCTTAAAATATCATTTCCACTTAATAAGAAACCATGAGGTACTCTGGGAAAATGATTCAGCTGCTTGTAGACTGAACAAGAGAGAACTGACTTTTTCAAGAACTACACCTTATGACACAGTCTCCAAAAATTGATCTTGGGTTCCATGGAAACCATGTTGCTTTGCCAACCTGTGATGTCATTGGCTCAAATTGATTCAGATTATGTTCAAGACTGCTGGCCTCATGGATGGGGATCTATGGCTTATTTATGTACACACGATTGAAGATTTCAACATGGATTTTCACTGATTGATGATTGAATTAATAGAAAATGGAAGTACAGGGCCGGCCGAGTGGTGCGTTGGTTAAGAGCTGGCTTGGGATGCCAGAGGGCCCCGGTTCGGATCCCACATATGAGGACCGGTGACACTGCCCTCTACAGCTAAGATGCTGAACAACAGCTCAACCTGAAGCTGCGGTGCTGTGAGTCACTAGCGATGGCAGGTGAGTTGCCATGGGTTGCCATGTGTAGCCAGCAGTCAGCGTGAGTGGCCAGAAGCCGGTGACTGATCTGCCTCGCCCAGGAAGAGCGCAATGATGGTGCCAACTTGGGCCAGTGAAGCAATGTCCTTGACAACTAGATTGAAGAACAAAAGGATAGCAACTTGTCTGTTCCCCTTCCTCCAATTCCCCAATAAAAAAATATTTAAAAAAAAAAAAGAAAATGGAAATACAAGTGTCAGTTGCCTGGCTGTGAAGTTAGATGAAAGCTCTTTTAATATTTTCTTCAATATATGCATGGATATTCTCAATGCCTCTTTGAAACGCTCATGTGACTCCACTGTGGCCTTTTTCTAGTTCCCATCTCTTCTCTTCTGCCTGGGTTTTGGTTTGACTTCCCACTTGTGTCAAGAAAAGTACCCTATCTCCCCTATTGACATAAAAAGATAGAAATTCCTGTTCTCAGATTTGTAAAAATTAAATAGTGTATGCATGCCTAGTGATGAGCATAGAGCAAGGTGCTTAGAAATTTTTCAAATATGTTAGTAGGCATTTGCTTGTTTACTGCATCTCTAGAAATGCAATATGTATTGGTTCAATTGATTTATTAATTTTAAAAGTTTATAGGTATTTCAGAGCAAATAGAAATAAAAATTTGCAGGAAACAATCATGGTGGAATATTAAAATATCTACAAAGAGAGGAAATATAGAAAGCATTCAAGTAGGGCTTTATTTTTTATTTATATTTCTTAAAGATTTATATTAAAATATGGCTAATATACAATATTATATTCGTTTCAGGGATACATAATAGTTATTCGACATTTATAACAAGTGCGGCTTTAAATGGCACCAGGGCACGATGCACACCGAAGAACCCTCAAACACAGTAGATAAAATCTCAAACCCCCCCAGAAGGGAAACAGGGAATGAAGAAACAATAATACTTCCCCTTTATATAGTCTTTATCGCATTTAATCTTCACCTCTCTGAAGATGAATCAGACAGTTAATGTAATAATAGCCCCAATTTGACAGATGAGTCAATTGAGGCACAGTTAATGACAGAGCCCAAAACAGTGGTTCTGCTGCTTTTTTTAGTTACATAAGGTAAAGTGTACAGATGTTAAATGTATAATTTGATAGGGTTGACAAATGAACATATTTATATAAACAACATCTCAATCTAGAAAAAGATTTCCATCAGTCTAAAAAGTTTCTGTACTCACTTAATGCTAATCCCCATCCAACCACCAGCAAATGACATCTATCACCATAGATTAGTTTTGCCTGTTACTGAACTTCATTTAAAAACAAAATGGAATCTTGCACTATATATCTTTAGTGCCTGGCTGTTTCCATTCACTGTAATGACTTGAGATGCATGCGTGTTCCTGTGTTTGTTAGTACTTCATTGTTTTTTTGTTTTTTATTCTTTGTTTTTTATTGCTGATTAACATTTCTTTATACACATATATATATAGCAAAATGTGTTTGTTTATTCTCTGGTTGATAAACATTTGAGTTATTCCAGTTTGGGGCTATTTTAATTGAAACAGCTTTAAAATTCTTGCCAAAGTCTTTCAGAAGCCAGACATTTTTTTTTTCTTTCGTTTCTCTTGCATGAACTCATAACAGTGGGTAGAGATATGTTTAGCTTTATGAGGAAAAGGTGAACAATTTTCCAGAAGTATTTTACCATTCTATATATATATATATACAACAATGCTATGAGAGTTCTAGTTGTTCTACATCTTCAACATGAGCTGTTGCAATTCTTTTTATTTACCTTCTTTTGTAAAATTTCTGTTCATGTCTTGTGGGCATGTTATTCATTGGGTTGTTTGCCATTTTATTGATCTGTAGGGGTATTATATTCTAGGTACAAGGCCTTTTCCAGGCGTGCATATTGCAGATATTTTCTTAGACTATGTCTTGGACATGGTGAATGATGATTTTGGATGAGCAAAGCTTTTCATGTATATGAAGTACAGTTCACCTTTTTAAAATTCTTTTTCTGGGCCAGCCAAGTGGCTCAGTTGGTTAAGCGCTCACTCAGGAGTGCGAGCTCTGAACAACAGGGTTGCCAGTTTGATTCCCGGCCCAAGCTGAGCTGCCGCTGAGCTGCCAACAGGTGGCAGGATGACTCAGCTAAAAAAAATAATAAAAATAAAATAAAATTATTTTTCTAAAAAATTATGGTTTTTGCCATTTGTGTCCTCTCTGAGAAAAATCATTGTATACTCCATGTGTGTGATGTACATATTATCATATATTCCTGCAGGAAAGTTTTATAGCTTTAGTTTTTATGTTTAGATTTTCAGCACATCACAATTAATACAATCATCCTAACACCATTTGTTGAAAAAACTTTCTCCCTTGTGTTATCCTGTCCCCTTTGTAAAAATGAAATCATCGTGTATGTGTGAATCTGCTTCTCAGCCTCTAATCTGTTCCATGGTTCTATTTATTTTCCTGTGTAAGTTACTACAATGTCTTGATTATTGTGACTTCATAGTAGGTCTTGATAACTTCTAGCAGGATGGGAAGCAGGCAAGCAAGGCACCTATGGTACAAAATATAAGGAGGTGCACACTCAGGGTGTTGAATCCCGGGGCCATCACTTACAGGACCTTACCCCCTTAAATTTTACACTCTCTCTGCTTCATTTGCTTCACTCTGGTCGTAGCCCTGCAGTGTAGTGTAATTCTGCCAACTGTCATTTCAAGATTGCATTGCCTATTCAAAGTATTTTGCTTTTTCATATACATTTCAGAATCAACTTTTCCATCTACATAGAAAAAAACTATTAGGATTTTGATCAAGACTACTTTCGTCTATAAATCAAATTAGGTAAATAGACATCTAGATAATATTGATACTTTCCAATCCATGAACTTGACATATCTCTTATTCTTTATTTTTTCTTAGCATATTTTGTAATTTGCAGTGAAGGTTCTTACATTTCTTTTGCTATATTTATAAGTGCTATTTCAAATTGATATTTTAAATTTCCAGTTGTTCATTGCTAGGATATAGAAACGCAGTTGTCTTTTGTATATTGACTTTGCATATTGTACTTGTTGTACAGTATAATGTAAGATAGAAATAGGGAAGTAAGCATTCTTCACTGTTCCCAATCTTAATGGGAAAATAGTCACTCTTTCACCTTTTAGTATGATCTCAGTTATAAATACACCTTAGAAACTTGAGGAAATTTACTTCTACTTTTAATTTGCTGATGGCTTTTATCATGAAACTTTACTATATTTGATCAAATGCTTGTTCTTCCTTTATAGTGGCGATTCATTCTCTCTCTCTCTCTCTCTCTCTCTCTCTCTCTCTCTCTCTCTCTCTCTCCCTCTCTTCTTTCTCTTTTCTCTTTTATTCTGTAATCGTGGTTCTATATTAATTGTCAAATATTAAAAAAACTTGCATTCCTGCAATTGACCCCACTTGGTCAAGATGTATTACCCTTTCAATATATTTTTAGACTAAATTTGTTAATATTTTGTTAAGAATTTTTATATCTATGTTCATGAGGGTTATTATTTTGTAATTTTATTTTCTAGTAAAGTCTTTGTCAGGTTTTTGTACCAATATTAATAACAAAAGTATTACTCTAGAGTCATGATATGGGTTAAGGATGGTTTGCTCCTTCACTTTATGAAAGAGTTCATATAAAATTAATAGTATTTAACACAAACGGTTCATAAAATTTAAGAGTGAAACCATCTGGAGACCAAACAGTTTAAGGTGGGGGTGTAATTACAAATTATGATTTTCACAATTTTAGGGCTATTCAGATTTTCTATTTCTTGGATCAGTTTTGTTAATTTGTGTGTTCCAAGGAGTTGTCCATTTCATCAAAGCTGCCAAATTGATCAGCATACATATTTTAATGTCTGTAAGATCTGAGTTGATGTCCTCTCTTAGTTTTATGATATTGATAGTTTCTGACTCATCTCTTTTTTTATTGCATAGTCTAGCTAGAGATTTATCAATTTTATTGATATTTTTAAAGGAACTGATTCTGATATTTTAAATTTTTTTTTGTTTTTCTTTTTTTGTTTAACTGATTTCTGATCTTATTTTTATTTGCCTCTTTCTACTTAATTTTGATTTAATTTTACTACTTCTAGATACTTAAGAAACATAAATCATATCTATTCTTTTCTAATTTTTGCATTTAAAGCAATACATTTCTATGTATTCCACAAGTTGATGTCAAATATTCTTTATATTGATTTTAAATTATTTTAAAGGATGTTTATGATCTCTTCTTTGACCCATCAATTATTTTTAAAATGTATTGCTTCACTGTTAATTGACTTCTAATCTAATTCTATTCTAATCTAATCCTAATTTAGTTCTAGTATGGCAAGTGAACTTACTATATAATATTTCAATTTTTTAAGTTGCATTGAGAACTTATTTTGTTTCAAAATATGACACATATTCTGAGTGGCTCTCTCGATGTAAAATCTGACCAAATTTGTGGACAAGGTTGTTCAAATCATATATATATATATATTTGTTTTCATAGCTATTCTATCAAATATGTAGAAATGTTAAAATCTCCAGCTACATTTGTGGATTTATCTACTTCTCTTTAAGCCTACTAGACTTTTCTTCATATTTTGCAGCTCTAGGTGGTGAACATTTTAAGCAATTGTTATGCCTTCCTGATAAATTGACTCTTTCTGCCTGATAGTAATATAGGCAATGTTTTATTGTCTGCATAGCATAAGTTTAACCATTTTACCACTTATCCATATCTTTATCTGTCTCTTCTGCAACAAATATAATTTGGCTTTCCTTTTTATCCAGTATGAATATATCTTTCTAATAATTAGAATGTTTAGTTTGTTTACATTTATTATATTTATCAATATAGTAAGATTAGAAATTCAGTGTTGATATTTGTGTTCCTAAGTATTTTTTTGTTGGTCTCTGTTTTCCTCCTTCACCTGCTGCTTTTGTATTATTTCTTTTTTTAAGTTTTCATTTTAATGCCTTAATCAGCTTTTTAGCTATACTACGCCTCTTGTATTGTTTTTATAGTTGTAGCAACTGTGATAACCCTCCTTAAATTGTCAGAGAGTAATGTGCCATTTCACATAAAAGGTAAGGACCTTAAAACATTTATTTCCCACACCTTTGTGTCACCCTTGGTATATATTTTACTGTATGTGTAATCTCAAAATCCAATAATATTATTTTTACTTTTGAAATTGCCTTTTGGATGAATTAAAATAATTTAAATAAAGAATAATATTTTTTTTATAAAAATACACATACTTACTATTTCTGATGTCCTTCTTTATTTCCTATAAAATCAAGTTTTTTACCTAATCTGATTTTCTTTTATCTTAATGAAACTCCTTTCACATTTCTTGTAGTTTAAAAGAAAATCTGCTGGTATGAATTTCTTAAAGACTTTTTGTTTGCTTGGTTTTTGGGTTTTGTGTGTGTGTTTTTTGAAAGTGTCTTTATTTTACCCGTAGTTTTAAAATTTACTTTTCTGGACGGATATAGAATTATTCTTGTTTCGCATTTGTTTTTTTTATAGTAGTTCAAAGGTGTTTTTCTATGCCTTCTTTCCTCCATTGTTCCTAATGAGAAGTCAGCTATCAATTGTATCATTTTTCCTCAGTATGTAATCTCTTTTCTTCTGGCTGCACTCAGGATTTCTGTTTTTCTTTGATTTCCTGCAGGTTGAAGGTTACAACCTTAGTGTTTTCCCTTGTCTTTGTCTGCCGGCGATCACTGAATTTTGGGATGTGGGCTCACCATTTTGGACAGCATACCATAGGTTGTCTGATTATGCAGTCTTCCTTTGTCATGCTTTGCTCTGTCAAGCATTTAGATTTCTGTTGGATCCTTTTAGGTTCCATGATATTTAGTTGTATTCTTTGTTAGGGTGAGTCCATTTTGGTTTGGAACTTAGTTTTAAGTTGGGACACCTACTCTAGGACAGGGTCCTTGATTTGAAGGTTTGGCAGGGCCAGGGCCTTAACTGAATGCTCAAATTGGTCAGCATGGCCCCCCTACTATGCTAATTCAGAATTCCAATCCCTCCATGCCCAGCATAACCTCTGTTGTCACCAGTCAGGTCTCTGCCCTTCACCAGGCAATCTCTGCTAGACTTCATAGAGTTTTTCCTTCCACAGCAGCCAGTAGTACCTCAAACATCCATCAAAATGCATCAGCAAGATGACTAAGAATTGACGAGTAAAAGGTCTTTACCCTAGTTGTGTGACTTTTGTAATGTCAGCATACAAAAATTCATGTTAATCATGTTTTTATCTTATGTCACATGAGAGTAGTTTATGCCAATTTTTTAAGTTACTGAAATATTCCACACAGCAGCAGATATGGAAGTACCTGGCCATAGCTGGTTTTCATTATGATAGCATTTTTTTCTTCCATGAAACCTTCCTTTCTTCCTTTCTATTAAAAAAGAACTGCCCTAGGGAAAATCCAATAATGGGAGAAGGTGATTTGAATAGTTATCTTCCAAGCCATTTTGACTCAAATTTAAACTTTTCCTGAGAATCAGGGATCTACACAAAAGGTTGATTTTTATGGACAGATCTCATCCTTTCTTGGCCCAAATTCCAATGTAGTTTATCTTTTTGTTCTTGTCTTTCTAACCTGTTAGGTGGAGCTGTGAGTAGTAAAATATAGTATCATTTAGAGAAATTAGGTTTTTGATGTTTATAACTGCTGAGAGAAACATGATTTTTCTCCAATACTAATTTCTATTTCACATAGAAAGTCCTTGCTAGGCATATTTTCATTGAAAAAAATATATTGAACTCCATGCCATCAAAAAGCAGGGCTGGCAGCATCCAATGTCACAATTAACCAGTCCTTATTAAGCACCTATCACAGGTTAGCACAGAATGAAGATACAGATTATTCCTATGGCTAGATCTCAAAGTAGGCAAAGAACACTAAAATAAAAGTTAGGGGTCAGGAGATTTTGTTTTTCACTTTGTCATTTATAACCTTTGTGGCCTCGTAGGCATGTTACATATCACCCCTGAGTCTCACCTTTCATATCTGAATAATTAAACAAATAATACTTAAATCAGAGGGGTTTTAGAATAGGGGGAAATATGTATAGAAGCTCCTTTCTTAGTTCAAACCAAATCACCATAGTCTTATTCTTCATGCCAGTAATTGGTTTAAGAGTGTACAGGCTATGACCACCGCACTGTGTATCTGAAGCTGATGTTGAATAATATTGTTTGTCACCTATAATTATATATACATATAGTCATGGGATGTGGAGTAGAGTGTGGGAATGGAGTCAATGGAATTATAATAGATATGTATGATATTGGGGGTAGGGGAACAGTGGATGGGGGAGGGGGATTGTCACTTTGTGAGGAGTGAAAAGAACTATTGCATTGTTTTGTACACCTGAAACTAATAATAATAATAATTATAATAATAATAAAGTTAGCATGAATAAATGCTGGAAGTTGGGAGAGGACTTAAATATATATATATATATATATATATATATATATATATATAAATCTAGTTGGCTTCCAACTTCGAAAGTATGAAAATCTTTTTTAACAAGAAAATGCAGCTCCACAGATATCTGTACTTTTTTGTATTTCACTGATTGAAACATATATGAATAAAACCAGTATGAATTAAAAAACAAAAAAAGAGTGTACAAGCTAGTGACCAAAGAGATGTGAGGAGATTTAGAGAAACTCAGAAATAAACTAAACACAAATCAAAAATGCTGGAAATACCAAAATAGCCTAGGTGTCACCAACATGTACTGGTCAAATGACAAATTGGCACGTGTCCTTTGATAAAAACATAACACTTATATGTGTATATATTTATTGAGATAAAAACTAAATAACATTATGTCATCTCATTTTTAAAGCCCACCATGTATATGAAAAAACAAAAAAATGTTAGCAATTTTCCTTTACATGATCATAGTGTATATATTATCTCTATATTTATTTGAAATTTTTGTATTTATACATATATTTCATACATAAACAGATTTATGAGGTAAATTTAAAACAAATTGGCAATGAAGATATTTAAAGTTTGAGTGTCTCATCCTCATTCCCACCAAAATTTTATGAGTAGTTTACTCAACTGGTTACTGAAGAAAAAGTAAAGTTTCTTAAACAAGGATGTTTAAAATAAAAATCCTTGAATTATGGAAAATAATTATTGCTACTTTGCAATACCATATGCTAGCTCATGGTGAGATAATTATATCAAGTCATGGGGGAAATTTTGTACAGTTACGTTTAATTGGTTCCAAAGGCTATTGTGTATCTCAACCTTCACCTCTGAAAAATATTAACACAGAGATTTAATCTGGAGGTGTAACCTGTGTGAATTTTTCCCCTCCCATTGGGAATTGCCACTAGGATAATAGATTTGATTATTGTTCCACCTATTATATGATGTCCCATTTGAGCACTGTCTGTAAAATATTCATAAAGGTAAATCTCAATAGTATGGGAAGGTAAAGTGAAAACTATTAATAAGAGAGAGAGAATTCATCATAGCTATGACACTTGCAGGTATACCAGAAAATTTCAGAGCAGGAGGTGGTCTTGGACCATCCATTTATTTCATATCTTGGGCAAATGGCTTAATCTCGCTAAGCCTCACTTCCTCTCAGATATAAAGTGGGTAATAAAGTAATAATGCTATCATGAGGATTACATGATTAATGCAAAGAGTCCCTTGGACAGTGTCTGACACATATTAGGCATTTCATAATCAATGCTTGAGTTTTTGAATTTAGATTGCAGATACTGTTATCTTCATTATACAGGTGAGGAAATTGAGGCTCAGAGAGCTTTTTCAAGAAACTTAGCAAAGATCTCACAGTAAGTGACAGATCTGGGTTTCTAACTAAGGCCATGTGATTTAAAGCCCACCCACAAGCATAACACCTTCTCCTCCTGCTTTGGGTTTTAGAAAATCCCAAGTATGATGACACATATATCCCTATGCCCTTTCTGTGACAAGGGGCATTCATCTTTCTCTCTCTCTGTCTCATATCTAAATGTATTACAATGATATAACTCTGTTTCTAATAATTGAGTGCCATCGATGTAAAAATACACCATACTAGGCACACTGTGAAAGACAGAACATTAGATTATACAGCCAACTACATACTCTATGAATGTATGGGATTTTTATATCTATGGATTTATAGACATTTGTTAGAATTGTTTATTTTTAAGTGTTTTCGAAAAGCATTTGAGGGAACATAAATAAAGACAGAGATACCAAATCAACACAATCCTTCCCCAAATCAATAACAATAAAAAACTTCCAAAGAAAAGTGCTTAAAGAGGACACTGGACAGCCTGTATGTAATATTTTAAAATACAGGTTTATTCAAAACGTAAATATTTTACGTTTGGCACCCCTTTAGGAACTCTTGTTTAAAATTCCATACTTAGACAAATTCAGGACCCATAACTAGCAGAATGAAAACTTTGAAAAGATTATTAGTGTGTTTTTTTTCTGGCAGAAGTTAAGGGCTTCTGGAATTTAACCAGTTAAATCGGCAGAAGGATAAAATAGATGTCTCTGCCTTGGAAAGTTTGCAATCTATCAGAGACAATAAATATTGCACAAATGTTTGGAAATGTGCAACAGAAATGGGGAAGGTGAGTTGACAGATATGTGTGACAAGTGCATCTGATCTTTTTAAAGGCAGGAATGTTTCAAAATATCCAAAAGAATGAGTAGAAATGCACTTAGGAATTCACTACACAGTGAAACGGGAGACAGTGAGTGCTGGTGTGTGATGGTGTAAAGAGAAGCTCTGGGTAAATCAGCAACAACAACATGGGCGAGTGTCCATTGGTGGGAAAGAGCAAGGAATATTCCAGAAAGTTGAAGAGGCCCGGTGTGGTGAGCAAGTAAATGCTGAAGAGGGAAATGAGATAGAAGAGCAGCGGGTGTTGTGAAATCCAAGAGAGCTAATACAGGGCTTAATAGTGTATGGCAATAATAGTCACTGTTCAACCATGTTGATATTATATTTATTGTTATTAATTCTATCAGTGACTTGAAATTGTGTGACTCATTCGTGACAGACTTAATAATTTCCTCTGACTTGGTTTTATCAGGAGCAGGAAAAAAGATTATGCTGATATATAGGAGCCCTCTCAGGGTTCCATCATGGTGTGACTTTCCAGCCAGTTCTGTGCAGGAAAGACAATAAGTTTCTTCTGTAGACGGGGCTGAGCTATTTTTACAAATACAAAATATAGTTTCCAAATATTCTTATGCAACAGTCTTGACTGTGTGAGAAACACAGCTTGTTTAATGTCATTTGATTTAGGAAAGACAATAAACATATGAACCTGTGATATATGATCAAAGCTGTTTTCAAATATTACTCTATTTTACAGTTTCTTTTCTGGGTAACAGTGTCTCTTTAAAGTACATATTTATTCATTTTATTCAGGCCTCAGGGAGACAATTGCCAAATGCAATGCCTCTGTAGGCAAGAACAATACTGTTAGTTAAGGAAAAACCCGAGGAGTTTTGGATGAGTTTGTTAGTTACATGGATGGCATGTTTCTAAATGAAGGATTGGAAAGTCATGCCAGTAAAATAGCAACAGAAAGATAACTGCCGTGTCTGTAATAGGAAATGACTGAATAGGAGAGAGTTAGAAGCAATCTTATTTGTGAATCAATGCCTGGGGAAAGAGAACTGGATAAATTGTGTGCTTTTATTAAAACATCTAACAAAAATCTCTGACTTTTATTTTATTGATTGATTAACTGATTTATTTATTTGAGGGGGACGGCAATCTCTCTCACTTCAATATTGTTTCTTCATGGCAGCTGGGCTTGCCGTTTGCATGCAACTGTCTGGCAAACTCGTTTAGGAAATCCATTGGTTTCCATAAATGGTAGGGACGGTCCTTTGGAAGACCAGAGAGCAAAGTTACAGACTTGCACCTAGTGGAGGTGAAGAGTGAGTCAGAAACTGCCTTTAAACAAAAGGACAGGTAGAGGGAAGGCTGGAAGGCATGCGCTGGTTGGAAACCTGTAGGCAACTTCGGCTCCATTCCTCAAGTCACAGTGGTTATTTCTGTCTTATTTATCATAGAACTAATAGTGTCGGGTTTTTTTGTTTGTTTGTTTTTGTAGCACATCTTTAATCACCTTGTATATTTATCATTGTGTGAGTATTATTATAACATCAACATTGTTGAACAGTTACTATTTTTAATCTAGAAACATAGGTTGTAACTATCCCAAGTTAAGTGATAACATCCTCAGAAACAAAAGACCTTGTCCCCATAGTGTTTTTGCAATACTGCGGCTGCCATTGTGTGACTTAATGAAAATGCTCTGAGGTAGGATTTTATAATGTCTTTATTTTAAACATGAAAATGCAAAGGACAAAGGTAATAGCTTACAATAATTGCTTCTGAATCTAAATAATTGTATTCTACGCTAGTCCCTTCTATACTTTTTAATTACCATTTTTTGGTCAAGCACAGGGACTACCTCATATAGAAACTCAATAAATACTTGTGAATGAATAAATAAATGTGGATGTAACCTGTGCTTGATAAGTATATGCTGCTTACTAGTTACAGAGGTTAACACACACACACACACACACACA
>NW_017731689.1:1633572-1637986 GCF_001890085.2 Hipposideros armiger
ATCATAATGTAAATATCTTTTTGTTTTCCGATGGTCTTAGGCGACCCCTGTGAAAGGGTCGTTCGACCCCCAAAGGGGTCACGACCCACAGGTTGAGAACCACTGCATTAGTTCTATTAACACATTTATAATGGCTATTTTGAATTATTTTTCTATTAAGCCTGACACACGGTTGCTCTCACAGACTGTTGGTATTGTGTGCTTCCTTGCCAGTGTGGTTTGTACTTTTTTGTTTCTTCTTACACCTAATTTTTTGCTGAAAACATAATAATTTTGAATAATATATTAATATATTGTACTGTGGAGTTCCCTCCACCCCACTGAGGATTGTCATTTGCTTGTTTATTTTTTAGTGGCTGGCTGAATTATTTTAAATTCTATTCCCCCTTCATAAGTTAAGCTTTTGATGTTTCTCCTTAGGGAGATGTGGCTTTAAATATGCCCACTGGTCACCCTGGGATGACAGTGGCATTTGTAGGGCTGTTTTTCTCTTTGTAAACCACACCCAACTTCTAAACTCTGCCAATTTCCAGTTGCTTGCCGTACAGTTTCAACAATGCCCTGCAGCGTAAATTTCTCTGCAAATGAGTCTAGTCAAATTGTAACTCCTTTGGAGGGCTATTTTCTCAAGTTCACTCTTAGTCATTTATTCTAACCCCAGGAGAGCTATTCCCAGCTGTCTTACTGCCCAATTCTCTCCTGCAAACCAGCTGGTCTATCATGTAGGTTATATCTTCATCAAATCATAAGCCTCCTCCCAATTGCATTTCATTGCACACTTCCTAGTCTTGAAAACACCTTTAGATTAAATGTTCTGAAGCTCTTTTGCAAATGAAATCAGATTTAGGAAGTGATTAGTAGCTGTCTCTTTTATCACCTGTTTCTTCCTCCCAGACCTCCCCTCCCCCCACTCTAGTAGCCGAAAACTCAGTGGAGGGGGTGGCAGTAGCCTGAGGACCTATCAGCTTACCTCTCTGGCTTAAAGCCACTGCCTCACAAGCCAGGAGGCAAGGGTTAGATGGGCCCCAGAATTCTGAAATTGCCATACCCTGGTTGAACCTCCACTTCATTAGTGAAACTGGAATAAAGAAGAGAGCTCTCACCCCTTAAACCCACTCACCCAGGACTTGGCCTCAGCAACAATCACTTGGGGATAGGGTGAGAAATGCTGAACTCTTGCTCGTCCTGGGAAGAAAACTCTAAATGTTCGTAGATTTTCTTGAATAAATGTTCTTCATTTGTTCTTTGCCCTCAGTCCCATTTCTAGAGGCTTGTAATTAAAAAAAAAAATGTTTACTAGTTTCACTGGGGTGTGGGTCAGTATTGCATTTCAGTCTGTGAAGATGGTAGTCAATGGAGAGGTCTGTTCTGACCCCCTGCTCAAAACAGCCCTTTGTGACACTATCTCTGTATCTCGGTTCAATTTACTTTCCATACAGTATCATTATGGCGTAAGTACGAATTTTTTAAATTTTTTGTAATGTTAGCCTCTTCAGTTAACTCTGGATTCTTGAAGTCAGAGACTATGTTTTATTCCACAACTATATCATTATTAATTAAACTAGTACCTAGCTCCTCAAATGTCTACTGAATGAATAACTGAACAGTAATTAGAGTGACTAGATTGTGTTGGTAAAAGGAACATGTGTATGTAGTAGGGAGGAAAGTAGTGATTTTAAAATGAGTCCAGGACCTCGAACCTGATAGACAGGATGGATAGTGATTCTATCAATAGGATGGAGAATATTAAAGACACTTCATATTCGTGGTGAATTTCTTTAATAAGTCTGAACACTAAAAGTTATTTTGTGATCTATAGCTTTTACTGTTAAAAAAAAAAAGTTTTCCCAAGAGATCAGGGTAAAACAACAGTTTTCAGGAAATCCTGGTTGGAATAAAAGAGACCATGCATGTTGCTCTACCCTGGGGAGTCTTTCAGGGTAAGGGGCCTCCCAGGCACTGAAATCCCTGTTCCCTTGATGTACACAGCCCCCATGCCATTCTGGACATTTAGAGATCTGTATTACCTGGTTTGGACAAGGGATCAGATCCAAGTCAGATCTCTGGATAAGAATGGGACCTGGAAGGCAGGATGGTGTATTAATTCAGGACACAGGAGTTAAACCAAGGAAGTAGAATCTGATCAAAATAAGAATATGGTTAAGACTATCAGCAATTTCTGAATACAGAGTTTGGGAAAGCAAATATAAGAATGCTGTCTTATGTGACCCCAAATCCACTGGAGGCCTGAACAGAACAAAAAAGCAGAGTAAGGAGAACTCACTCTCTGCCTATTTTCGAGCTGGAACAACATCAGTTCCCAAAGTTCTGACTTGAACTCAGACCAGAGCTTAGACCATTGGCTTTCCTGGGTCTCAGGCCTTCAGAGCGAGATGGTTAAGGTTTGACTCTGGAATAGGACTTTCACCGATAAACACTGATTGTGTCTCCTCTGCACATAACAGACTTAGGCACAGAAGGGTCAATACCATGGATTCTTCACTCGTGTTGCTTACAGTCTACAAGGGAAAAGGGGCTATTAGAAGAGAATAACTCATGATTTAAGGCACATGCCATCAGCACCTAATGAGGCATTCAGAACTGCTATGGAGCACAGAGGAGAAACCCTGTACAGAGCAGGAAGCCTGTTCACAGCTTCAGCAAACACTAATTAAATAGCCACAACTTCTCTGGATTCAGTGCTCTGTGCAACAGATATATTAATGCAAAAACAAACACACAAACAAACCCCACTCATGGTATCTTACCTTTTTCAAAGTTCCAATCAACTAAGAAAGATAGTAAACATACAAGGAAAAATGCATACAATGAACAATTATGCAATTGTGAAGCAAAGTAAAAGCTCCTAAGAAAGAATAACTACCAAGATCCAACTTATTTTAGGATCATGAATGTCCCCTCACAAGCAATAAAGTCTAATGTAATCTAATGTAATCGGATGTAAAGGGACCCATCTGATGAAGGGAGAAAGCTGTGGTTTCGAAGTAGGAAGAACAGCTTTTAAGGAAAACAGAACACCTTGTGCATAGGAAGTGAGGTGAAAACATATTTGGCTCATTCAAATATCAGAAAGAAAAGAGTGATGTGGCTGGTCTAGGACAGAGAGGAGGAGGGAGGAGGGAGTTATTGGGAGACGGAGAGGTTGAGAGATGTGCATCAGGAAAGCAAGAGGAGATTGGGGCGGGATGCAGGGGTTTTGTGGAAGAAACAGGGCCTGAGAGTTGATGCTATATTGAATGGTGTTCTTAATATCATAAGGTTAGAGAAACTTGACTGATTCTCACCCTTGGAATGAAGGCATTAAATTGTTTTCTCTTGAAACAACTCAACTCAGCAGCAGCCTGTAAACCAAGCAAATTTTATTCATGAGTTATATTCCACTCATCCTGAGAAAGTTTCCAAGAGGCCTCTTGCGAAGGCAGAATATGAAAAAGATTAAATAAAAATGTTTCTCAGAGAAGGTCAGGTATGGTGCTTATAAATCTTCCTGAGTTTCCCACATGAAAGAATGTTTCAAACCATTTTCCTTCAAATTCTCTTTTTCCGGGCAATATTGTTCTAGGAGAAAGAAAGGCCTTGTGGGGGTTACAGAAGTTGGTTTTTGCAATGCCTAATTTTTCAAACCTCATGTACAACTGTCAGTGAATTGATTCAAACTTATCCTTTCTGGGCACCAGGAATCACAGGTAGGAAAAGGGTTTTTTCATGGGCTAATTTATTATTGTCCCACAAACAATGCCCCCACCCCCACCCTCCAGGGAAGACCAAATAGAAATGTCAGCATATGTATCAGGAGAACGCTGCTCCTGGCGCTCTTTGCAAACAACCCATTATTCTTTGGGAACCCTGAGATCTCAATTGCCCTTGCCTGCCTTCAAGTGACAAGTTTTGCCTCCAAACAATTTTCTTGAATTACTTGAACAATCTTTTTTTTTTTCTTTTCTTTTCAACTATAATTCATATGTTCTGCAGTAGGAGTGTTTTGGCTTTGAGGGATCTGTATAACTGAACCAGCCTGGACTTGTTCTGATTAGGGTACTGATGGTATATAGCCCTCCTTGGAAATAAATAAGAACTTATATTTACTGCTTGCTCTCATTAGTCATAAAATTCCCTGTTTCTAGTTCAGATAAGAACCCCAGTTCTCCCACATATCCATGTGACTCTGAGCAACCACTTTTTTATTTTTTTATTGGGGAATTGGGGGGATGGGAACAGTGCTGGGGAGTTGGAGGAAGGGAAACAGACAAGTTGCTGTCGTTTTGCTCTTCAGTCTAGTTGTGAAGGACGTTGCTGCACTGGCCCAAGTTGGCACCATCATTGCGCTCTTCCCGGGTGAGGCAGATCAGTCACCGGCTTCTGGACGGCCTCTCACGCTGGCTGCTGGCTACAT
>NW_017731689.1:1638461-1641644 GCF_001890085.2 Hipposideros armiger
ACACACACACACTTCTGCCTTCAAAATGTTATGGTCTGCTGGAGTCATAAATAGACATTATACCACACCACACCATGCTAAATAAATTCATGAAATATAAATGGAATGTTATAGGGTATCGATAAGTGTGACCATTGATTTTTCCCAAGAGTATGAGGGTAAGGTTTTACCAAAGACATCATATTTCAGAGGATGAGTTGGAGTTTGTTGGGTGAACAAGCAGCAGTCGACATTACATATAGAAAACAACAGTCTGTTCAGGAAGACATGGAGTTATGAAAAGGTATGACTGAATACATGCTCCAAGAAGGGTAAGGACTGCAGCTTGCCGGGAGCCTACAGGTATCTCAGGACATTACAATGTGATAAAATGAGGCCGAAAAAGTAAGTTTGGGCCAAGCAGTAAAAACATTTATGTCTCAAGTAAAGGAGCTGATCTGGTAAAAGCCCATTTGAAACCTTTCTCTTTTTTGTAACCGGGGGAGCTACATAACCCATTTTTAAAGTGTTGTAGGCAGAACTGAGCGCTTCTTACATCCCTTGGCCTTTTGGTAGGAGCTTCACAGTTGTAATCTTAAAAAAGTAACACTATGAAGTAGGTAACGTGAATCTTGTTTTATATTATGGGATCAATCTAAGTCCAAGAGAAGCTAAGAAACTTGCTACAGTCCACAAATCTGGTAGGCAGTGGAT
Source organism: Hipposideros armiger (assembly GCF_001890085.2). NCBI lineage: Eukaryota > Metazoa > Chordata > Mammalia > Chiroptera > Hipposideridae > Hipposideros > Hipposideros armiger. Next base: position 1,639,155 of record NW_017731689.1, read on the forward strand.
TTTTCTTCTGGATCAAACTCCTGGCTGGGAGGGGGCCATTGCAAGCAAGGATCCCATGGAGTGAAAATTTTTTAATTTAAGGAGGCACTCATTTTCAAGGTCTTGTAAGGGCTGACCCTACAGTAGCATGCTCCTGAAAGTGAGTGCCTCCTAAATTTAGCGTCAGGCCTGCTCTCCCCAAGGCTGTTTGCAGCTGAGGAGCCCCTTTCCCCATAATAACACACAAGACGTTAGGGAACTTCTGCATTCAAAAACTGCCAAAGGAATGATTCACTGGAGGTTTCTAACTCATGTGCCTGCCTACCTCCACTCAACTCCCCTAATCCATTCTCCACAAACTTGACCCAGTCCTATCACATTGTGTCTTTTTTCTGCTTAGAGTTTTTCAATATCGACTCATTTGATTTAGGAATGAGCCTAAAAGCCTTCATAAGGCCACCAAATTCCTATTTTCTAGCAAATGCATGCCTATTTTTCTCATTTTCTGCCACTTGCCTACCCTTGCACCACATTTCATAAACACTAGTTTTATCCAGTTCTACTTTTGTCATGAGCTCTTTTAGACCTCAGAAACTTGGCATTAGCTGTTTTTCTTTCTGAAATACCTTTCCCCTTCTTTACCCACTCCACCAAATTAATCACTGAGGCCTTAATATTGGGGTCGCTTCCTTACAGGTGTCTTTTCTTCTTTTAAAAAAATAGCTGTATTGAGATATAATTCACATAATGTACAATTCACCCATTTAAAGTATGCAGTTGAGTGTTTTTTTTTAGTATTTCCACATGTATGTGCAATTCCTATCTTCCCACCTCTACCGTCCCCTGTAAGCAACCACTAATCTACTTTCTGTCTCCATGGATTTCCCTTTTCTGGACTTTTTATATTAATAGTCATATAATATGTGTGGGTTTGTGGCTAGCTTATTTCTCTTACCTAAGTATTTTCACACGGTGGCATATATCAGTACTTAATTTTGTTAGTAATAGTCCGTTGTATGGACATGCCACATTTTGTTTGCCCATTTGTTCATTGACAGACGTTTGGAATATTTCCACCTTTTGGTTAGTATGCATAACGCTGCTATAACTATTCATGTAAAAGGTTTTGTGTGCACATATTTTCATTTATCTTGGATATATACCTAGAAGTTAAATTTGCCATTCGTATATTTTCCTTGGAGGAATGTCTATATAGTTTTTGCCCATTTTTTTGAGTTTTGTCTTTTTATCATTTAGTATAAGAGTTCTTTATATATTCTAGATACACGTCCCTTATCAGATATGTGATTTGTAAACATTTTCTCCCACTCTATGGGTTGTCACTTTTCTTTATGGTAGCCTTTGAAGCACCACATTTTGTTTTTATTTTAATGAAGTTTAATTTATCCATTTTTTTTTCTTTTGTTGTACTTTTGGTGTCAAGTTTAATTCTTGGCCAAACTGAAGATCAGGAGGCTTCAGAGGAATACAAAAAATAGCTACTTAGCATTATACAGGAAAAAAGTTATGTGAAAAGAGTTTTCAACACTACTAAAACTGGCTTGTTTTGTCAGGATGCTGGCAAATAAACATATATGTGGAAATGGTGTTTTTTTGTTGCCAAAAATGTTGTCACCAGAGGCTCATAGAAACCTAAGCCTCTATGAGCTATTGTTCAATATTTGTTATTTCAGTGTTCGTGGTGACTTTATAGAACATAATTACCTTGAAAACGAGAATTGACTCATGTTATCCACTGCACCTGGCCGCCATTATTTCTGGTGTGAAGCCAGCTGTTAATCTCATCGTGGTTCCCTTGTAAACGAGGAGTCCATTTCACTTGCTACTTTCAAGATTTTCTTGTATTTGACTTATAGCATTTTTACTATGTGTCTGTTTGTGGATCTTTTTGTGTTTATCCTTCTTGGAGTTTTTGAGCTTCCTGAATGTGTAGGTAATTCTTTATTAGCAAATTTGAGGTGTGTACTGCATGATGGACATGTTGGTGCTCTTGATAGCATTGTACATTTCCCTGACGCACTCTTCAATTTTTGTAATTCCATTCTTTCTCTGTTCTTTGGCTGTTCTTGCTCTATCCATTCATGTTCAACTTCACTAATTTTTTTTTGCCAAGTCATATATACTCTTGAGCCCCGCCCCTGTAGTATTTTTTTAATTTTAATTATTTTACTTTTCAACTCCAGAATTTTTACTTCTAAAATCATTTCTATCTTTATACTGATATTCTGTTTGATATCACATGGCCATCATACATACCTTCCTTTGCTTCTTTAGTCATGCTTTCCTTTAGTTCAGCGGTTCTCAACCTTCCTAATGCCGCGACCCCTTAATACAGTCCCTCATGTTGTGGTGACCCCCAACCATAAAATTATTTTCGTTGCTACTCTATAACTGTAATTTTGCTGTTACGAATCATAATGTAAATATCTTTTTGTTTTCCGATGGTCTTAGGCGACCCCTGTGAAAGGGTCGTTCGACCCCCAAAGGGGT
>NW_017731689.1:1645989-1687501 GCF_001890085.2 Hipposideros armiger
GTTGAGCTGTTGTTCAGCATCTTAGCTGTGGAGGGCAGTGTCACTGGCCCTCATATGTGGGATCCGAACCGGGGCCCTCTGGCGTCCCAAGCCAGTGCTTAACCATCGCGCCACTCGGCCGGTCCTGAGCAACCACTTTTAAGTGTGGATTCTGTATATGTGGGAAGGGGGAAAATTATTCCTTGTGTAAATATAATAAATTAATGAGGGTATCGGACATAAGAAGCTGCTTGGTGCTAAACTTTAGAGATATCTAATATATCCAAGAACAGGCTGTACTTTTAGCTCACATGAGATCATTTTGCATTCATGGAAAGGATTATTGTCAGTATTTAAATATCCTTCAAGTAATTGCAAGTCCTGCTCATTTCTGTAGTGGAGCAGCACATAGGGTGGTAGGGACATTCACATATTGGAAATAATCATATGGACTCTCCAGGCGGAGTTCACCGAGGGCTTGACTCGTACTAATCATTTTTTTTTCATTTAAGAGGTTAGTATACACACAATGGTTATGTGGGCTTTATTTTTTATCACATCTTTACATACTTGAACGTATTTTTTAAATTGAAGACGGAGAATACCAACTTAATGTGTATAGTCTTCTATATGCCTATAGCGTATAATGTGTATAAATGGCGTTTTATTTAGTATTTCTTGAGCCCTTCCTCTTCTGGAGAGCCCACCCAGAGGCAGATGCCCTCTTTCTGTGGTCCTTCGTTGTATTATTATGTTTAAAACCACAATGAGCCCTTCCTGTCTGGCCATGTGGAACAGATAAGGGTAAGTACCATACGCCATATTCTTTTTCTGCACGACATGAAGCACACTGCAGAACACAGGAGGCTGACATGTCAAGAGTGGGAGATCAGTTTGTATTTTATTACTGGATTCCCAGTACCTAAGACCATGTCTGCAGACAGTAATCATGCAACAAATGTATTTGTGGACCATCTAGCTTATTTTATGGAAAGCATTAAACTTTCTTAAGTCCTTATAATTAAGGATGAGTTCCTCAAGTTTCAAGGTGAAATACTGACGTTGAGTTTTACTAAAACAGTAGATGTAAGGCATGGCTAGAGACTGCCAAACAACGATACCATTAACACCAACAATAAAGCGTATATTTGTACTTACTTGGTGTTTACCACGTGTCATATACCGTGTTACGTGATATACATGTGATGTTACGTTTCATCACAAGAAGCAGCCAATCATTGTTCTTCCCAATTATTATAAGAAAAGTAAGACACAGCAAGTTTAAATAACTAGCTCCAGGCAGAAAGCTGGGAAGTGGCATAGACATAACTGGAACTGAAGCAGCCTATTGTCAGATTCCCCACTCTTAACCCCCATGCACAGCTTCCCAGTCAAAAGTCATAACTCAATGGCATCTGTAATTAATCTCCCAATTATATGAGACACAATCCCACAAAGAACCTCAGTTCTTCTCTGGCATTCATTCTAAGTTAGTATAATATATCTGTAGGTCACATACCTTTTCCTTCGGCAGCCTGGTCAGGAAGCGGAGAGGATGTTCAGAGACAAGAGTCCTCATATGTAAGAACTGTCATATTAACTGTGTTACTTTGAGCACGATTGCTAACTTCTCCAAACTAATTCCCTGATTTGTAAAATGATAATAACATCATCCACTTCTAAAGTCTGTGTGAGCCTGGCTTGATGGAATGCATATAATGTGCTCAGCATGAAAGTGAGAAAAGGGTAATTACAGTTTAATGTAAATTATCATCATCCTCACCATCATCACTAGAAATTCTTGGAGTTTCTATCATATGGTCCTTTTGGAGCATTTTGACTATAAATCCTGGCTTATGTTGTAGACTACGGATCAAGTGTACACAAGTATCTGTTTAATCTTCTCAATAAGTGGTCCACCAAAATAAATTGTGTGATTAAACAGGTTGCATTTACCGAACCAAAAAGCAAAGCATATGGCCTGGTAAAGAACACGTCTTAATTAATTGTACTTAAAACTAAAGGCTTACTAAACATTAAAGATAGTTGCATTTGTATTGAATTTCCCTCATTGAGAAGAATAAATAACACAAAATCAGGATGATCTTGGAAAATTCAGTCAACTTTTATGTAATGTGTTTTGTGCATAGGGGTGGATCTTTGTTCTCAAAAGCTCAGTTCCCCTCTGTGGGAAATATATTTCTCTTTGTGGTAGACAGATTTCTTAAATCCCCTGTTGAGGAAGGACTTGCTTCCTAGCTGCTGGAGTGGGGTCCCCAGACAGCCTCCCGCTGTCAGCTGTTGCAGGGTCTGTGCCAGCTGCAGAGAGCCGCGCCACCCTTGATCCTGTCTTTCCAAGGCAGGCGCATGCAGCCACTCAGCAGTACAAGGTTATAGAGGCTTCCTTCCTGACCAGGATCCTCATGAGACATATTCGCGCCAGAGCTCCCTACCAGCTTGGCTGAGATTGTCTTGGGCTCACATCTCACTTCCACTTTTTCCTCATAGAGGCCTATGAAGAAACAAACAAAATAACCTAGTGAGAATAGACCTGAATGTTGATCCTATTGAAATTTGGTTAAAGATTATCCATTTCACTACTAATTTTAAAGAACACTTTGTCATATCCATTGGTCATATTTTCTATTGTCCATAATTCCCATAAGTCCCTATTTTAATAGCCTTTTCAGGAGCTATGGTATTATGCTCAATGATTGGATTTTCAAAACTGAAACATTTTATTTGATCCTGAAGAGTTAATTGTGATATTCTCACTCTGGTTTGGAAATAATTATATACAATATTTGATTTTAAGAGGACAGTTGTAAGAGTAAACATGACCATTGAACTAAACAGCATCTAGAAAAGTGCCTAGTACTTAACAGTTGCTTAATATTTACTAATATCTACTAAAACAGTCAATGAATGTCAATATAAGTATGTTAACCTATCTTTATAAATTATGCAGAGCACCTGTTAATGTTCAGATGTTCAATGAGCACAGGCAAAAAACATCAATATCAATATTGTGAGATTGCATTTAAACATATTATTTAAGATGTTTTATTGTGATATGAATGGAGTGAAAATATTCTTATATTTGAGTCATTCACTAAAATACTGCTTTTCACCAAACAACAGTGACATTATTTTCAATGGAACCCCAACAAGAATAACCATTAGCATCTATTATTCCCCAGGGAGGATTTATGGAAAGGGAAGAGTAATGTTTCTCTCTATTTGAGTTCCTTTTTAGAATATTTACTTTCTAAAACCTTATATAACATGTTCCAAAATTAATGGATTTTTTTAGGAGCCTAAACTCTCTAAAACAAGCATAAGTTGAATTTTATAAGTCACTGTGATTTTATTATCACTGATAAAGAATGGACAAGGTTGTTGCTTGAGAGAGATTCAGAAACAACCTTATTTCAGTGTCCACTACTCAGTGGTTTGCCTGAAATAAAGTTAAACTAGTTTGGAAACCACAGAAAGTAGATAATAGAAAATAAGATTAAGGCTGATTCTAAAATAAGACAACATTGCTGCCTGGCTGATAAAAGTGGAAGAAAATGCCCAGCTCCTTTTCTCTAAATTATTAACCCAGTCTCTTTTTATGATATTGTTAATGTTTTTTTGGAAGAACGGGTGGGTGGGCATCAAAGCTTGACATTTGGAGTCAGCAGCAGCTTGGTCAAAGAAGAAATTACCTTGACTCAGAATGCAGTTTGTTTACTTAGGTAGTTTGTAATGTGAGGTTGTTGTTTTTTTCTCATTTTGAAATAGAATTATTTTGGTTATGAAATATGTTAAATGTTTTTTTCAAAACCAATATTTTTGTATTTATTTTATAATTTCTAAATCACCAATGTTCTTACCAGATGGGTTCAACTATGTTAAGAAAAACTATGTTAAGAAAAACTAGTCTATACCACTTACATAGCTTGATTAGAAGTTCTTTGTTGCGTGCTGAATATGTGGAAAGAATCATGTGTCTTAGGGGGCTTTTGACTTAGGAGGGAAAAGGGAACATACCTGGGGTGCCAAAAAAATGGATACACTAGACTTGTATTTCATTTTTTGTTATTGGTATATATTGAGTATTACAATTTGAATACAGTTTTCTCCTTTCTTAAAATGTGTATACATTTTTTCTGGCAACCTCTGTATATCTCAGAGGGTAACTATTCATCCCAGGCAGTGTGGACTAAAACCCAAAAGAGATGCATGGTTATTCTCCACGATCTACAAGAGACAAAGCCCTGAATTTTTGCTCTGGGGAACAGATACTTGTTCACTATTGAGATATCTGGGCCCCATTCAGTACTCAGTTAGAAGGCCTTACCCCAAATCTTCCTATATAAAAGGAAAAAAACGTTCCTTTTGCTTCTGTACATTTATCGTTATAAATACACTTAGAACTTTTGGTATCATTGGTTTTCCCCCAATAATCAGAATTTTGAATATGTACCACCAAAAGCCTCTATAGCATATGTGCACCCAAATTTATCTCAAAATCCAGTGAAAATTATTTGTTTGCCTTCTGAATTTTGTCTTTTCATCTCACTGTTATATCAGACATTCATCCTGAGTGCTAGTGATGAGGGAGACTATCAGGTGAGGGTAACAGGTTAGATATTATAACTGAATTCATGCCCCAAACATTGACCTTATCCCAGCCTTATGATTCCCACTATATGAAGATTTACCCTCCCTTACCAACCATGTAAGAGTGGGTTTGCAGTTTATAAAGAGAGATGGCTTGATTTATACCTTTATTATTTCCTCAAGAATGAGTGAACAGTAGGCTTTTGGCAGACCAATCCCTAGGAAGATTAGAACAAGAGGACAGAATAAGTCTTTCATTATCTGGGAGAAATGAAAAACTCTTTAATTGATCAGTAACTAACTAACTCTCTTGAAGAAAATGAAAGAACAACACATTTTTGTTTCAGCGACTTCAGAGATTTAGTTGCAAATGCCTTAGGCTTAGAGGTTATATTAATTTGAATGTCTTTGGCTACAAGTAATAAAATACCTAATTGTAAGGACTTAAAAATTCAAGAGATTGTTTTCCACCTGAAATGAGTCCAGGTCTGAGCCATCCAAGGTTGGTGCAACAGCTCAGTGATCCTGTCAGATGAGTAGGAAATGGAAGTGGAATTGGGCGACCTTTCCCCTAAAATCTATGGCACCTATCTGACGTGTTTTCTTCCATTCAAGTAAGAGAAGTTGTTATTGAAAACCTCAACACCTTTATTTTTATTATTGGAAGAGCAAAAAACTGATTTTCATGTTAGGACGTTTATAAAGACCATTTAGTTTTTCATTCTATAGATGTCATAGCTGACAAATTATACAAAAATCGCTCTCATCAGGTATTTCTGACTCTCTTTACTTTAAATACTACGCTATTACAATTAGCTTTCTAACTCTTCAAGACTAACCAACAGTTGACTTTGTTTTTGTAAGGTAATGGGAAATCTGAACTGCAAATGGAGATACTTGGAGTCTAAATGAATTGGCTTGGGAGTCAGATCAACCTGGGTTCAAATCCTTGATTCACTTTTTGCTACCTGTATTTCTTTTGAAATATTGAGTTATGAAATATTTTGGGGTCATCCACTCATATCTCTCTTAAAAAAGAATTAAAAAGAACTTAGTCATGTCCTTGTTTACTTTTCTCTCACTATAGTTGTCTTTATAGACCTGGACTGAGAGGACATTTCAATGTGTTTGATAAAAATACAACTAACTCTGTATATATTTCTTTATCAAGCTTTATATTTTCCATCTGTTACCCTGATGGACTGTCCTCTGGCTCTTTGTCTTTTCTCTCGAATTTTCAGTTGGATATTCCCAACTGCCCAATGTAGTTATCTGTTCCCCTTAGGTGTAGGGAAAATATCTGTTGAAGTGAGTTGACGACTCTGAACCCTGAAGATATGGAATATTTTTAGTCACCAGCCAAGCCCCTCAGAGTTGCAGTGATTTTCTAGAGTTTTCTTCTGTTCTCCTTGGTATAAGGAAAACCCAATTCACCCTTTTCACTCCTCCCCTGCCCCTTGGCACCACCCACCTTTTGCGATTTCTCTTTCTGCATTCTCTGATTGTGTTTGTGTGCTTTGATTTAGGATAGAACCCACACTGTTTCTCTCTTGAATTTGAATATCGATAGGTATCTGAGGACGCAGAGAAAAAAGAAACAGCAGGGTTTCTTTCACGGTGTTGGCTTTTCATTGTCTCAGCCTTCTCTTATGACCACAATAAGAAGAGGAGAAAAAATTCTATTCAAATAAAACTTAAAAACCTTAAAAACCTTAAATCTAAATCTCTCCAAGTCTAAGGAATGCCTGTCTTGCATTGAAACAGCTACAGAGTTATGACAAATGTGGCTTTAATGGAGGAGTTTCTTCTCCTTCATCAGGACTGAGGTGAAGAGGTGGGGAGAGGAAAGTTACTGACCAAGGTAGCCTTAGAATTCCCTTCAGTTTGACTAAACTTTAGAAAAGTTGGTTTTGTTTGTTTGTTTTTTCCCTGATTGTAATCCCCTCCCCTTCCTTTTCTTAGAACCCTTACTTTGTAAAAGTTGCAAATTATTTCTCTGCCCCACCTCACCTGAGTGAACCTCAGTTTTCTATCTCTTGACGAATTCTTAAGAGTATTAAGTGAGACCATTCCTATGAAGTGTTTAGTCTATAGTACATGTTTAATAAATGGTATAACTAAGGAAAAACTATACCAACAGAAGACTCAGAATTCAGGAGTATGATGTAGTTACTAGAGTCGGAAGGACAGTGTGTGTAGAGGTGGCTGCAGTCACTGCGTAATGGCTAGGATCTCATCCATTTTACTGGGAAAGACGGCATTGTGGCAATTTCTAACAAGTCTAACACTTTGGGTGCAAATTTTTATTATTAAGGGACATTCCTATTGAGAAATTATGCAACTTAGATTTTTTCATGTTCTATTTGCTTATAAAATGCTGGGGTTTAATTATTATTACTTTATAATTGTTCTGTTAAGCCATTAATTGATGTCATGTCAAGTCATTAACATTATCATTTAGCATAAAATTCATCAAATCATGAACATGCTTAGCCCAGGGCTTGCCTGTTGCAGCCATCTCCTCTGTACACTTTACTTTTGTTTCGAATAGATTTGAAATGACATTTTAATATCTTAGATGTTCTTATGCTTTGTCTTGTAACATAAACCAACTACAAATGTATTGTGGAGTCTCCTTCAATAGAAAATAACCTTCTGCTCTTCAAAGAAAATCATTGCTCCCATATTTCACTCTGTTTTAGTTTGCTAGGGCTGCCAGAACATTGTATCTCAAACTGGGTGGCTTAAACAACAGAAACACATTTTCTCACCGTTCTGGAGGCTAGAAGTCCTAGATCAAGTTTTCAAAGCATTGGTTTCTTCAGAGGGCTGTGAAGGAAAGATCTGTTCCAGATTTTTCTCCTTGACTTGCAGATGGTTCTTTTCATGTTCATGTGGCATTCTCAGTATGCGAGTCTGTCTCCAAATTTCCTTTTTTTTTTTTTAAACACAGCAGTCATATTGGATTCAGGCCCACCAAAATGACTTCATTTTAATGTGATAAAGATCTTAATTTCAAATAACCTCACATTCTGAGGCACTGGAGGTTAGGACTTCTTCGTATACATTCTGGGGTGGGGACACAGTTCCACTCATAACACCCACTGGTAGCCTGGACTCATTATTTATTCACTTTTCCAGCCAAAGGAAACTAAAAATGAAAATATAGAGCCATAGCACTATTTTTTACCTTCCCCAGGAACTGTCTCTTGTCACAAAATGTAAGAATACATGACTGTCACCAGCTATTATAGAGCTTTGTTAACGTAATCAAGATACCTGTTCATTCTTTCAATGCCTGTCGGAGAAGCTGTGTGTAGAAAGGCCACACAACTGTATCAAGGCACTTGAGGCCTAGTCCCATCTCTGACTTGATTTATGACCCAAAAATGTTCCTTTGCCATCTTTGGTTCTTGTTTTGTTTATGGAATCAGGTAGCTAGACTTGATGTTGAAAGTCCTTTATGATCCCATCTTTCTAGAATTGATTAAATTAAAATACAATTTAGACTTCAGCACTTAGAGACTAAAGAGCACCTCTACTAGTTTTTCTGTGGGTTATAAAAAACAAACAAAACATTCTCATTTTCCGGAACGCTGCCATAGTAAATATGTAAATCTGTGACAATTGTAAATGTCAGTGTCATCCCCCAGAGTCGTTTAACATACAACCTGTACCAGGAGGTTGCTGGGGATGGCAGTGTACACATAGGGGAATACGAATCACAGAGAAGGAAGTTTCACTTGTGGTCCACCCAGAGCACTGGCATGAGTAGGTAAGTTGGCACTTCCATGGAGAATACATCAAGCTACCAACATGGACCCGGGGGGGGGGGGAGGCTTGTGGAGAGTTTTGTGCAAAGGTATTTGTACTATGGAACTATTATATCACTTCTGTGTCTGCAGCCACACAACTGCTGGTTGGTTGGAGGCCACTACTGGTCAGCTTCCTTGGCTGTAAGGACAATGAGTTGGTTGTCAGGCACTTCTTCATCCATCCACTATTGTACCTGAATTTACATCATGTCTATCACTACTCCTGCCTTCTAAGTTAGTTCCAACTTTCTATTTTCACCAATTGTAACCCAGAACCATAATGTAACCTAAATTAGTTTTCCAGGACTGCTGTACAAATTATCACAAACTTGGTGGTTTAAAATAACAGAAATGTGTACTCTCACATTTTTTGGAGGCCAGGTATCAGGAGGGCCATGCTCCCTCTAAAGGCACTAAGGGAGAATTCCTCATTGCCTCTCCTAGCTGCTGCTGGATTCAGTCCTTCTCGGTTTGTGACAGCTAAGTCCAATCTCTGCCTTTCTGTTCACATGGCCTTTTCCTCTCGCCTTCTCTTCTGTTTGTCTTTTCCTATTCTTATAAGAACACTTATATTTGTACTTAGGGTCTACCTACAGAATCAAGGATGAACTCATTCCAAGATCCCAATCTCGATTATGTCTGCAAAGACACATTTTATAAATAAAGTCACAATCATGGGTTCCAGGTGATTATTTCTTTTGAGAGGCCACCATTCAGCCCACCACATGGGCCTTCTGCGAAAAAAAATTCCAGCTTACTTAAGTAATGTAGTATAATCTAGTATAATCTAGAACTAACAATCTCTTTTCAACTTGTCACCAATACATACCTCATTGAACCAAGTTTGCTTCTAAATAAACTCAGTAGCAAAATCATACTTCCATATAAAATGATACAATTCTTTGTCAAACTGAAAACACCCTAACTCTAGTCCCAAAGAAGATGCAAAAATGACCATTTGTTATGTTTTTCATATTTATTCATCTTTGGGTATATTTCTTCCTCATCTAGTTAATTCACACTCCTATGATATCTTCAACTTGAAATACTGAGTTTTAAGTTTAATCATTACTCATTCTTAACGCCATTTATTTTCAGATGTTTGATGAATAGGAGAGGGTTTTTTTTTTTTTTAGTTGAGTTGTATGGGCAAAAGTATTCATGTCAAAGCTTAAAAGAGATATTCCTAAAATATAAAAGGCTCATTTGTACAATTGCTCACATGCTGAAATCTGGTATTCAAAGTTTATTTCTGACAATATCCATACTAGATACCCTTTGCCTTCAGTAAAAACCTCATCAGGTCATGTTTCCACACCTGGTTGGGGTGACCCAAACTTTATTTCCTGAAATATCTGTGCTATTAGAAGTTCTGCCTGTATTTCATTGTTGATGTTTATTATTAACATTTCTAATAGGACACAGAAGTACTAAGTAGCACACTAGAGGACATCCTACATTCTGGTCACATGACTTCATACCTCTACTTTTTAGAAGCAATTCAATTTCCCCTTGGTAATCAGGATCAATCGCCCCAACCAATATAGTTGCCTCTTCTTTGCCTGTTGGCTCATTGACATGAAAAGCCCTAAGTTGCCAAGTGGCAGCCTCAACAACCAGTTAATAATTTTATTATACCACCTGTTGGAAGTATTCCTCCTTTGGGGACAAAATTCTCTAAATCCAGAGATCCCAAGTGTGTGTATTAGGCAGGAAAAAACTTTACTAATGGATGACTGGGGCAATAGTTGGAATAATATTCACCATTTGCATTCCTTGATCCCTGGGTCCATGAATTCTGAAAGTAGGAAAAATATTACTGTATATTTAGCATAGATTCAGAGAATATAACATATCCTGGAGGACACAGCCTCAGAGGCTCAAAGTGTTGTCATCCTCTGATGCTATCAGTGCTTCTTGAAAAGGTCACCCCTCTATTCTGTCAAGCCAGCTGCCTCATCATGATGAGGAACGTGGTAAAATCAATGACTTGATCAAGTTTGAGTCCACTGGTTACCTCATTTCTGTAAAATGAGTTCCCGAGTTAGAAGTAATGCTAAATGGCATGCGTGGCAGTACATGAGTCATCCTTTAAGTCTTCAGTTGGGGATTTTGTCAGAATTTTGTAGTCAGGAAAGCAAATCTATATTCAAAATAAGTGTCTCTATGTCAATGAGAATAAAACACGGTCTCTTTCATATTGAAAATAGTCCAGCATAATCAACTAGGCACTCAGTGCTGGTTGGTCGCCTAGCCAATTGTGGGCTCAGTGTTAATCTGTGCTGTTGGCAGGCTGAGTTCTCACCAGTAGCTGTAGCCAGATTAGCCTTGATAAATTTAAATCCAAGTTTTTGAGCCCACGCATAAAATCTAAGCCTGTCATCATCGCCAATTTGTTCATGAGCCCATTGGACAAGGACCGGGAAGCCTGGGGAGAGAAGCTAACTGACATTCACTGAATATGTAATCTTTTTAAAAAATTTATTTTTAAATTTAAATTTCTTATTCAAATGTTTATCTGGGATTTAAAGGCCTGTGCTCAACTTTTTTTTTTTTTCCTTCTAAGTACTCCAGCACTCTAAAAGAAATCACAAGCAACCATAATCATTTTACTCTTTCTCGCCACTAAATTGCCCTTTGGTTCTAGGGCAATAGCTACTTGATCACCCAAAGCCTTATCTTCTGAAAGCACTGTACTCCAGGTGACTCCAAGTCTTCACTTTAGTAACTCCTTTGCCCAGGGCCAACATGTACCACAAATGTCTACTTGTCCCCAGCAGCAGTGTCCTTCGTCCAGCTAAATCTTGTCAGATCTGAACACTAATTCCACATCTCTGTCCTTCAGGTTCTCTTTCCATGGAACCACTTCTGATGCCAGTATCTGCATCTTTGAGCCTTTAGTCCAGATGCAGAGAAGAGTATCCTGAGATTAAAGGATTCACATAGGTACTAGATTTGTGGCAAGAGCTGGAGAGAGAAAGGTCTGAAAGGAGGAGTCAGAGGATTAGAGAAAGTGTCACTAATTGTTCCTCTGAAGCACTGCCCCATTTGAACAAGTCAGGGCTTTCAGTGAAACCTGGAAAGCCAAGCCAAACCCAGGTACCACTGTAGGCCTGTACCAGGGAGCTAGTAGAGAGACCAACAGGAAAGTGTGCTCTTCTACAACGACCACCTCTGCATCTGGTAGAGGGCTGACAGCAGCTAGGTCTGCAGTCTGGAAAATGAGCCAGCTGCAAAGCAGGACACATCAAGGACACACTGAACTGTTCCGTATTTGTACAAGAGCGTATCCACCCACGACCACCTTCTGATATTAATGGCAGTTGCTGCATTTCCTCCATCCAAAGCTCATGTGAGTTGCTCTTTTCTTCAACCCTAACCTGGGGTCATACAGAGGTGGGCAGTCTGACCATAAAACACCAGCTTCGCTAAGCTTCCCCTTTAGTCAAGTTGACCTGGAAACATCCAGCACACATATCACAATGTTTAGTTAAATAACTGGGTGCTGTTTTCCTTGGTAAGATACGGTAGATACTGCTCATTGCAAAGTGGAGCCTTCTGTGGCCTATACCTGACCTCTCCTATGCCAGTCAATATTTCTCTTTCCAAATTTTCAGCTGTCTCAGAATTTATTGATTGTATTTTATTCTCCTAGAAATCTATATTCTAGAGACTTCTGACCTCCTACTGTACAATAGATTGCATTCTTTATATTTTCAGTCTGCTGAGTATGGCTGTTTCCTGGATTCAGTTGTATTGATCTTTGTTTATTTGTTAGTTTTGTTTAATCGGTGTGGCTGGATGCTTTCTAAGTCAGTAGCTTCCTGAGAAAAGATGCAGGAGAGAAAGAGGGGTTGTGGGGAGAGGGAGAAAGAGAATGGAGAAGAGTATGAGGGAGAGATTATGCATATCTGAAAATTTTCTTTATTGTCACACTGGATTGGGAGTTTTGCTGAATATAAAATTCTAGGTTGATAGTAATTTTTTCTCATGTTGTTGAATGCATATATCTCATAATTTCCATCACCAATAAGCCTATTGAGATGCCTGTTGCTATTCTATTTTCCATCATGATTTACCTCTCTGGAAATGGTTACAATCTCTTTACCTTTTGAATTCTGAAATTTAGCAAGGCATGCCTTGATTTGGATACCTTTTCATTCACTGGATGAAATATTCAGGCAACTATTTATCTAGTATGGAAATGAACCAATTATTTCTTAATATATATTTTTCCCCTTAAGCCAGTATTTTAAATAGAAAATCCAGAAAATCCAGATTAAACTTTGTTTTCATTCCTGTTATTTGTCCATGGGAAACAAACTCAATATTTACTCACACCTATTTTTCCTTGTTTGCTATTTTGGAGATAATGCTCAGTATGATCATCATGGTTCCCAAACCTACTCCTGAGTGCCTCCTACCCTGCATCACAATCATTACAGTTTGTGGTCTGTGCACAAGCTCTCTCTTTTTTTCATTCCACTCATCCATATCATAAGAAGATCCAGTGAATGCCATTTGTCCACTAGGGATATTTCTGAGTATTCAATTAATTCTCTCTTCTTCTCTGAACTCTCAAACCCCAACTTTTAACAATTTTATATGCATAATACAAGGCAGAAGACCTATAATGTTATAGGTACTGTTTTATTAATCTATGATAGTTTAGTTATTCTAAGTATTAATACATTTATTTAAATATTTCAGAAAGTTTTGTGGTAGGTTACTTTTTCTTCCTTGTTCTTTTACTTAAGACTATCTTTTTAGCGCATTTGTAGGTTTACAATAAGATTGAAAGGAAGGTACAGAGATTTCCCATCTGCCCCTGCTCCACACATGCACTGTCAACGTCACTCATCAGAATGGTACTTTTTTTTTTACTTAAATGTATTAGGATGACAATGGTTAGTAAAATTACATAGGTTTCAAGTGTACAATTCTATAATACATCATCTGTAGATCACATTGTGTGCTCGGAATGGTACAGTTTTTACAAACGATGAAACTACACTGACACGTCTTAGTTGCCCAAATCCAGTTTACCTAATAGCTCACTCTTGGTTTTATACATTCTATAGATTTAGACAAATGTATAATGGCACATATAGCCATGATGGTAATATCATACAGAGCATTTTCACTGTCCTAAAAATTCTCTGTGATGTGTCTCTTCATCTCCCCACTCCCACCCACCCTTGGCAACCACTGATCTTTTTATTGTCTCCATAGTTTTGCCTTTTCCAGCACGTCACATAGTTGGAATCGTACGGTAGGTGGCCTTCTCAGATAGGCTTTTTTCACTTAGTTATATGCACTTAAGTTTCCTCCATGTCTTTTCATGGCTTAATTGCTAATTTCTCTTTAGTGATGAATAGTATTCTACTGCATGCATGTACCACAGTTTATCCATTTATCTACTGAAGAGATCTTTACTTCCATATTTTGACAATTATGAATAAAGCTGCTATAAACATCCTTGTGCAGGATTTTGTGTGGACATACATTTTCAATTCCTTTGGGTAAATACCAAGGAGCACAATAATTGGGTCATATGATAAGAGTATGATTTGTTTTGCAAGACACTGCCAAACTGTCTTCCAAAGTGGCTGTACCATGTTTTAGCACCAGCAATGTATGAAAGCATATCTTATTCCACAATCCTCGCCAGCATGTGGGGTTGTGCGAGTTCCTAGTTTTGGCCATTCTAATAGATGTGTAGTGACATATCATTGTTATTGTAGTTTGCATTTTCCTAATAATATGTGATGTGGAGCATCTTTTTATTTGCTTATTTGCCATCTGTATATCTTCTTTGGTAAGATACCTTTTAAAGCCTTTGCCTGTTTTCTAATGGGGTTGCTTCCTTAAGAGTTCTTTGTACAATTTGGTTAATGCTCCTTTATATAATGCATCTTGTACAAATATTTTCTCCAAGTTTGTGGCTTGTTTTCTCATTTTCTTGATATTTTCTTTTGCAGAGCAGAAGCTTTTGATTTTAATGAAATCCAGCTTATCAATTATTTCTTTCCTGGATCATGCTTTTAGTGTTGTATCTAAAAAGTCATCAACATACCCAAGGTCATGTAGGTTTTCTCCTATATTATCCCCTAGGAGTTTTACAGTTTTGCATTTTAAACTTAGGTCTGTGATTTCTTTTTTAGTTAAATTTTGTGAAGTGTATAAAATCTGTGTGTGTGTGCATGTGGCATATATATATATATATATATACACACATATACACACATATACATATATATATATATACATATACACACATATATATCATGTTGTTCCAGCACTATTTGTTGAAAGGACTATCTTTGCTCCATAGTATTGCCTTTCTTTTTTGTCAAACATCAGTTGGCTATATTTACGTAGGTCTATTTCTGGGCTCTTACATGTGTTAGATCTCTAACATTTCTTTATTGTTGCCTAGAATTTACATCTGTCCACTTATATCATCTATCTGTTCTTGCATACTGTCTTTTTCCATTGAAGCCCTTAGAATATTAATCAGTTTTTATAAATTAATTTTATAAATCTGATCATTTCAACATGTCTGTCATATCTAACTCTAGTCCTGATGCTAGTTCAGCCTCTTCAACCAATTCCTTTTTTTTTTAACCTTTTAGTATACTTTGTAATATTTTCTTGAGTAGCAGACATGATGTATTGGGTACAAGGAACTGTAGTAAATACTCTTTAATAATGTAGTGGGGGAAGAGGAAGCATTCTATAGTCCTGTGATTAGGTCTCAATCTTTTGGTGAACCTGCGCCCCTAGATTGAGAATTTCACTAGCTCTCTTCTCAGTCTCCCCGTTTCCTTTAAGGAGGACAGGATGGCTAGAGAGGCTGGAATTTTGTATTTTTCTCCTTCTACATGGAAGGTTTGGAGGTGGGTAGTTCTCTTCCCTCATTAGGAAAGTCAGAGCTGATGAGAGTTGAGAAACCCCCTCCACCAGTGAGCTTAGTCTCTGATAGAACCCCAGCTAGAGTCCAGTAAAAGTGTGTCTCATGAGAGTTAAGTCTTGTTAAAAAGAACAGAATACTCTTGAGGTATTTCAGAATGCTTCCTTTTTGCTTCCCCCTGCTGGAAGTGAATGGGGATTTTCTCTGATATTTGACTGTGAGGACCTGGAAGAGCTCTGATGGGTAAAACTCACACAAGTGTGGAATCCCTCTATTACTAGATTCCCCTGGCTTTTTTTTTTCTTTTTAAGATTTTATTGGGGAATTGGGGAAGGAGACCAGCCAAATGGTTGTTCTTCAATCTTCGTTACGGAGGGCGGCAGTCGCCATCTGACTGCCCGTCAGCAGCTTGTAGCCTCTCAAGGTGCTGTGTTCAATCTTAGTTGCAGGTGGGCGTAGCCACCATCCTATGTGGGAGTAGAACCAGCAGCCTTGTTGTTAAGAGCATATGCTCTATCCACTGAGCCATCAGGGTGGCAGCTCAGCTCAAGGTGCCAAGTTCAGTCTTACTTGCAGGTGGGTGTAGCCCACCATTGAACAGGCAATCTTGTTGTTACATCAGCTGAGCCATTCTACCACTTGGCAGCTCAGGTGCAGCATCACTGGCCCATGTGGGAATCAACCCAGCGGCCCTGTTGCTCAGAGCTCACACTCATAAGCCAACTCTTAACCAACTGAGCCACTTGGCCGGCCCTCTTCTAGACTTTTTAGAGTTGTCCACACTGAGCCTCCAGCAGTTCATCAATTACAATTCAGATTTTCTTACCCTGTGACTGGTTCCCACAGAGGTTTCTGCCCTAGCAAGTTGTGATTCCCTGTACCTGCCTATGTGTCTTCAAATTTGGGGAACAGTGATTTGCTCTCAAACCTCACTTCTCTGGTAGATCTAAGAGTTTTTAGACTTTCAGTCTGTTTAGCTTTATGCTTGTTTTTAGGATAGAGTGGCAACTTCCAAGCACCTTACTTGGCTGCACCAGAAACTAGAAGCCCATAATTCCTTGGTGCTTTCATTTTTATAGACTTGAAGGTTTTTTTTTCAAAACTTTCCTGATTGAAATGATCTGAGCAATTTTACATCCAGAAAACAAACAAAAAGCAAAAACAAAAAGAAACACACTTGGTTCAAACTTTTTCATTAAAAAAGTAACCATTTTAAGTACTTGGAAATATCCTTGGGAGACAGGCAGATTTTTTTTAATGCTAATAAAAATCTTATTAAAAAATGAAGCTCTTTTTCATGATGAATGTAATAAATTTTTGCTTCAATGAAAAGAAGCTTAAATCAATTTTGGTATTTTCACTGAGCTGCAAACATTGATATTTTTCCTCCAGCATAATATAGATGCCATAAACCATGCCTAAATGTGCAGAAAACATTTACTTCCAGTAGTTTTTTTTTTGAGCCAAATGAAACTTTATAAGTTACTCCATTATACCTTGTAACTACATTTTAATTTAAATGTATTTTTAAACATAGCTTTAATCACCTTACTAGCTGACCAAAGTGGTTTAATTTATAAAGAATAGCATATTTTTTAAAATCCTCTTAAAGTCTTTAAATGTTCTACTTCTGTTATTTTTAAACTTACTTAATTACATTATAAATTTATAATTACATTATAAATTTATGAAGTTTTAGAGTAGTGAAACATAGAAGGTGATTACCAAGTTTCCAGTCCTCATTTCTAGACACATTATGAAAATGCTTCCATGAACTATTAGATTGTTCAAGAAAAAAGATTTTCAATCAGACAAACAGCAAAAAGCCAGTATAAACAAACATCTGAAAGTTAAGAGAGAGAAAGTTAAATTTAATCATATTTTAAGTATGCTGGGGGTGTGGAGTGGAGCAAAAGATGAGAATTTCTAATCTATACGCAGTACATTGGAGGAAAATAAATCTGAGATTTCATATAAGCTTCTTAATTTACATAGTCAACGTAATTTGTCACTTCCAAGGACTTCATTTGATGGAGTGGATAGTGTGATATCGAAGAGAGAAGATAATTATTCTCTGGGTACAAAATATATAAATGAAGCATCCAACTTATTGATATCTCTCATCCTAAGGAAAATAAACTGAGTAATTCCCTCAAAGACTCTGCTGAGCATGGATGGGCCCAATTCTTCCTGGGGAAACAAAGCTTGCATCCCTCAGATGAGACTATAGCTCCTTTTTATAAAATCGGAACAGTGTCTTTACCTTAGAAAAGACAGCAGACACATTATAAGAAAGGAGATGATAAATGATGAGAGTTAATGTGGATACTAGGTTAGGCTTAGAAAGAGTAAAATGAGTAAAAATCAGATGAATGATAATATCGCATGCTTAAGAAGCACTTACTATGTAGCAGTTTTCAACTGTGTGTCACGACCCCTTTGGGGGTCGAATGACCCTTTCACAGGGGTCGCCTAAGACCATCGGAAAACAAAAAGGTATTTACATTACGATTCATAACAGTAGCAAAATTACAGTTATAGAGTAGCAACGAAAATAATTTTATGGTTGGGGGTCACCACAACATGAGGAACTGTATTAAGGGTCGCGGCATTAGGAAGGTTGAGAACCGCTGTGCTATTCTATGGCTTTACACATACTAACTTATTCAGTCCTCATAAAAGCCCAGTGAGATAGTACTCCTTATCATTTTTCTCTAAAAAGGAAACCAAAAACAGAAGAGGAAACTGAGGCACTTTGGGAAGAGTTTAATTGACCTGCCCATGCTAAGCAGTGAGCAAAGAAGCCAGATTTCAACCCAGACAGTCTGGTTCCAGAATGAGAACTAGTAACCATCATAGGATACCACCCCGTGTTACTGTGTAAATTACAAGTAATTTGATAAAATCAAATTAAAAACAAATTACGGTCAGGTGGGAATCAAACGTTAAAGTTTTTATTTCAGTTGTTAACTTTGAATAGCAGTTGCTGGATTAGCTCTGTGATATACACAATTAGAAAACTGTAGAGATATATGAAAAAAAACTCAACATATTTTTAGATGTTGGATAATAGGAAGCAGAGGGATATATTATTGAGAAAAGGAAAAAACAAAACAATGATCCACAGAGACATTTCCTGAACTCTGCCCCAAGGAGACAAGAAAAAGAAACCAAGCAGAACATAAAGTTCTCACAGCTGAGATGGAAATCAAGGTTTGAGGAGACAGAGGGAGGTGAAATTTGTGGAATAGAACCAGAGAGGGAGAACTATTCAGAAAACAAGCTTCAGAAACCCTGTAATGGTCCCTTGAGGCTTTGCCTGCAGGCAAGGAAAAGTTGTCACTTAAGTAGCCTAACCCACTGTTTGAGCCCCCATTAAGTAGACATTTAGACTGGAATGACAGATGAAAGATTACCTGTTTTCAGTTTCGGTTTCTTCTAAACTATTAATAACTTGTTAGAGCCTGGAAAAATCCAAGTAATCTATTACCACTCTTTTTTACCTTAAATTCACCAGACTTTATAGTATCTCAGCTTCTTTCTTAACTTTGTTTCACTTCTCATATCTTCATTCCTCACTGTCCCTCAGATCCCAGGGATCTTTGCACAATGCGGTAATAATAATTATTATTAATTATTATTTCATCAACCTTACCTGCCTCGTCAAGTAGTATGTAAAGATATCATAAATGACCATTTTTGGAGAATATTGAAAGAGTGCCTTTAGTACAAACCAGACTACCTGTATTATCCCAGCTAAACCTTCAGACAAAGATAGCCAGGTTAATGGAGGCCTGAAACTTCAAAATGCAAAGACAAACACAAAACAAAGAAAACCTAAGTCTAATAAAAAGCACAGAAGGATTTTGAAAACAGATTGAATATGTATGTGCAGCCAGAAATAGATATTCCCCCACACTCACCCCTTGAAGGAACAGCTCCAAATAGAATCCCCTTAGCAGTGATCCAAAAAATAAACAGGGATTCTCTCTACTATCAGGAAAAGAAAAAGATCCCAGAGCATCTAAAACCAAACAGCCCTTCCTACATGTGCAATCAGCCAAGAATCGCTGAGGATTGTTATTTCAAGGCTTAAATATAGTTGGTAGGAATGCATATTGGTTTTGAATTGGTCATTGTTTTTAGATATTTTTAGTGGATAAAACTAAGAGAACGAGAGAGATACATACATCTATACATACACACATACGTAGATAGAGCGATAGTGATGCAAGTTTATATTGGTAATTTTTACTGCATTTCAAAACTGCAGAGTTTTTACTTAACCTCTTCTGTACTGGATCTCACTGCTTTTTTCCACACCAATATTCCTGGTTCTCAAGGTCATAGTAAATGTTAGAATTGGAGTCTTGCATAACTCAGTTATTTTAAACAACTATTACACATATTAACATAATACTAACATAAACACCAAAATGACTCCTAAAAAACATTATTTTGCATTTGTTCCTCTCTATCTCCTCATACTTGTAAAATACTGATACTGTCAGAACATGTGGCCCTATATATACACTGTACTCTTACCCTCAGAGCCCTCCTATCATTTCATTCCACAGGTAACTATATTTCATGCTTTTCACATACTGGTCCTGATGTCATGGTCTCTCTGGTCATTTGAGTGGGCTGAAAATCATTACCTGGCAGATTCATGAAGAAAGGCTCATGGAAGACATAGATGTACTACTCTAAGATACCATGACTTCTATAAATGAGAGTCTGTTTTGCTAGATATAAAATCTTTGGTTCACACTTTCTATTCTTGGAAATCTTAGATATGTTCCTTTTTGTTTTGGCATAAAGCAGCACTCTCAGTAAGTAATAATAATCATGTTTTGGGTTTTTTTTTGCTAGATATAAAATCTTTGGTTCACACTTTCTATTCTTAGAAATCTTAGATGTGTTCCCTTTTTTTGGCACAAAGCAGCACTCTCAGGAAGTAATAATAATCATGGGGTTTTTTTTCTGATAATTTTATTTTCCCTTTATAAGTCACTCAACGTAGTTTTTTAAAGTTGTTTGAAAGTTGTTGTTTTTTTCCTTTAAAGTGTAGTAATTATACTGAAATATGTCTTGGTGATAGCCGTTTAGGATTGATACTTTGAGGTATGCAGCACGCCTTACATATGTAGCTTCCAATACTCCATTTCCCGAAATTCAGGAACTTCGCCTTGCGTCTTCTGTTCCCATGCTTTACTTGTTCCTTAGGATCTTCAGTGCCTGTCTTCAACATTTATCACTTTATTTCAAATCCTTATCTGCTTAATCATTTGGTTGTGATTTCTTATTTTCCCTAGGGGAAGTACCAGCTGTGTTGATTATTTGTCTTGTTCCTTCTGGATCCATTTTCATTTATGAAGATATTTGTATGTTTTGCTAATTTTTTTTCCTGAGTTCTCTTTTCTCAATTTTTCCAATTCTAACTATATTGATTTTTCATGGACTGTAGAATTTTGTCAGCAGGGCTCCTATTCTTATCTATGATTTCTTTTTTCTTATAATTTGTGTGAGATTTCATCTTGATATTTTTCTTTGTTTTTATGTAGGGTTAATTTTTTGGAACTTTTTGAAATAAGCTTGGTTTAGGGAAGCTTTTCGAATTCCACAGAGTTCCCTCTTCTGTTGGTTTTGTTTAGTCACAAAACTTTTTTTTTAACTGTATTCTAGATCTTTCCTTTCATGTGTTTATATTGTCCCTAACCTACCCAATTTTGACTTCAACAGTTTCTCCTTTGCATAGGGCTCCATCCTAGAAAGCTTGTGTCAATTTTGAGAAGGCTCCTAGCTCATTATATCTTTCTATGGGAGGCCCCTTGCCCTCCCACAGTATTGAAGGTTTACCTTCCCAGTGAATACCTGTTGGAGATTTTGAGGTGTTCCTATGCTTCTTTCTCACACACAGACACCAGTGTCCCATGTCTGATTTTGATTAGTTCTTGTCTTTGGGGGATTGTTGGGGTTGTCTTATCACCTATTTAGTTGTACATGTTATCCATGGGGTTTTGGTTTTGCTATCTAGTTTTGTATGAGGATTCGGTGAGATTAAAGAATGTCATTGCCACATTTCCAGAATCCTTACCATTAGCTCTGAAGTCCCCAACTTCCCTTTTAAATAATAATCATTTTAATAATTTTATTTTAGAGTAGATTTTGATTTATAGAGATTTGTAAAGATAGCTCAGTGAGTGCCCATATAAGCCTTTAAAAAAACTGAAATCGGTCTTCTGTTTGATGAGTTTGGATAATTCTGACAGGATATGTAATTGTATACCCCCAAATGACTGATTTTCATCTCGCCAGCACGGCCTCTCTTGCTAGCACACACTCCCTTGCCCGCTCTGATGAAGCACGTTGCAAAGTGCTCTGTGGAGGGGTCCACAAGGCCACTGAATCCTTCCCACAACCATTTCAGTGAACTGGGAAGTGGGTCATTCCTAGTCAAGCCTTGAATTGACTGTAACTTTGGGAAAGAACCAGAGCTGAAAGACCCAGTGAAGCCACACCTAAACCCTGCCCCACAGAAAATGTGACATAATGGACCGTGTTGTTTCCAACCCCTAAATCTTGTGGCAATTTGTTCTGCAGTACTCGATAACTAATACAGGGAGCCAGGCCCTGTGCTGACAGCTGGGGATACTGTAGGAATCGCCATGTAAGTGCCTTGTCCCCATGGCACTTACAGCCCAGAGCTGCTGGTGATTCTGCAAGAGCCCACAGCCCAGGGCTCTACAGTTACATGGGAGGACAGGCCATCTTCTTACCAGAGGCTTGCATTTCTCAAACAGGTGGGAAGAAAAGTTTCTACATGCACTCACTGCCTATCGGACACCCCTCTCCTGATTAATATTCATAGAAACTTGCAGGAATCCCTGTTAATACCCAGATTTGAAATCTCAGAGCCAAGTGCTGTCGCTGTGGGGCCTGATTTGCATCCATAAATATGCAGCAGCACGAGCCCCTTGCTTGAGATTTCGGCCCTGTGTTGGCATCCGTGTTGCGTGTATGGCTGTGAAATTTTCCTTCCTGAACTGAATTGAAGCCGGAGACAGACAGCAGCCCCCCTTCCATTTCCTTTCCACTGCAAAAGTTCACACTGGCCACACAACTCCCTGTCCTGTTTTCACTTCTGTCTAAATTCTGAGAAACTTAATGTAATTTTGTAGCTTGCTCCAGCTCTAAGGTTTGAAAGATGGTGAGCAAACTATTTAGTCAATTGCTCTACTAATACGCTAAATATGTTAAAAAAAAAAAGTAAAAAAAGAACATCTGGGGCCCATTTTAATTTTTGTGAGCAAGACTCTTAGAAAAGAGTGCCAGCCAAGATGAGTCTATTGGAGTTACTGCCACCTTCCTCATTATCTTCATCTTTCTCTTGGATTCCTTGGATGAGCCCAATGACCTAGACTGTAATGGGCGCCTGCTTTGAGAAAAAGCAGGGCTTATGGCCCAGGCTGGATTTGGTGCCAGCTAAGCGCCATCACCAGGAAACTATGTGCGATTTTTGTCCAGGTCCTCGCTCTCAGAGTTCCACTGTCTGGGCCGTTTGGACAAGAAGCTGAGAAGGTCAGTTGGGCCTTATGCCTCAACTCTTGAAGTTATAGTCAATGGGACATCGCTTTAAAAATGTAACAGGACCCTAAAAAAGACAAAATATAACCTGATAAAAAGAAGACCATGGCTGTCAGACTGGGTGAGAAGAGTTAAGACAATCCAAAAATGATCTGAAAAAGGGAACCAGCATTAACAGAGCGCCGGCTATTCACAATGTTATCTTAAATCCAGGCAGCTGCCCCAGAGATATTTGTTATTATCCCCATTTCACTGTCAAAGAAACCGAGGCTCATAGAGGTTAAGTGACTTTCTAAGATCATAAAGGCAACAAGTTGGAGATGCAGAATTCACAGCTATGTATGCTTGATTTTCACTTCTGGGCTCTTTCCACCCCACTGTGGTGACATAAGAAATGTGTATGTTGGCACTGTTTCTCACTGGCCATGGCATGACCTTGAGCTGTGCATCCTTTGTCATTGGTCTCTCCTATTATGTGAGTAAATGAGTTCTTTAGATAATTTCTGGAGTCTCTAAGGAATGAGGTCCTCACCCTGTGGTATGATGTGGCAGGTCCCCAACAGAGCAGGGGACACTGGGCCTGCAAGATGGGCAGATGGAATAATTATACTGAGGGGATCATTGCAGTTTTCTCTAGACCAGCCTTTAATCCAGCAGGGCCAATGAGGAGGCTCAAAGGAGCCTGCTCCACATTGAGTCAGCTTTGATTTGGCTTCATCAGAAATGTGATGGCAGGAGGCTGCTGGTCTGTTTAGATGTCATCTGATCGACGGACCCATTTCCCACAGAACCCATGAGATGACACTCTAGCTCTGGTCTCAGAGCTGTGATGCGCAGCACCACCCCTGACTTGCTTAAACAAGCTTCTCTAACCTTGTTGGTGCTCAGTTTCTTCAGTCATGGCACCTGATCCCTCGTTTGGATCTCATGAAATTAAACGGTAAAAATCTGATGTAAAAATGCTTTGAAAAGATAATAGGACCTGGAGCATGACTACAGCTAGAAGAGAAAATATTTATAATAGTTCAATGTCATTTATTTTAATAATCTATGCTGATTCATATTCAGATGCTGTGTAATTTTTAATGCAAATATGCACACCCCCCTTCCCCACAGAGAACTCTTACTGTGGTACCTGTATCTACGTGTAATAATGTTTCTCAAATGTTGGCCAAAAATAGCTGAGTAAGAAACATCTACTGAATTTAAGTTGAATATCAGATTCCGGGGCCCTACCTCAGACTGACTGATTTAGAATCAGAATTTTATGGTGCAGAGTTTATAGAAAACTGCTTTTTCAACTCATTCTCCAAGTGATTCTTTGGTCTCCAAACCACATAGTGAGAAACGCTACAGTAGCTCCTATTAAACATATGGAAACCCTCAGCTGTAACTGGCCTTTTGGGTGTTTCCTCTTAACCTGGGCCCTTGGAAAAACTCTGAGGTCTATCATGTCAGGGTTAGAAGATGGCACCCTGTGCAGGAATATACATAGGTTTATCACAAGCAGATTACAGACAGGATGTTAGTAACTGGCATTCGTTTAGCTTCCAGACACCTTGGGCAGGTAGATGTGGTAAAGATTGGAAAACTAAGTGAGTTTTATGGGTTTTCTCTCTCCTCTGGTTCTCACTGAAGGCAAAGCTGTTTCTTCATCTGAGAATTACAGTCCAAACTGAATCTTAAAACTACAAGTAAATCTAAATTTAGAAATGAAACCAGTTCTCCTCCCTATACCCACACATTGATTTCCTCTGCATACTCACATTGATCTTTTAACAAGTAAAATGACCCTCCCAGTTTCTGCCATAACCAGCATCACGGAGGCAAAAATAATCTGAATGCATCTAATAAAAGTTTCCAATCTTTTTTGGGATTAACAGGATGGGTGATGCTTCCATGTATCTGAGGACCAGGAGACAAGCTAAGTTAATCAGGGAGAGCCCCAGCATATGGCGTGATAAGAGACCCCCCATTATTCTATGTCTGCAGAACCAGTACTGACCTAGGAGCTGAGGCTCAAACACTTGGCTTGTAACTAATAATTAATGGAGCCTCCAGAGCATCAGATCTTCTCTAGAAGCCATAGGGAAACACAGTGCATGAGAACAAGGACTCGAGAGTCGGACTTGCTAGAGCTGATTCCCAGCTTGACCAATAAATAATTAGCTGAGTGGCTAGCGGCAAATGAGCCTGAATTTGTTCCTCTGTAAAATATTGAAAATAACAGTAAATGCTTGATAGAATCTTTATAAAGTATAATTTGGATGATTTCAATAGGAAAAGTGGTAGACAACCCTTATTAACTTGCTTTGTTTAGTGGAAATAAAGGGAGATGGTGACAACCCTCCATGAGTTTCAAGGAAGCTCATCTCTGTTCCCCAGGATTAGTTGCCTTAAACCAAAGGTTTAAACAAAGAAAGGATGGCTCCCACATCCAATTACAGACTATCCCAGTCTGAATTGATTTATTTTTTCCTTTTTAAATATATATCCAAAGAAGTATAGTCACTGGTATGACAAGTTCCCTCAATGTGATGAAGCACTAAATGCATGATCCAAGGCTTATATAGAAAGAGCGTGTAATTTGCATGAACCCCTATAGTAAAGTAGACTAATCCGGGAAAAAAACAGATGTTTTCTTGAATTAACTCATGTAATTTGTATCAATAACAACGACTGAGAAAATGAGTTTGAGAGAGATAAAATGCATTCCCCAGTCATTTGCTAGTCGGTGTCAAACCAAGTTATTTAACCATCATGAAGTACTTTGTAAAACACAAGCACACACACACACATCACCAGTGTGAGGCATTTGAGAGGAAAAGCAGGCTACCATCTATCGTGGGCTGTCTACACTGGGTAGATAAGCGGTTGGCTTCTGACTTATCTTTGGCAGTGCCAAATGATACGGTCTTCCCTTCTCCTTGCCTCTGGCACACGAAGAAGGGGACATTTTCTGAAGATTAATGCAGGTGCCCTGTGGACACTGTTTGACATTGGTGGTCTGCTCCCTTGATCCAGGAGGGCTGAGCATGAGGTAAAACACATCCTGATAATGGCTTCTGGGTCAAGTGAGCACATCCCATGTCACTGCTGTCAAATATCACAGGAGACAGTGGGAGGCCAGGTGGCTTTCCCTGATAGTGCAGAGCAGGAAGTAGACAGGTTCTCCTGAAGGGATTGCGAAGGATTAGTCCCTGTAAGCAGGATGCAGGATGTACACACTCAGCCTCGCCCTACCAGCATGTGTGCTGATGTGGTATCAGAGCCCGACCTCACCAACAACTCAAGCTGCTGCTTGATATGTTTCACTCACTGGCATTTTATATACAGTATTATCCTAGTTAGTAAATTCTGAGAGCCAGAGAAAAAAATTAAAAAAAATTAAAACAGGACAATGAAAAACAAACAAAAAAAACAACAGGGCAAGGTCTTGCTCCTCTATCTTTCCTTTATCCACTTGGTTTGTTTTTCTCCCCTTGTTTAACCACTGCTGTTACTTTCTCTGTACCCTTCTGAAGTTTCTTCATGCAGATGCAAACATATATTGGGTTGTCGGAAAAGTCCCGATGTATTTTTTCTATTTCTTTTGATGCAAAAATACATTATGACTGTTCCAACAACCCAATACAATTACTGCTTTTCCTTTTTCATAAAAGGGAGCAGCATGCTGTGTAACACTCTGCACCTAATTCTTTAACTTAAATATACATCTTAGAGAATTTGCTTGTTTCTGGATCAGAGATTTAGGCAATAGTTTGTTTTCTCATTCATTTCTCCCCTCCCCAGTAGCTATGATCTAAAGTTAGCCCAAACTCTTTCTCTGCTTTTTCAGACCAGAAAAAATTGAGGTTTGTTCATTTTTTTTTAATCAAAGCTTTATTGTCCCTCCAGCACACCAATTGTGAGCCACTCTTAGGTGAATTGACAAAAATTGGAAACTCACTGCATATGGATAATTTCATTCAAGTGTCACCCCCTTTTAAACTGCTTTGTTGGGTTCACTTTCCTGTGTGTCTAGATTTTCTTCCCCCCAGAATTTATAGTTGTTACCTTCAGGAGGGTTAATCCAATAGGGGTTTATTTAACCAAACAAAAAAAACTTTTCATTTCTTTATATATATTTTGTACAATACCATAATAAAATTATGAGCTATAGACACCTTGGCAAACTGTGAATTGTTCCTCTCTTGCTAACTGGCTGCAGTAGAGTTGCAAGGCCTAGATCCATTTTTTTAGAAGACAGCCCAGAAGTTATCTACAATTCTAACAGCTCTGGAATACCCCCTTCTCACAGGAAGGGTATTTCATCTGGGGCAAATGAAAATAAATGAATATGGATTCTCACTGGCTAACTTAAAAGTGTCAACTCTGAAGTTGGAGGTCAAAATATCCAAAGACAATCAATTCTCACCCTCGAATTTATGAATAAGATACTATAATTATAAAGTTCAACCTGCAGGAGCAAAGGATGAAGGTGTATGGGTGCTGGACAGGATGTCAAAAGTGTTATTGGTAGCTCACCGCTCTCTCCTCTTGACCATAGTTAAAGAAAGCTATTTAGAATTTAATAAAGGTCATTTATTCATACATTTTTAAAATTTAAACTTATAGCATAGATTTTTAAAATGTATCAGTGGCTAGAGATGTCCCTGAGTTTCCCAGAAATAAAGAGGCAGACAAGGATCCCAGACCAGCACTCTGGGTTCTTTCTTGGAAATCTGTGCAGTTGCCTTTCCATCCAATTCCCAAAGCATATTCTGGGGCTAATAGTGATGTTGGGGTCACTTCCAGCTCCTCACTCTCACAACATTTCCTAACAAGGAGTAAGAAATATCACGGTCTTTGGCATAATCTTGCCTAGCCACATGATGTGTAAAATTAGAAAATCAAACTGAAAAATATAACAGTCACTAGTTGCATGCTGGTACTTTTAATAATATAAGAGTAGAGTAGCTGAGTTCTGTTTTTATAAGATGTTAAAAACAGGGTTCAATGTCACTGGCACACCTTTACCCCCAACACATGCATTCATATTCTCTCTCCTACACACACTAAGGTCTAGAAGACGCTTTCAGATAAAAGGGCATCCCAATATCATAGTGCAGAAATAATGACAGATTCCTGATCAAGCCTTGGTGTAGTTACTTGATTTCCAGTACTCTCAATTTATCACTGATTTGATTTTAACAAAACAGAACTTTAATCGTATTACTTCCCTCATCTACACAAACATGGTTAACATTTCCCCACTACCCCCCAAAATCCTTAGCCAGTTCTTTTTATGATTTGGCCGTATTTTACCTTTTTGGGTTAATCTTTCCTTCCTATCATTCATCATAAAACGTAACTAAGACATAAACCTAAGACATAAACACCCACTAATAGGGCTAGATAAATTAGTAGACAGCCAAACAATAGAATTCTATACCTTTTTTTAAATGAAGAATTGTTCTGTATATTGTTTTGAAGTTATCCCTAAGATATCTTGTTAACTGAAAAAAAAATACAATCAATATGCATGTCTCTAACAGTGGGGGGAAAAATTTTCTGCTGAAGGATACACAAGAAACTAATAACAAGAGTTTCCTCTAGGGAAAACACAGGAGAGCTGCAACTGGAGGCAAGTCGAGAGACAGAGTTTTTACTTTATAACATTTGTACCTATTGAATCTTAAACACAATAAATTCATTATCTGTTCAAAAAATAAACATAACTAGATTTAATTAAATATAATTTCAAAAATTGAATTTGATGTGAATCATTGTCTCCTTGTATTATCATGTTAGAACTATGCCTCTAAATAGTGGATCCGAGGAAGGAGTCTCAGAAGAAGTTTAATTGCAATACTTGTGGGATTCTCAGCCAGCCTAGACAGAAGGGAGACACATGGAGAGAGAAGGCAATAGACATGCTCTTGGTGAGCTCATAGTGGGAAACATGTTTCCTATAACTGGAAGGCATCAGGAAGTTACTCCATAGCCACACCCCTTTTAATAACTCATGTCAAAGAAGAAATAATGAAGGTAAAGCCGGTGCTAAAAATTAGCTTAAAGTATGCTTTTAAAAGACAATTAGGCTTTTATTTTATTCCTTCAAATATGCTTTAATTATAGAACAGCCAGTAATAAAGCTATTGAGAAAGAATATCAATGTTTAGGCATTTCCATCAACCCTCTCACTAATAGATTTTCAAAACATTTTTTTCTTTATTTATTGCCTTAATCTTTGTCAATAAAAATGAACAGAAATGGAGGCATTTGAAGATTGGGGGGAAAAAGAGAGAAATGATATTATATCAGGTTTAAAAAAAGAAATAAACTAAAAAGCTTCTACACAACAAAGATAACCATTAACAAAACAAAAAGGCAACCAAGCTAATTGAAGATATTTGTAAATTATATTTCCAATAAAGGTTACTATCCAAAATGTATACAGAACTTACCAACAACAAAACAAGCAACCTGATTAAAACATGGGCAGAGTACCTGAATAGACATTTTTCCAAGAAAGACGTACAGGTGGCCAACAGGCACATTAAAAGATGTTCAACATCACTGATTATTAAGGAAATATAAATCAGAATCATAATAAGATATCACCTAACACCTCTTACAATGGCTGTTATCAAAAACACAAGAAATAAGAGAGAGGATATGGAGAAAAGAGATTCATTGTACACTGTCGGTGTGATTGTAAATTGTTGCTGCCACTATGGAAAACAGCAATGAGTTTCCTCAAAACATTAAGACTAGAACTACCATGTTATCCAGCAATCCCACTTCTGGATATTTACTCAAAGAATATAAAAACACTAATTTGAAAAGATAGATGTACCTCTATGTTCA
Source organism: Hipposideros armiger (assembly GCF_001890085.2). NCBI lineage: Eukaryota > Metazoa > Chordata > Mammalia > Chiroptera > Hipposideridae > Hipposideros > Hipposideros armiger. The sequence goes on from NW_017731689.1 coordinate 1,675,744, forward strand.
TTGCAGCAATATTTACAATAACCAAGATATGGAAACAACCTAAGGGCCCATTGATGGATGAATAAAGAAGACATGATATATACATACATATACATAAATGGAATACTACTCAGCCATAAAAACATGAAATATTGTCATTTGTGACAACATGGATAATCCTAGAGGGTATTATGCTAAGCTGAATAAGTCAGACCAAAAAAAAAAAAAAGACAACTGTATGATTTCATTTATATGTGGAATATAAAATGAAACAAAACAACAACAAAAAGAAATTCAAGCAAAGACAACAGATTGGTGGTTACAAGAAGGGAAGAGTATGTGTGTGAGGGGGTGAAATGGGGAAAGGGGGTTAAATATATGGTGAGAGATGAAAACAGACTAGGCTTTTGGTGGTGAGCATGCTACAGTGTATACAGATATGAAATTATAAGTTGAACACCTGAAATTTATATAATGCTATTAACTAATGTTAACCCAATTAAAAAATAAAAGAAAAAAGAAACAAATAATATACTTCTTTGTCTTAGCTGTGCCAGAAAATTCAGATCTCTCAGAAAACTTAAAGGGGTGGTCTCCTAATTTCACTTCTGAGAGATTTCCTTAAACTTTAATTTTCATTTCCCAGGACAGAATTTATTTCTTACATGTACTGAAGTTCTAAAAGCCACAAAGGACTATATCAAGATTAAATTGCTTATTTCAATGCTTAAGAATATGGTTTCAACTTCATTCTGCTCCCAACTTGATTGAAGCCAGAATCGTTTGAGAGGAATACTTTAATCTCTGCCTAAACATTCTTAAAGGGAAGTATGATGTTATTTTGTATCACACAAGCTTCCAATCACTTTACTATAGAGAAGTGTTTGGGTTGAAATAGTTGCCCTAGAAAATGCCAGTTATTGTGGGAGGAAACAAGGAGCAGCTTGAATATTCAAATCAGCTAACAAAACACATAATGTTTAAAATAAAAATGGGAAAAGTGGTTAAAAACTCACCATGACCTGAGCTTTGGGTTTCACGTAGATCATTTTTATGTATTATCCTCTTTATGGAATAATTATTATTTTGTCCCTAATGAAATCTTCATTTTTGATAGCCCAGGCAGCCTTAAAATCATTGGCCTCCGCCAACTGTCTTCATCAGACACACTTAAAATTCTTATAAGTGGCCAACCCTAAGTTAATTCCTAGGAATGACAGAAACTCTTGTTTCTTCTCCAATTTAGAAAAGACAAAAATCATCCTGTGCCCATCCGAGACTCAGCCTAGCAAAGCCCCTTGCCCTCTGGGAGAGTACACCCTTCACAGCAGCTTTGTGGAGCCTATCTGGTGAGACCTACTACCGCAGGATCTGGGGGGAGACGAAAGGAGGATGGTACTTCGCAGAGTGACAGGCAGGTCGCCATAGCTATTGCCTGTTATTACCCTTTAGGAACAGCTGGCCAAACTATTCAAGATGCTGCACTGACCCCTAAAGGTCGCATGCAGTTGACCAAACCTATGTCTAGGAAGCAACCTCATGCGGAGTACCAATTCCACTTGCCACCCTTTTTATTGCTCCCTAGTTTGCTTACTTACAGTTTGTTTTTTTGTTTTTTTAAGTTTCAGGTGTTCAAAACAATGTAATAGTTAGACATTTCACTCCTCACAAAGTGATAACCCCCCTTTCCCAATCTATTGCCCCCTGACCTCATATATCTATTACACTTCCATAGACTCTATTCCCTATAGTTTTTTCACATTGAAGACCAGCCCATTGGTTTTGATGTGGTTGTTGGGCTTCTTTATCTTTTGCTTTTTTTCATTACCCTCAGATGGAGTCAGAGACTTTTCAGTGACAATCTCCCTCCTCTTGCTCAAGTCATGACATCAATGCCTATGGAGACCGAATCAAGGTGAGAGACTAGATAGATGGGTCTCACTCATCCCTTCCAAAATCACATGGTCTTTCAGAAAAAGAAAATCCTAAAAATCCTAAAAAAATACTTCTATGTCTAGACCAGAAAATATGGAATGTCTGAAAGGTACACAGCAGAAGAAATTAGAAAAGGAACTGGAGAAATGTGCAAAAGAAGACTGCTCTGGAAGAGACCCCATGACCAAGATTCACTAAGCAGTGAGTATCATGAAAAGAGAAAACATTAATAGAAAACAAAATGATTCCCAAAGACACCACAGAGAAGAAGCTGTCAAAGACATTAGAACAACCAAAGAATAACTAAGAGTAACTAAAATACCATCAAAAAAGAGGTTATTGACCGCATCCAATTAAATAAGATCTTAGAGCATATATTTCTGATTATAAGTAATAAATGAGGGAATTAATTGATAAAAGCTATAAAAATTTAAAAACAAGCTAAAGCCCCAGGTAAGATTGGCTGCTATTCAAAATTTGTGTGTTAAAGGTAGGCTGCAAATTGGTCTTGTTGCTACTTAAAAGCCAAAGCGAAGAGTAACTTATGATTATACAAGCTGTATAGCATTTACAACATAATAAACAAACAGTAAGGAAACATAACACATCTCCTAGTGGAATCTGGGAGAAAATTTTTCCATAGTTTTCATGAAAATAACATGCTCATCAGCACCTCGACATGAAACATACTGACTGTATTTCTAGGAAGGTTTGTTAGCACATCTCTCAGTTGAAGCATTTTCATGATTTTTATGCTTCCGCTCTCATTTCCAGGAGCTTGCGTGATGCTTGATTTTATGATGGTTGTTTAGAGGGAGCTCCCAGTGGCTTCTCTGGGAATGTTCAGTATAATTCCACTTAAAAGTGTCACTGGCTCTGAGATCAGCACATCAAACTCGCCTTTGCCCCAGGCTGCCTGTACAATCCATGTGATCTTTTTTAACTGTCACCATGGATTCCTGATCTGAGATGATGACTTCAAAAGAATAACTGGGAGAGTGCCTGCCTGCAGTCTCTAATAGGAAGAAAGAGCATTTATGTAAAAGGCAGATGAAAGAGAAAAACAGTATCGCAGCAAATGAATCCTGGGGCACCCCCTTACCTAGGATTACTTAGACAATAGAAGGAATTGTTTTTGAAGCTGTGGCAGTATAACTGAAATGCAACTGAGCTTGTTCTGACAACTAATTTGCTATCAAATTATTTATGCACACTTTATTTGTAAATAAGAGGAAAATCAGCAAAAGGAACACCACAAGCAAGCTATGGTTTTGTTTGAATGCTGACAGCTTTTATAAAAAGTAAAATTAAACTATGACAAATTGATCTCATCGCTAGGGAAATTCTGGAGAATAGAGAAAAAGTAAACGATATAGGTAAATTTTTATCGTTTGTTTTAGTCTCAAAAGCTGAGTGTTATATATGCCAACTTCCCCCGTCTCTCCCCTTACCCCCCAAAGCCCTGTTGAAAACAAGAATTCAAAATTTTATAGTAACTTAAACATGACATGTGGGCTTAGTTCCCACGCATGCTGGGGGCTCAATCAAATCAGCCCAATGCAAGAGAGGAAGCCTTGACTGGCCTACAGACACTGACCAATCTAAAAGACTGACCTCTGGTAATAGCTAGCATTTTGACCCACCGTGTATGGCCAACTCAGACAAGCTTTAGTCTGAGATTTCTAAGAGATTTAATACAGAAATCACAGGAGGAGCTCATTAGTAAAGAGGAAGAAGCAGTGTGAATCTGAATAATCAATCAGTCCATTTGCAACAAAGCATCAGTTTGTGGCTGGCAACTCAGGGACAGAATTCACCACTGAGAAGGAAGTGATGCCAAGGACAGGTAGCATGTTCAGGATCAGCCAAGAACACCTGGACTCAGAGCCAGACTTTGTTTTCAATCAGAAGTCCAGGTCTAGGATAGAGACCCGAGAAAGAGAGGACCAGTCATATAGACCAAGTAGATGCCGCAGAAACGGGAGTTGATTTGATTGGCAGTCCCGAGTCTACCACACAATAAGCAAAACTGATGCCAGATTTATGGCACTAAGACTCATCCCTGACCCCATGGTGTCGGTGCTGGAAAACCGCTGATGAATGTCCTGTCCTGTGCAGGAAGCAGGCAGGACATGGCCTGAAGTTTGGAAGCCCCAGTAATTCTGGTTAAAAGAGGACAGTAGAATAGGTGCTATGTGCTACTCCTCGGCACCAAGACCAGAATAAGCATACAAGGGTTTTAGAGGGGAATAAAAGAGGGGAGAGGGGAGCGAGCCAGGGAAGCCTAGGGTTATAACTCTGCCCTTGAGTGAAGGAGAGAGAGGCTTGGGTGGAAGTGGCCTAGAATGTCCCAGGAGTGTCCAGCAAGGCCTTGTCAGCAGTCACAGGAGTCCCATGTCTCACAGGAATGGGCCTACATGAGTATATCTGCTGTGTTCTGTTATTGGCCAGAAGTCCCCAGAACGTGTGGCCTCAGCACAGAGGGATGGATTTCACAGAGCAGCAGGCTGGGCCTTTGTCCATGTGTGGTCCCTGTACTAGGAAGTCTGCAGGCCACATTCTTAGGGCTACTATAGGCTAAAAGACTTTTTCTTCATTATGTTTTAATCTGGTGGAATAACATCAGCCAAGCTAGCCTAACCTATTTGCCGAAAAAATGCCCACCTGTACTTATTGGGGCACCTTCTGCTGGGGAAAGAACAAAGAATCAGCCCACAAGTCTAAATGCAGAATGACCCCTCTTACTATCCATTATCGCAAGTCAGGACATCTCTTAACCAAGACTCTGTGTGTGATTCATGAATCGCAGGAACTGTTTTTCCTTTGAATACTGGAGTATTTTGGAGGGAAGGGAAAAGTAGCGTTGTCTTAGGAACTCAGGTCAAAACCAAAGGTTCAATCTCCATCATATGAGACTGCCATTTTCTATTCATCAGCAGAAGGGAGACCTAGGAAGGAGGTATAGGCAGTAGTAGACAATACCAACCATTAAGTTGAGACTTATAACAATATATGTGTTAAATTCTGTATATTATACCTATTTTCAAATACACCAGGAATTACTTGACTATTGAACTCAGCATTTATGATATGATGATGAGCTACAATCGCATTGTACCCAACATACTATTCCCAGAAGTAGGAACTTTTGTTTCATTTTACTGTGGGCTGTTTTTTTTTTGTGTGTGTGGGGGGGGGGTTTGGGTACATTCAAACAAATCCAGGTTCAATAATTTTTTTAGTAAGTGCTGGATAATCAACCTAGTATCTCTGCACACAAGCAACTGTGATTTAAGTAAACGTATTTTTGATAAATGAGCTCTGCCTGAATGATTTATCAACTTAGTATGGAATCACCCTACAATGGTGTGGTGCGAGGCCTGTTTTATAACTGAATCTTCTATTGCAAGCTGAGAAAATGAAGGAAAATGAATACTTAATTTCCAATTTGAGGTTAGAAAAGAATTAGTTTGGTGTAAGTTGACACTGTGTGGCTCAAACAACAGAAAATAAAAGCAATAAAGACATAAAAACTTTACTTAAATCTGCATTTACGGAAATGATCCATGTCTGCTGAATAAAGGGAAAAAACACGCATAGATTTAACTGAGTTTACTTAACTCTAAACCAAAATAGGGCCCTCAGGTCATAAACCTTTTTCTAAAGGGCCACACTCTGCTAATAGTTTGTCAGCGTAGCATTAGGCAGAGTTAAAAAATTAAAAAGATCTTTGGTATAGTTTGGGTAGAAAATGTTACAGCTAAGGAGCATATCCTCCCAATCAGCTTCAGGAAGATGAAATTGCAAAGGCGTATAAGCTTTCAGATACTTCGTTAGCTCATAAGTCTCTGTGGCACATGAAATGATGGAATTAATTATATAGACTTAGAACCATATCAGAACTTCCTCAACATAAACTGTGACAATGTTAGTCTATGTCAAAGACAAAAACAGCTAGACATTAATTAGTTCAAGCGAGGACTATAGATTTTATTCAGTAACTGCTGACAGTGGGGGAAAGCGCTGAGCTGTTTGATTTGTGCAGAGGTGACTGGGCCTTTTAAGGAGAGAATAAAGGAAAGGGAAGTGGGGCAATCAGGGGCGGGATAGGTATAGATAAGTGAGAGATTGAAAAGTGTTGGTTGGTGTAAATGTGGCTCTGCTAGCTGGCCATTATGGAAATTGGGATCCTATCCACTCAGAGAGAATGGAGACCCAGGCCCTATCCCTCCCGAAGATTCCATTTCAAAGGAATGGCTTTCAGGTCCTTGAGAAAGACACTCCTGAGTTGGAGGAGATACATGCATATCTCCAAAGGATAGAGGAAGGGTTCATAACCATGCAATTTTTTCAGTAACTATTCTAAGAAACAGAAGTCAAAGGCCTATTGTCTGGTGTTGGCTAGAACAAACAGTAAATTCTAGAAGCTTTCTCAAACAGGCTGGGGTCATCCTAGGGACACAGCCTTATGCTGCTAGAAGTCATGCTGAGGCTTGGCCGTCTCTTAATGCAGAGGTTTGAACAGACACGTTATATGCCAAGGGTTCTGCAGTTGCCATCCCGCTAAGGAGGGGGGTAACAGGCACAGGCCACTTAAGACAGCACACCAAGATCATTGGGAGTCCTAAATTCATAACAACACAAGTTATAGGGGACAGGCTCATCTGTCCATTTCATTAAATAAGTATTGAAAATATTATTTGTGCCTGATGCGATGCTAGTCACATGGGTTACAGTGGTAAATGATAACAGAACTGTTTCACGTACATGTTGAATTTTAATCTCATTGGTGAAACTAGCATTGAAGCAATAATGGCACAAATAATTAATAACTATTGTATTTCCAAAAGTAGACATCTGAAATGAATCTCCTGATGGAAGTACATAAAACCAGCTAAAATGCATTTCCTATAAAAAACTGAATGTGAATCTGAAAAAGCCTCTAAAACTAAATATAATATAGGGGAAGATAACACAGAAGAAAAGAGGAACATTGTGAAACAACACCATGGCTGTGCATTCAGCAAGATGCAGACTGCAGAACACTTTATAGGGCAAAGAAGCTAGCTTTCAACAAATAAAATTAATGACAATTATATACAAAATCAATATATTAAATCAATATATTAAAAGAGTCTCCATAGATGTAGAGACCTTATCTTGATCCTGATTTGACAGAGACAAACACTGAATACATATTTGATTTTACTAAAATAATATTTAATGTTAACGATTTGATTTGAAAATGATATTGTGATTGCTTTAAAGAGATAACTTAGAGATTTATACTGACATATTTATCAAGTATGTAATATGATGCCTGGTATTTGTTTCAAAATACTCTGGGATTTAGGGTGAAATAAGTGACAATCATTGATGCAGGGTGATAAGTATATGTGGGTTAATTATGCTAATCTCTTTTGTAATGAAAAAGCTTAATTCTATCATGGATGGAAAATAGAGTATGGGTGAGAGACTTGCAAAACAAAGCTAGATATATAGATGGGGAACTTAAAAGCTTTATTAAGAATTTTGAGCATACTCTTAATAATAATGGGAAGTCAAGCAATTGGAAGTGGGAAGTGACAAAATTAGATTTAGTTTTGTGAAAGAATAGTCAATTTCTTAATGATTTGGAGGAAGGGAAAAATGAAGAGGCGACTGCAACACTCAGGTCAATGATTATAGTGGTAGCAATCTAGATATAGTAAACTGAATAAATTCAAGAGATACCTAGATGGTAAAATCATCAGTAATGGGAAGTGTACTAGATACAGAGGACCGTGTAGAAAGAGATCGCAAGGATAACTTCTGTGATTCTAATTCACACAATTTAATGTTGGTATTATTCACCAAACCTGTTTGTGGGGTAATACCCATGAGGTCTGCTCTGGACTTAGAGGATTTGACAGGATGTTTTAATCTCTAAGTCAAGAGGTTAAGTCAGCAGTTGTGTATAACAATGTATAACTTAGAAAAGAGCTGAGCTGGAAATCTAAATTTAAGTATCTCAAGAAGATGAGATAACATAGCAAAACTAATAAATATGTAGAAGGCCTTGGTTTAAGCTCTGGTAAATACCAGCTGTTAAGGTTCACGTAGAGGACTTTGCTTGTAGGTAAAGTATAATGGGTCACTGAAGTCATTGAACATTTTTTTATGCAACAAATATAGGCTGGGTAACTTTATAAAAATCATAATTAAAAAATAGACAATGATAAAAGAAACATGGATTGAATTAATTGGAATCGAAGAGAGACCCATTTCAAAGACAGCTGAACATCACTGGCTGATTTCTTCCCTGAAAGCATCCTGTGCATGGACTAAGGATCTGATCTGGTCCAAAGAGACATATTATATTTGAGGAATTAGAAACCAGCAAATCTTTGGTTGCTATGTGCACCCACAGAGACAATCTAGAATCTTGAGAAAGCTGAAACAGCAACCAATTTTCCATTGTTCTACTCTGGGTCTGTGCATGGAATTATTGCAGGGCTACATTAAAAGTAGGAGAAAAAAAATCTTTCATAATCTTGCCAAAATTCATAGGTAAGTTCTCGCTGTGAGAAAGATATCTGCCTCAAACATGCACCTGATATTGCCATTAGGATATTTACCATATTTGAATCTACAGAGGTGTGAAAATAAGAGCTAATGTCAAAAAATCAGAAGAGCATAACTGAAATTCCTTAAGTCTTTCAGGAATGAAAAGACAGAGACTTGCCAGGTTATCAAGTAAAATAGGAGGGGTGTGTATAAGGAACACTGATAAATCAGACATGTAAAGAACCTTCCTACAACTGCAATACATCCCACATTACTTTGATAGGAGAAAGCAGACCCTCATTTTATCTAACAGAGGAGAGGGGTACTCTTTCTGAGGAAAATGCATTGGAACCTCTACACTTCTATTATACACAGTATTTGACTTTTAAAAAGTTACTGCTTGTGCAAAGAATCAGGAAACGCATGACTAATCGTAAAGATGAAGAAAAAAGATACAATAGAAGTAGACTCACAGGTGACTCAGATATTGAAGTTACCACATGACAAACTTTAAATAACTATAACTAATACGTTGAAACAAATAGAGGACGATTGGAACAAATGGATAAAAGATGAAAATTTTCAATAAAGAACTAGTATCTATAAGGAAGAATTAAATGAACATTTTAGAACTGAAAAAAATATTAAATAAAACTCATTGGTTAGATTCAATAGAATATAGAAGACAGGATCAGTAAACTTGAAGTTAGATCAATAAAATTTCCAAATTGAAAAACAGAAAAATAATTTTAAAATAATAAATAATTTTTTAAAAGTGTAAGAAGCCTGTAGAACAACTGAATGAAAAGGCTGCATCACTATAGAGTCTACTGACACACTCAAAATATATTATGATCAGCTTTGGGCCAGTAAGTTGACACTATATAAAATGGCCAACTTTCTTGAGGAACAAAATTTGTCAAAACTGACAAATTAAGGAATTTTAAAAACTGGAATAGCTCTATGGCTGCTAAAGAAATTAAATTTATAAAAATATAAAAACATAAATGACAACAACAACAGCATCAACTAAAAAACCAAAAACTCCTAGCCAAGATGGATTCACAGGACAATTTTTACCAATATTTAAAAAGGAAATAATATCAATTTTACACTTACTCTTTCAAGAATAGAGAAAGAATACTTCTCAACTGATCTTGTGAGGCCATTATACTATTGATTTAAAAATCTGGCAATGCTATGAAAATGGAACTTGAAAAGACAGTATCTCCCAAAACTGGCATGCAAAAATGCTAAATTAAATAATACCAACTGACAATAGTAATTTATATGGCATTATGATCAAGAAGCTTTCATTCCAGGCATTAAAGATTTTCTTCCCATTTGAAAATCAATCAATTAAGCATATTAACAAAATTAAGGATAAAATGTATAGTCACCACAACAAATACAAAAAATTATTGGGTTGTCGGAAAAGTCATGATGCAATTTTGCAATGAAAAACAGAAAAATACGTCATGACTTTTCTGACAACTCAATACTTGCTGACATTCAATACTCCCATGAAAATGTGTCCACTTACTATGTCAGGATTTACTTCTCACCTAGTTATTTCAAGAGACACAAGTTTCCAGTCTTTTCCTCCTCTTCAAAGCCCATCACCCGTACTCCCCATCTTTCTATACCGTAAAATATGACTAAGTCATCGACATATCTAAAGTGGTTACAGAGTTCCCCATTGAAGTAATTTTTTAAAGTCTGGGACTTTTATTTGACCAATAGAGGACACAGACTCATTTTTTCTGCTGGGTATGGATTCAAGAAAATATAGCCTTAAGCATGCCTGGTAGCCAATTTGTGACAAAGAAAGAATTCCAGATAGCCTTAAGCCTGAGAAGATGTTAATTGATTTAATGCTGAAAAGTGGAACACAGACCCAGAAAGCTTTTTTAATTATTATTTTTTTTAAATTACGGTTGACATTCAATATTATATTAGTTTCAGGTGTACCCAGAAACATTTTTCAGCCCTGTATCCAGCTGTGCACAAACTCATCCCAAATATTATGAAATTTGGTCTGAAAAGGGCTCTGGATTCTGACTTTTTAAAGCATACAGGTAATGTTTATATAGGTGTTCTACAGATGACCTTTTAAAAAATCATGAGACTCGGTCTCCTGTGACTTAACGACTGACTCATAATTCTCCACCAGCCTGTCGCTTCTGTTAACTAAACAAAACACTCCATCTCTCTGAGAGCTAGTTAATCTGAACTGTGGAACTTCTGAACTGAACTCTTTGCCACTCATTTTTTTTTCCTGGCCTATATGACTGAATCTATGTCTTCTACTTTGTGCAATATTTAAAAATGATATCCATGCAAGATCAGCTTTTGAAAGGTGGGTTATGTGTTACTTACATAGAAAAGTGAATATAAATTTGTATCTTTTTTCAAAATGATGGCATAAAGTATGCTAAATTTCAGGTACTAAATTTAAATCAACATGTGGGGTTTAACTTTTTTGAAACTTTTGGTGAATATTTGCATATCTTAATATTAAAAATATGAAAAACTCTTTGAAACAATCTTTCCTATTATGTGTATAATATGCTTTAGATAAAAGTACTGACATCAGGGTATTAGTCAGAAAAAAGGTAAAAAATTTTACTAAAGAAACAGAATTGTACAGCTAAAATGAATTCTACAGATATGAGAAGAAGATGCGACTCAGTAAATGAAAAAGATTGATTTAGAGACAGAACAATATGAACCACATGAGTTTTCATACATGGAAGAAATAAGAAAAGTTACAGAAAGAAAGTGGATGAGAGAAATATCTGTGTGAAAGCAAAATCTATAGATAACAAGATCTTAGCTCTTACTAGAATGAAAGACCTAGGTTTAAAATGTAGGGCTTATCTCCCCTGAATTGGATTCTAACTTTAACTTCTTGGATGAAGACAGAAAATATAATTGGAGCAGAGGGATGACACCAGCCTAGGAGATAAGCTAACCCCACCGTATTTATTTTCTTTCATAATAGCTACATCAGCCCTTTTGCTGCTCTGACGTCTCACTTTCCCTCACAAAATTTCACTGGGTGGTTCTTTGACCTTCATGTATAAGGTATTTAATTAACCTACTGTGAGTTCAAATCTCAGCTCTGCACTTGTCACTTGGGTAAACTTGAGCAAGTTACTGCACCTCTTTGAGACTTGGTTTCATCATTTGTAAAACACATATGTTACTAGCATCCTACTTGCAACTTTGTGAGGACTAAATTAGTTAATGTATGCAAATACATAAAAAACCGTGCCTTGGGCCGGCTGAGTGGTGC
>NW_017731689.1:1687621-1701427 GCF_001890085.2 Hipposideros armiger
AAAAAAACCCATGCCTTCCTGGGTTAACCATTCTATCCATGTTAACCATTTTTATTATCATCATTATCATTGCCTTAGTGTTTTTTTCATTTAGATATTCGGATAAGCTTTTAATTATTGAAGGTTCTTCAGACTTAAATTTCAGGCTGTTATAGGTTCCTCAGATCTTAAAATGCTCTACGTCCTCACTCGGTTCATCACTTCAGAAAATGTCTTTATTCCTTCCTTCCTTCTTCTTTTAATTCTCTATTTCTCCTCTACTTTTCTTCCTCTATTCATCATGGCTATGTTTTTCCTGACCTAGACTTTGGAGATAGTCATTTCATTGCTCGGCCCAAAATGCCTACAGAGTGGTTTAACTCTTAAACTAATTGATTCCATCCATTATCTACCTTCTAAAATAAAAGGATGTCACTGCCTCCCAGAAATGCCAAGGAGCAGTAGTGACAAAGACTCATGACTGCAACATTGCTTTGATGTTCAGACCTTTCTGGAAGAGCTTCAGTTTATTGACTGAGGAGCAGAGCTGCTAAGCTTAGTTACGCAGGAGAGGAAATAGCATAAGAAGTAACTGAGACCTCAACATGTGATTTCATGTCTTGTCTGGGCGCAATTTTTTTCAAAGAGTTTCTAATATTTTTAATATGAAAATATGCAAATATTCACCAAAAGTTTCAAAAAACGTTAAACCCTACATGTTGATTTAAATTTAGCACCTAAAATTTAACGTATTTTATGCCATCATTTTGAAAAAAGGAGATACAAATTTATATTCATTTTTCTATGTAACTAACAGAAAACTCACCTTTCCGAAAGCTGATCTTGCGTGGATATCATTTCTATTCTGTGTGAGGTAGGGAAAGCCTGCGTTCCTAGCAGATAAACAGTTGAGAGTGTTTCAATCAAAGCCCTTCCCTAAACTCTTCTAGCAGTCTCAAAACTTTGCTTTCTGGAAAAAAATGTAGCTCTTTAAAGGATTCTATTCCCACAAGAACCCCTGCCTTCACAGGATTTGTTTTGTTTTTGTTTTTTTATTACCTCCACCTGCCTAGAACAATAGTTGTTCTTTTGGATTGGCAAGGCTGACATTTTGAGTATTTATCTCATTCTTGGGACTGCTGCCATCTGTGCTTTTCAGTAGAGCAGGGAAAAATACACCCCCATCTCCATACAACAGCTTCTTAGAATTGGACCCCAGAAGTCAAGACCAGCAGTCCCAATGGGATGCCTCAGGGACCCAGCCTAAGATAGAGAGCTCATTGGCACTTTCTCTCTTTTTCTCAGATACTTAATGTGCCCCTGTGAAGATGAAGGGAAAGTGAGCTGAACTATTCTGAATATCAGAGAAGGTACATTTCAGGTTAGGGAGTAAGAAGCAGTTGAATTGCGTAATTTTCCAACTTAGATTAGCCCATTCCTCTTTATCATTCCATTTAAGCTGCAATTTAACATGGATTTCAAATTTCTTATTTAAAATAAGCTCCTGAGAGGTACCCTGATTGGCTACTAATTGGCTTTGAGGTGATATTCCTTTGCTTTCTTTCTGTTTATTGAAGCTCTATGCTTGACACACAAGATTCTGAGTCACAATCATACTTCCCCGAATGCTTGTGCAGAGAGGGCGAGTAAACAGAACTTGAAGTCAATCCAGAATGTCAAATGTGGCAGAGTAATGTATGAATAAAGTATGAGAGTTTAAAATATTTAGCTTATGTGTTGCTGGCGTGGTATGAATAAGCCATTTGCTGATGTTCACTTCTGCACCACACCTCAGAAGATGTATTCTAAGACCACAGCTGAGCGATCGAGCTAAAGCATTTCAACTTAGCTCTTAGCTCCTTTACTATCCTTTACTATCCAATAGTAAAGGAGCAAAGGATGGGAAGATTTATTGATAAAATTCAGAGCTTTTGTTGTTCTTCTGGTATAAAAGTCCAAGCAAAGAGAAGGAAAAGTACTGCAATGCCAAAAGATTTAAAGATCCAAAGATCACAGAGCCAAAAATTCTTGTTTGAACTACTGTGAAGTCACTAACAATTAAGTTTTATGTATTTGTACTGAGGACATTAAGATATCCAAAACTCTGTTTACCTGTTTAAGCGTATTTTCTCTGTAGATTTTACACTAATTGAAAACAATCAGAATTCAGAAGAAAGTGCAATGACATTGAAGGCTAAAATGTATAAAGGTATTTGGAAGGTGTTACCTGACACAATTTTATCAAGCAAGCAATTCAAGTCATCTTATCTGAAGTGTGTGCGTGTGAAGATACTGCATTTTCCTAAAAGATACATGTTAAAATGGCAAGTAGTTACACTAAATGCAATGCCAATCCCCAGCCATCAATGTGTGTTCATTGATGATAAAAATGTGTGCTCACTAATTCTAAAAGGGCCTCTGAAAAGGGGTAATTGATGTGGTGATTGCTACCTAGTGAGAATGAGCATATGCTATGCGTGGTGCTAGGTTAATCTGTGTTAATTACAAGGATCCCCAGAAATTCAACTATCCAACAAGAAAGCATCCTGGCTTTCATTTTCATGGCTCTGTACGTTTGCCTCCATGAGACTTTTCACCAGCAAAGCTGTCCTCGTTTCCACCACCCATCAAAATCCTCCTTATCCTGCAATGCTAATTCAAGTGTTCCTCCAGAAAACTTTCTCAAATGTTAATACTTTTTAAATGTGTATTCACATTTCCTGGAGTCATCTTGCCTCCCCCAGACTGAATCGTGTGTGGTTTAGAGAGACGGGACAATGTGTGGCTGGGACAGTGCTGAGGATTGACCAAATCATCTAATTTTCACCTGGGCACACATGAAGACGACATTCAAGCACTTGGTGACTAAGCAGGGCCATATGACTAATTTTGATCAGTGTAATGTGAATGGAAATGATAGATACTATCTTCAAACTTGACTTGTAAAGAAAATTTCTCCCATGTCTTCATGCTCCATCAATTCTCCTGTCAGAGCCATGGAATGGAAGTCACCCAAACAAAAGAAGCCTGCATTCCTTAGTTACTGAACGGAGAAGTCATTCCCAGAAGAAACACCTAACCAGCAGCTTCACCATTGGATTTTGAGAAATAAACTCCTACGATATAAAGCTACTGAAATTTTTCGTTGTATTTTATGAAAACCAGCATGAATTACCCCGAATATCTATAACTCACAAGGCCTATGTTATGTAGATCTTACACTAGACTTTTGGAGGTTCAAGGAAAGAATTTTCAATAGAGATTAGAATCGTCATAAGAAACTTCAGAATAGACATGAAACTAAAAATGGCATAAAGTATTAGTTATGCTTGCATATTGGAAGAAGAATATGAGAGGGTTTATATCACAAAGACAAGCATGGTGAAAAAATTTAATAACATAGCATTAAAGATATAATTGAAGGTAGGTGTTCTTTGAGTAAGTATTGGAGGATTAGTGAAAAAGTAGAGGGAACATAGCAGCTTTCTGACTAGCTAGAGCTAAGTTAATCATCAGGACTCACCAGGAGATAGATTTTGGTTTGATATAAGCCTTTTTTCAGTTATCAAAATTGTCTAGGTCAAAGATGACCATGCCCCTCTAATAGTACTCAAAAAAAAAGAAAGCATTCAACCGTAAATTCAGCATCGAACTATCAGGGATGATTTAGAGGGATTTAAGGTTGGACTAAAAGCTACTACCACTACCATTTTATAAGCCTGCCTACTGAGGAATGTAACAGTATTGAATATGACTTTTATGAGACAAGAACAGAAAACCCTGCCACCACTTTTATCTTCAATGCTCAGTTCCCACAGCCAGCCTTGCCCTTTTCCTGCAGACACTGAGAAGTTGTGACAGCCATCCATGGGAATGCCAGAAACCCCTCCAGATGCATGACTATAGAAGGAAGGATCAGAAATCTGTAAATTACTGGTCTGAGGAAACCCATGAACAGCCTACCCCTGGGAGAAAAAGTCAGTATGATATTGTATCGTGTATTACAAATTAGTCTTTGGGATAATCTTTTCCTCTTTTCAACTTTTCAAACTCCATAATGGTGGTGAGTATACTACTAAGTACTATAATCACACACGTGCGCACTAATGCCTTCTCTATTGGTCACTTGAAACCATTTGTGAGCGGTCCTGGAAACGCATCCTCTTTTTCTGCAGCTCCTCATTTGTAAGCCACTCCAAACCTACCCATGCAATAACCACTGCCCAGAATTAAGCACCTTAGCCTGTTGCCTTTCATTAACACCTGGTTACTTTACATTTTTCATCACTTACAAATTCTGACAAAGGTGTCTGTATTGCACAATTATCCCTGCATCTTCCAGTCTCGAAATTAACCTTTCTCTTTGTTAGAGGGGTTGAAAATAACATTATCTGAGAAAGCATAGATCTCCTGATCCCTTCTCACAAACAGGGTTTCATTTCTGTTCTTGAGTCTTTTTACTACTTGAATATTTTACTGTCTCTGCTTAAAAAGGGTAGATCCATTTTCAAAAACTATAGTGTTGCTCTATTTCAACTCTTTCTTTTCGGATGACTTTATTCATTTTCATCTCTCTGATTATTTACAACAAAAGAAACCTCTGACTCTTACTGGAGGTGACATACTCTGAGGGAGTGATTCATTTTGCTTCTTTGGAGCTCAACTCCATTAATGTCATATTTGCACAGCATCGCTTTATCTGAATATATCAGCCTATGATCTTTTAAAGACTCTCTGCTGCTTCTTTCAGGTCTGGCTAATCCCCATTAGGATGAACGAAGGATCATAGAAGGAAAGTGCAAATCTTTCCACTTTGACTACAAAGTATATATCCCTGAGAAAAGACACTGCTTGACAATTTACAAATCTCCTAGGTACAATGAATATTTAAAAAGCTAATAGGGAGAGCCTCCAGGAGAACAAGTTTATTGATTATGCATGAGCTACATATACATTTATGTGCTTACTCTCCCTACTATTGCACTGTTAATTCAAACTAGCCTTTTGTCTTTGTTGAAATAAAAGAGACTAGTGAAAGATTATGGATTTGAATTTCAAGGTCCTTTTCATGATTCAAAAGAGATAAGGAAAAAAGATGTCTTTAGCTACTAATTACAGTTACATTTTCAGTATAACCATGAACAGAAATCCCAACTCATACATTTAGATTTTATTTTCTGCCATGAACATCAGTCTCTTTATGTCTATTGCCTTAACCAAGAGAGCAGCGATGTCATTATTAAAGTGGGTGGGGATGTTTGTCAGTCACAATGTAACTTTGGGAAATCACTTCGCATTTTTTAATCTTAGTTTTCACATCTGTAAATTTAGAATAATAATACAGTTGCTCTGATGATTAAGAGAGATTATACATGCTTAGATTGTTCGCAACTTAAAACTCAGGAATTTGTGTCTTCTAAATAGGCATGTTATGAGAGTCTTTGAAGGATGATACTCAAGAGAAGGAGATGGCTAGAGCATAGGTTTAGGAAAACTGATCCGACACTCAGGCCAAAGTTAAAACAAACAGGAAGAAGTTGAGACATGCAGAGATCATGCATCTAGGGAATGCTAAATGTGATGGAAGTGCAGACATAAATATGAGAGAAAATGGTAAAGATAACGTCTATAGAAATTTATAATTGATGGAGTATGGAGACCCCAAAATTCAAAATTTGAAGTGTTAGCAGGTTGTTCTCCACTTAGGGCCTCACATTCAGTTGGAAGTGCAGTTATAAAAGAAACTAAGAATTAGATATTTGCATTGTAGTTATTCACACAGCTATCCTAACTGGAACACTGGAATAGATACAATTAATAGAGAGAATGTTTAAAGAAATAATAGAAATGCTCACTAAGTTGACATTTAAAAAGGCAAGGAATGAAGGAAATTAACAAGAATGAGTAGTCAGAGAAGTAAGAGTAATGATAATAGCATTAAGATTACCAAGAAATCAGCGGAAGGAATTCAAGCAAAACGCAGACTAAAAAAAGTCTTTGTTCAGGAGAGCAATGAAAATTTCAAAAAAAATTATTACATTGACTCAACATAAAGCTCAACACAGATTTTTGCAAAAATTCACAAATTGATTTGAAATGTTTATGGAAATACACAAACAACTCCATGAGCATTTTTAAAAAGCAAATTGGAAAAAATAAGACCAAATGTGGAGGACTGCCATCAAAATGTCAATCAAGGTAAAGCAATCAATTGGGAAAATAAATTAGTTTCACAAAAGGTGCTGACCTAATTGAATATTCATATGGGGAAAAGTAAACTTTGACCTCTACCTCACACCATACACACAAAAAATTAATTTGAGATGGATCATAGACCTAAGTGTCAAGTCTAAAACCATAAAGCTTTTAGGAATAAACAAACACAGGAAAGTTTCTTCATAATTTGGGGGTAGGCAAAGCATTCTTAAAAAGCCCACAGAAAGCAATAAAATAGAAGAAAAAAGTATTTCATCCAAATTAAAGAGAAAACTGACCATCAATAAAAGTATTAAGAAAGTGAATACTTAGGGATTTAGAAACAAATTTAGAGAAATTTAGTAGAAAAGTAAATTTACAATTAGAGTACATAGACTAAATGATAGAATAGATAGTGGGATTCACAGAGGATGGGGGTAGGGATTTCATGCAACTGGAACAACATGGGTTCTGATACATAAGCATGAATATCTCAGAGATTTTCATACAACTTGACATGGTTGGAGCATGGTATGTTTGTGGGCACCTGGTGAGAGATGAGGGGGGATGGGCACGCGGGACTTGTTTACAAACAAATAAGACCTTATGAAAGAGACAGGTGTCTTTTGAAGGATTTTAAACAAGTGAGCTACATGATTCCATTAGAATTTTAGACAGAACCCTCTGCAGCAATGTGGCGAATGAATTGAAGGTTGTGACACTGATATCAGGGACATCAATTAGAGAGAATTTCAGTAACGCTTATGAGGCTTCATAAAGAGCTACACTTACAGTGTGGACAAAAGAAAGGAGAGGATGGATTGAAGAGCTATCAAGGAGCTAGAATCAACCGGGACTTTTAGGATTCTTTGGGCCAGAAAGTGAGGGGAGGACCCTAGGGTCACTTTCCGAGCAGAGAATAGTGTTGTTAACTAAAAATGAGATTAGCAAAGTAAAAGTGTGTTTAGGGTGTGTCCAGGATAAATGATTTTATGGTGAATGAAAGCACATAATTAGAATGGCAGCCAAATTCAGGTTGGAGCAAATGAATTCAGTAGTGGCTAGGAGAGCCAAAGAGACTGGAGCTCAAAGTGGCTCAAAGAGCAAATTCAGTGGGAATCAGGGAGAAATAGTGAAAGGCAAGGAGATCTCTTCTCAACAGAATGAAACACATGTCTCCTGAATGGTTCATCCACAACAGTGGTACCAGCTACAATCCATAAATTGATGGCTAGAAAACCTAATCTTATGGAGTCAGATCAGTCCTGGGTTACATCCCAAACTCCAGAATAATATCTTCAACTTCTCTCTAGACTTTTTCACCACCATGTTCTATACACGTGTACATTCAAAATTTTATCCATGTCCAATATAATATAGGGCCAAGATTAGTATTTAAAAATATCTTATAGCTAGAGCATCACAGGTCTCAACTAATCAGACAGGATGCCAGACGACTCAGAATGGAAACTATACACAAAGAATTGGAGCAAACCATCCTACCGGCTAAATATCAGACTGTCTTAAACCACCTTAATTCCTAAGTCTTTGTGTTCTCAATTGCTGTCGATACCATCAACTAGTTACCTAAATGAGATAACTCAAGAGTTATCTTGAATGCCCCCTTTTCTCTATCAACTTTTCTAAGAGGTCATTAAGTCTTGCCAAAGCTACCCTTGAAAATCTCTCATTAATTTTGCCTCTTTTCTCTACGTCCATGTCTGAATTCCAGGCACTCATCATCTCGTATCTCAACTATTGTAGTCGCCTCTCACCTGGTGTCCAATCATTTCATCCATCTGACCTTGATGCTTCTTAACCCTGGAATACTTTATTTCCCACTACTCTACCTAGTAGAGGATCATTCACCATCCAGCATTAAAATATCATCTTCTATGTGACAGCTTCCTCCAACTTCCAAAGAGAACCCTTTACTTTTGGACTCCCACTCCTTTACAAACCTCTTAAAGCTATTACTTCGCTTCACTACATATACGTGACTCCATATCTATCTTCTACCTTATCCTGTGGCACAGATTATTGATAATTGTTCTATATTCAGTTTCTAGCACATACCTGCATACTATATCTAGCAGATATTGAAGACTTTTTTTTTTCTGAAGAAAGAAGAGAGGGAAAATAAAGGAGGAGGAGATAAGCTGTCTCTCTCCCCTTCACCACACTCCACTACTACATAATCAAATATCTAAAACATCTCTCTTACTATTATTTCATCCTACATCTGAAGTTTGAAGATACTCAACTGTCTTAATTTTCATGCATGAAACAGTCATTTTATATCTAGGCCACATTTTTAACTCAGCCCTCATTTTACAGAGTACCCCATCAATCAAAGGCAGATCAGAAATAAGTGTATAGTCTCAGAAACGTCCAAGGGTGCCAGTATTTTAAAAGAAGCTAGGTTCAGTCATCTAGTAACATCACCATCTCTATTAACAATTTTTTGTTCAATTCAGAAACAAATGTTCACCCATGTATATACAAGCAATGACTCTGAGATGGCACAGAATCGAATGCTCAGTTGGGTAGAACTGATACTTGTGTCGTGGGAACTGCTGAGTCCTAAATTATATGTACAATTTTGATAAGAAATCCCAAGTAGTCAGTGTTCCAAGAAGAAAAAAAAAGATTTTTTCACAGTCCAATTAATATAGCCAACTTAATTCACTAACTTAGATTTTGCAGATCAATTTTTATCAACAGTGAAGATTAAGAGTTGTCTACAGGATTAGCCATGGGAGACAATAAATAAAAAACCTTCTCCATGACAAAGGGTGCCAACATTATTTGCCCCTTATCAGCCACAGTTTATAAAAATCAGGATAAACTCTCACATATACCAGTTGCACACCTAATGATTTGATCCCTACATTTTCCATTTTCTCACTCCAGTCAATATAAAGTTTTCTTCTCAAATGAGACATTCATTTCTACAAAAGGTTAAGAGTTTATTTGCCAATAGGTTTAACTGTAAAACAAAAGCTCTTCTAATTTGTAATCAAATTATCTTTGTTTACGAAGCAACCCAAGCTTATGGGCTTTATTTCAAGTGTTGTGTAAATTTAAGCAACTTACACTGTAATACTGGAAAAAACAAGGAATAATACAGTTTGCTTTAATTAATAACCTTGATTTAGCAATCCACAAATTCACTGATACGTTGCAGAAGTATGGCTTTGTTGTTAGACTGAAACAAAAATATAATTAGCAGTCACTTCATAGAGTATGACAGTGTTTAACGCTTTTAAAACAAAGTAAAGTTTCTTTTAGGGCATAGACTTTTCTTTTGGACTTTCTCTTGACTTTTTGTCATCTTTTTGCAAGCAGGAACAAAATTGTTGATGGAAAAGCACAGGGTTGTGTTATCCTGAGCTTTCCACTACTCTAAGAGAAATGAGCCCACCTTTGAATATATACACTCTCTGTTTCCCCTGACCACATACATGATGGTACCATAAAGCATGGAGAATTCAACACCCTTCCATTAGGCAGGCTCCTGGAATTTTCATCTTTTCGGTTAACATTTATTTCACTTATTGAAAGAGTAGACAAGAGATGAAAATTAAGATGAACAAAGTAGATTTAAAATCAGATAGCCTGTATTAATAGGTTTGCCTGACAGTTTAAGCTCCAGGATAGAAGGGAAGGAAAGAAAGCGGCCATAGCTGGGGGAAGTGACAAGAGACTCTCCCACGGAGGCAGGTCCTGCTCATATGTCTGCCCACAGGGGCCACCAGATGAACTGCAACTAAGTAAGAATCAACTACAAGCCATGTCAGTTTCTGCTGGCGTGTTTTAGTCTCTCTCTCTCTCTTGGAAGAAATATTCTCAAACATCCTTATAATTACTAGAAGAAATCAGCCAGAAAACCAAGTCATATAAGTGGCCAATTTTGTTTGCCTCTTCTTTGCTAAACACTGAAATGGCTATTTTGTATATTTTATATCAAGGACTCACCATAATCCTATGCAGAGGTACCATTATTATCCCCCCAAACATGTGATGAATAAAAATAAGTTTTACAGATATTACATTTCCTTTTGTCACATAATACGTAAATGAAAAAAAACAGGATCCAAGAATCCGGTTAGATTTAAAAGATCTCCCACCTTCATACCAAATCATAGTTTTAACCTTAAGGCTGAAGAGTTCCATACTCAACTTTTTGCATCTTCCTCTCCCTCCTTACTCATTGCTTCAATTCATTCTGATTCATTTAAGAACCTACCTAGATCATTCGATTTTAAGCCCCTTGAAATCATTTTACTCTTTTTGTACGTGTGTCTTTTACTGCACAAGGCTATAGGGAGACAGGGCATCATTTAATGGACCTAGAGCTCCACTCACAGTTTGGCCCAACGGAGGTACAGTAAAACCTTGAATTGCGAGTAACTCAGTTTGCGAGTATTCTGCAAGATGAGCAAACATTTCTAATACGTTTTAACTTGGTAAATGAGCAATGTCTTGCAATATGAGTAGTTTGTTTCCAAAATGAATTATGCTCGCAAAGCAAGGTATTTCTATACTAAGAAAATTGTAGAACCCTACATTCATATGGCACATAGGACTTACCATGTAGACAACCATAGTGAAGACTTTCAGGCAGACAGGAAGATTACTATCTCACCAAAGGGTTTTACCTTTACTGGTCTCACTAGAGATTTCTCCCCTGGGGGGTGGAATAACCCAGAATGACTGACTTGTCCAGTGTTAAAGACAACACCAGGAGCAGACCAATACTGGATTTTTTAGCTTTGCTATGGCCCCAGTCACGCTCACATTTTAACAGTCCCCCACTGTCCCCCATCATGTTCTTTCTGACTGCATATTGCTCACTGGCCCCATAAGTCACAGATACCCAGACACATCACCTTCCTGCGGCTTCCAATTAGCTGTGCTTTTCTCACACCCTTTTCATGCTCCAAACTCCTCTCTTCCAAATTCAGTGAACTCCTTCACATTTTTTTAAAATGTTGCTCAACTATCTTCTCTGTGAAGCCTTCCACAAATATCACATTCATTAAAACGCAATCTTTCTCCTTTTGTGCATTTTCCATGCACTGAATATAGCTCTATAGTAGCAATAATCAAATAGAATACTTTTCTGGTTTATTTTGATCGTGTTGGGAGATTAGCCAGCAGATCATAGAGTGGGAATCAATCATCAAGCAGGATGTAGAGACAGTGTCAACTTTGTCAAGCTAACATTTTAATTTGGTTTTAATTTATTACTCATTGGCGGAGAGTTTCCGTGCCCAATATAGGCTATTTTAGGACACGGGTGCTATCACTATGGGGAAATTAGGCGAGACAATAGTTCTGAGGGTTAAAGTAAGGCATATCTGTTTTATGTTTGGTAACTCTCCTAAGGGTATAGAAAATATCTTGTTTAAATTTATTGTGATCCCTAGGTATCATGGTAATGTGAGCTATAATATTAAGCCATGAAGGTTTACCAAATGGTGCATTTCAGAATAATTTAAAGTTAATTCAGAACTTAGGCTGCAGATATATTTCTAATTAACTAGTCCAAATTATTTTTTTAAATTTTTATCTGATTATTTTCTTAAAGTACCTGTTAGTGAACAAACTAGTTTTGAGCCTGTATGATATCCTGATTATCCCTGAAGAAATTCAAACAACAAAGAACATGGAGATGTCATTTAATACATTTACAGTCTGCTGGTGGAACTTAGATACATGTTAAACAACAAAAGGACTACAAATTAAACGCATAAGGAAGCCACTTAATTTTTGTTGTCCTCTTTGAAACTGTTTTATTGTCTTTTTATTCTACTTAAAGTTGTAAAGATCTTCAAGGAGGATTGCAAGAAAATAACCTGCATAGGAAATACATGTGTCTTTTCTCAATAATGATAATTTCATGGCTTCTCTTATTTCAGTTGTGCAACGTGTCATTGAAATTGAGCTCTAGTTAAAATAAAGTCCTTCCTCTCAGGCTGCATCTCGCTTACAGGTAAAGAGATTCGTGAGAAAAAAAAATTCATCTTATTTCGTGATACCTTGGAATAGAATGTGTTATGTTAAGCTTTCAATAATTAACTGGGAGTCACCCCTGGGTATCAAGAGATATTGATGAAGTCACTCATAAGCAAAGGTAATGGAGGGTCCGTTACAGTAATGAATAGTGTGTGTTGGGGTATAATTAACAAAGCAGGAGCCTAGACCTTGATGACTTTTTAATGAAGAGTAGTATGCTTTGTAATTTAGAATCATTCCTCTCAGAAGCTCATTAGCAATCACATTCTCTAGTGTAATAAAATTTATCCAAAGAAGAAATGTGGTAGGGCTAGTTAAAATATAATTCCCAGAGTCAAATGGTAGGATTTGTAATTTTCTTCTAAGTTGCTCTATTATTCTTAACCAATATTTTTCTTAGAGATAGTATGCTCTCTTCTTGTGAGGCTATAAAATATTAACATTTTACTGGGCCCCCAAAATATGGGAGGAATCAGAATAACTACAGTAATGCCTAGAGC
This sequence comes from Hipposideros armiger, assembly GCF_001890085.2. NCBI lineage: Eukaryota > Metazoa > Chordata > Mammalia > Chiroptera > Hipposideridae > Hipposideros > Hipposideros armiger. The sequence goes on from NW_017731689.1 coordinate 1,700,317, forward strand.
AATTGTTCATGATTCTATGTTTAACTAAAAAGGAACTAGAGATAGATCTATTGCCCTTAGGATCTCAGAAAACTCATTGGTAGGCTAAAGGATCTGAGCCCTTTGGTTTTGATTTCGTGACCCAGATAGCCAAAGTGATACAGGAACTCTAAATTTAAGAGCCCCACAGTCCAGGACGTACTTCCAAAATAATAAAAGTAAGGACCCACGAAAAATCTGCTGCTACAGAAAAACAAAAGTGCAAGCAAATATCGTCAAAATCAAATATTTGAAGATTATGAAAATGAAGGTTTGCAAGAATCTGAGTAACATTTATCCAAGAAAAAGGTTGAATTAAACTAAAAACAAATTGTTCTTTTAACTTTTCCTATCCTATTCACTTTCCCTCTAGCTCTGCCGTACCCTTTAAAAGCTGCAGCCTTGAAAATGTAGAATCTCTAAAAATCAGCCTGTGAACAGCCACTAAAGGAAGCATATCAGAATTGGAGCTTTCAAAAACCCCCATCCCCAAAGTATTATCATTATATGACTTGTCTGATGGCTACCTGAAAAAGAGCTATTCAAAGGGTTTGTCATTATTTGATACTACTCAAAGCTCACTCAGTGGAAAAGGCCTATATCCAGAATTTGTATTAAAAAGAAAATTAGAGATTACGTTAGTTCAGGGAACTCACTAAATAAAAAATTAGCAAAAATAGAAGCAACAAATAGTAACAACCAACTCTGGAGTGGGAGGGGTCTGATTTCCCATATTACTACATTACATTATTTTAAATGTCCAGTTTTAAAAGAAAATTATAAGACATGTAAAGAAACAGGAAAGGGTGGTCATAACACGGGGGAAAAGGTCAATAGGAACTGGAGGAGGAAGCCCAGATGTTGGACTTTAAAATAGAAAAAGGCTCTAAATTGGCAATTACATATAATGTTTAAAGAACTAATGAAAATGATGTCTATATAAAGAATATAAGAGAATCAAGTATCACAAAGTTAGACAATGTCAAGAAAGAGAAATTATGGGCCGGCCGAGTGGCGCGATGGTTAAGAACTCGCTTGGGACGCCAGAGGGCCCCGGTTCGGATCCCACATATGAGGGCCAGTGACACTGCCC
>NW_017731689.1:1704166-1708490 GCF_001890085.2 Hipposideros armiger
TGGCTCAGCTAAGAAAAAAAAAGTTTCTTGACCTAAGGCAATTGCATTTGGCAGCATCCCAGACTACATCTCTGCCCAAGAGATTAAAAATGTGTCATTTACATTTGTATCACTGAACCTAACAGTAATTAGCATACATGAAGCATTTGATAAAGATTAGCTGAATGCATAACACTCTATTAAATAAATCAGACACATATTCATATATATTTCAGAGTATCAAAGATCGATTCCTCTCTTCAGTGAGATTGTCATAGGTAAAATATAGTGAAGCTCTTCACTCGTGCTTGCCTTCATTCCCTTCTGCTTACAGTTATTGGAGAAACAATATCTGTACTCTAATGCTCATTGAACTCCAGCAAAAATAAAAATAAATAAATGTGGAGGACTGAAAGGTGAAATGATTTAAATCAAAGTGGAGGGGGGGGAAAGGATACCAGAATGATGGAAACATGTCAGAGTTTATAGGTTAGTGTCTGAAGAACCAGGCATGTTCCTATTATGCCTATATATAAAGACCTCTAATGCATCCCTAGGGTACTAAAATGCCTTTTGAAATATGATGACAGAAAATATTCAGCTCAAGGAGACACGGTATTTGGTTGGAAGGCTCTTTCGGATAATTAAGGTAGGACTTGAAACTTCCAAGATGCATGCTCAAGTAACGGATGTTCCTAAACTGCCATAACTTTTAGGAGTTATGGTTGTGTGGGGGGAGGGTTTTGGAAGAAAGGTTAGAATAGACACAGGACAACCAGGGAGATACAGGTACAGGGATAACAAGACAGACACTTCAGAGCACCACCTTTATCAACTCTATTTCTGTATCAACCTGCCCCACGACTCAAATTTCTAGGACAGAGTCAAGGAACCTCAGATTTCTTTATCTTTCTTGGAAACTTAAAAACACATAACCATTTAATTTGAATACATTCAGTGAGTATTTTATTTCCTTACTATACAGTTGATATTATAAAGCACTGCTTCATTCAGTGAAAACCGCATGAATACCATGAGCTTTTCCTGTCTTATTTTTCTGAACAGAATTAGTATCTGAGTATATAATTTTGTTATACTTTTTAAATGCTTATAAAATTATAATATCATAGTTCACATAAGCCCTTTAGAAACCTGATGTCACAGGGTAGACAATAAGGGTAGATGATGACTGCACTTGCCTTAGGAGGAGCCTGTGGAAGAGGAATTCAACATAAGCACGTTATGGAAACAAGAAACCACCATGATTTTTAGTACCAGCCTATTACCAGCTTGCATGAAGTTCATCTGTCATATTTTAAAATGGGTTGAATTTCAACATGGATACCATGGCATGGATTTTAAATTTAATGATTGAATCAGATAAGTGATCAGAGTTAAAAATTATAGTGCCTGAATGGGAGAAGATATCACAAATGACACATTCAATAAGGGGTTAGTATCCAAAATATAGAGAAAACTCATACATAAAAAAATAATAGGGGCTGGCCAAGTGGCTCAAGTGAGCTCTGAGCAACAGCGCTTCGATTTCTGGCCCGAGCTGAGTTGCTGCTGAACTGCCAACAGGTGGCAGGATGCCTCAGCTAGAAACAATAAATACATAATAATAAATTTTTTAAAAAAATTCAATAAAAAAATGGGCAGAGGACCTGAATAGACATTTCTCCAAAGAGGACATACAGATGGCCAATAGACATATGAAAAGATGCTCAACATCACTAATGCAAATTAAAACCACAATGAGCGATCCCCTCACACCTGTGAGAATGACTATTATCAATAAATCAACAAATAATAAGTGCTGGCATGGATGTGGAGAAAACGGGGACCCTCATACACTGTTGGTGGGATTGTAAATTGCTGCAAACACTATGGAAATTAGTATGGAGAATTGTCAAAATATTTAAAATAGAGCTGCCATACGATCCAGCAATTCTACTTCTGGCTATTTTTCAAAGAAAACAAAAACACAAATTTGAAAAGGTGTATGCATCCCCTGTGTTCATTGCAGCATTACTAGCACTAGCTAAGATATGGAAGTAACCTAGGTGTTCATTAATAGATGAATGGATAAAGCAGATGTAGTGTGTGTGTGTGTGTGTGTGTGTGTGNAAATTTTGGATTTTAAAACTACAACAACTGAAATGAAAAATTTGCCATAAAGGAATTGACCGCAGATAGGATTTGGCAGAATAAAAAGTAAAATGAAGGACAAATCCACTGAGATTATGCAGTCTAAGGAACAGAGAGGCAGAAAAAAAGAAAGAGAAATGAAAATACCTTCAAATACCTGTGCAACAGCACGTGTGCCGATGTACCCAATGGGAATCCTAGATGGAGAGAGACACAATGGAGGAAAAAGAATACTTGAAGAGGTAATGGCCAAAAACTTCCTGAATTTGATTAAAAATAATAATAAATTAGTCTATACCTTCTTAAACCATAGGTGGAATAAGCCCACGAGGATCCATATTTAGACACATTATAAAGACAATGTCAAAAGACAAAGACAAAGGGAGACTCTTGAACGCAGGTGACCAAAGAAAAATATTAATAAATTGAACTTCACCCAAACTTAAAAAGTTTGTGTTTCAAAAGAAAATGAAAAATCAGTTCACAGAATGGGAGCAACTATTTGTAATCAGCTACTTGATATGAGACCTATCAAAAAGAAAACCAGAGGTATATTTTTAATTAGGGAAATGTGTGGGCTACGACTTAGTTCTCCCGAGATGGACACGAATTTCATGATTATCACGCAATAAAGGGAAACATGCAGAAAATACTCTTTCTTTATAATAATGTTAAGTTCTATAACGCAGCTAGATGGTGAAACTTAACTGGATGTTACACTTTTAAATGGCCAGATGAGAAGCAATTATGGACTCCCTTTTAAAGTGTGGGTGTATTTGCAGCTCATTTGCCAAGCCAATTTCCATCATAATAGGATCCTAGAAGTGAGAACAGGGACAAAAAGGTCCTCTTACAGAGAGGTCACCTGATCTAGCCCCAGTGACAATACCGTATTATTCCCTTCAGCACTGTCTCCAAGGCTTTGTCCAGTTTCATTTGAAATATGTGCAGATTTCACTCCCCCATTATTTTTAGCTTGAGTACAATTTCCTAATGGCAGTAATGACTCGTCTGCCAACACATTTATCTTCCTTTAAAGGTGGAAATAAAAGGGTCTTTTGGTGTACTGGGCAAAGGGCAGAACTGGCTCACCATTTCTAGGGGATAATAAGCGGATAGTAGAAGTTGAATAGCTATTTCTGGGGCCTCAACTCCCAGGGATTATCATTTCAAGGGAATGAAGAAAAGTGGTGATTAAGGAAATTGAAAAGTGTGTTGTTTGGGTTATTTAGATGGTGCTGAAGATACCTTGGAATTATAGACACTTGCATCTCGCCTCTGATTTTCAGGCGTGGAAAATGTGGAGAAAAACCACTTCTTGAGAGGAGGTTGGACCAATATAGAGGGTGCCAGAAAAATGTATACACATGTTAAGAAAGGAGAAAACTGTATTAAAATTGTAATACTCAATATATACCAATAACAAAAGATGAATACAAGTCATGTGTATACATTTTTTTGGCACCCCCGGTATTTGTTGATGTGATATTAGCTAGTGATGGAATTCACTATTGTAAAAATTCACTATTTCCAGCATTATTCATTAGCAATTATATCACAGGGAAATTAAAGCTCAGAAAATACTACAATAAAATATCAAGTCCTAACCCAATGTCTTCCAGTATTTCTCCATAAAGGCCAGCTATGATCAAGACATCTTTTGTGATTATTTTTATGTCATTTGATAGTTCCTACTGTTACCCCATGATAAGAACCCCTAGATTCCATGGATGCCTTTTGACTTCACACTGCCATTTTCTCACAACTCAAGTCTGTAGTATTACCATCTGTACATGGTGAGAGATTCTTTGTAACCACAGCACTGCAGCAGACACAGGAAGAAGCAAGGTACAGAAAGATGAGGGAACAGATTTGGGCAGAAGCTTCAGAAATCGCTGAGTCTTTCTGCACTAGTATTTGAGGACATCTTCTAAAGATGGACATGACTTCCTATTTAAAATAGCTATCCTCTGGTATTCTGAGTATAAATCACTTGGCTAAATCAAGTCGTATATGAATCAATATTACAGCTCCGAGAATGATTGGGCATACGTGGATGACAGTGCTGGACCAATTGAATGTCTAAAAACGAGAAGTGGGGGACAGGGAGAGAGAGAGAGAGGAGTTTTTAAGGAAAGGAGGAAAAAATTGATTTCTAGCACACAAACTAGTGAGGCTGGCAGATATTGTGAAT
>NW_017731689.1:1710660-1766640 GCF_001890085.2 Hipposideros armiger
AGAGAGAGAGAGAGAGAGAGAGAGAGAGAGAGAGAGAGAGAAAATGTAATCTTGCCACATGTGGCAATATGGATGGACCTAGAGGGTATTTTGGTAAGTGAAATAACGCAGAGAAAGATAAACACCATATGACCTCACTTATACGTGGAATCTAAAAGAAAAAAAAAAGCAAAATAAATGAATGAAGAAAACAAAACAGAAAGAGATTCGTGGATATGGAGAACAATCTTATGGTTGCCAAAGGGGAGGGTGTAGGGGCACGGGAATAAAAAATATTACATTCTTAAAATATGGGGACCTGAGGTATTGCTTTTCTTAAAGTGTGACGATTAAGTGTAACTTTATTTACAGTGAGACAAGTCCCGTGGCTAGGGGACGGGCAAGGTGCCTCAACTGACAGCCTGAGCAAGACACAGAGTAGGAGAGAGCTGTTTATCAGAAGGAAATTTTTTAAACTCGTTAGCAATAGTCGGAGGAAGGCGTGCTGTGCAGACAAAACATCAGATATCCACTACATACAACTGCCGCAAGAACATCATACTGGCAAATATTTACATAATGTTATTCACATGTAGAACGCACTCTGTACCAAGTCCTGCTCTACGACTTACTGATATTTGCTCATTTAACCCTCACAACAATCCTCATTAGCCCTACTTTGCAGACAAAGACACTTAGGGAGCTTAAGGCCTGATACAAAGTTACACAGCTACATAGCAGCAGAAACAAAATTGGAACCCATGCCGCCTGGCTCCAGAGTCTATGCTCTTAACCTCTAGCTCATCATCCTGTTTCTCAAAGTGAAACAGAGCAGCCAGTCTCGAGCTAGGAGAAGTGGTATAAAGGCAAAACATAAAGCTGCTAACCTATTTCATTATATCACTTACTGCTTTTATTGAAAGAGTGTTTGAACTTTTATTTTATGAATCAGAATCCAGTTTCACAGCCTCAATTTCACTAAAGCAGGGAAGATTTTAAAAACTCACTTTTATCCATGAAAGGTAAATTATTCATGATTCAGCTCATGTAACTGAGGTTTGGAGACAGAGTTTTTCAAAAGACCTCTACCTTCTTCAAAATTCAGGGACTAAATGTTAGCAAAAGATTCCTTTTGCTACATATTCAAAGATTAGAGCTCCTTCCTTGAGGCAGGTGAAGTCACGAACACCATATCATTTCAGTTCCCTCAATCACAATATTGAATAGCGTCACATAATTGGAAGCTTAGCCAAGCGTAACAGGCATTAACAGATGATGGCACAATCGGATGCCACCCTTAGATCTGGCTTGCAAAGCCAGGCCGTTTCACACTGGAAAGGATGTGTAGTCTCAGAACAGACAAAGAAAAAGAAGCCTCTCAAAAGAGAGTTCATGAAGGAAGAGGTATCGATACCCTCTAAAATCTACAGAGATAAGTAGGCTTCAAACCACATGGGACTTATGCGGCGTGAAAAAACAGATGTATAATCAGAGGCTTTTATTGGATTGACCTCCAAACCAAGCAAATACGCAGTAGCAGAGCTTATGAAAAAAATAATTTGCCAGTAACCATTAAACACATCAATAATCTATTAACTCTAAATTGCTAGCAATGAAATGTTGTTATACTATTAGGACCTGTGTTTTAAACTTCCTACCCCCCAGAGTGGAGCTTTAAATAAAGTGTCACCTTCGTATGCTGATGCCAAAGCTTAATATTAACTCCAAATGGCTTTGTTCTTTTCTTCAAAGACTGTACACCATCATGGTCCTTTATGACCATTACATTTTTCTATTATGATATCCATATTAATGGGCAGGAACTATAATGGACACTTAGAAAGTCCATACTTAGATAAGGTATTACAAGCCATTTGTGGCGAGATGCTTTATTAAGGTTATTGCCATAGAAGTTAAAGCTGCTTATCGACACCCACTCGCAGGCTACTTGGAGGGCAGAGAGGAAATGTGAATGGAGAGAGAGGTCTGAAAGGGAATCACAACAGGGAACGGATGATGGAGGGTATTGTAATGAAAACAATAATTATACTACTTTAGAATAAAATTGTCTGGTTCAGTTAAGCAGAGAGAAAGATTACAAAGTACTCTGGGTTATTTTTTTTTCTATGCTATTATTTTCCTCATAGACAAACTTCTCTAGGATGGGGCTCAAGAATAGGCCTTGTTTATCTAGGGGAGAGAAGGGTGTCTATACAGGTCAGATATTCTGCTGATCTGCAAATGCCAGGAACGCCACACACAGCCTGGATTGTCCGTTCATTGCTCAGAGGCAAAGTTTGCCATTATATTTTCTTTTCACTTCTTTTTTTTTTCCATTATATTCTCCACATGCCCAATTTCCTGCAGCTATTCCAGAATAGTCACCAGCAGCTTTGGGCAACAGGCTTCAGTAGGTCTCAACTTGGAGAAGGCAGGAGAAAGTGTGCCTCCCCACTCTCCATTTCTGTGGTGGTGACTTGATATTTCTACCTCAGGATGTGGAGCTTAGCTAGCCTCTCTGTGAGTGTGGGGCAAAGTTCATAACTCACTTGGGCAAATACAGTGTGTAAAGAGAAAAACAGTAATGTTACAGTGACATACATGGCAGATACCCCCTTAGCCAAGTGACAAGGTTTAACATCACGAGTACTGTCATGTATTCCCTGATGTGATGCGATGAGTAGGGCCCTTCCCTTCTGTGGTCTTCTTTCTCCACATCGCTAACGTTCAGGCTAATCATGAGCAAATATCAGACAAGCCAAATTTCAGGGACATTCTACAACATAGCTGACTCCTAGTCTTCCACAGGGTCAAGACCAAGCAACGGCAGTGATGCTGTCACAGAATGAAACAGACTAAGGAAACTTGAGGACTGAATACAATGAAGTGTCTTAGTTTGGATTCTAGGAATGAAGAAAAGGCTCAGTGGAAAAGCTGGGGAAACCTGGATCGAGTTTGTAGCTCGGTGAATAGTTTTGTGCCATGTCAATGCTTAGTTTTGATAGATGTGCCATGGCTATGTAAATTATTAACAAATTGTTAACAAAAGCTGGGGGAGCACTATAAAGGAACTCGATGCTATCTTTGTAATTTTCCTATACATCTAAAAGTATTTCAAAATGAAATGTGAAAAGCATTGTAATGCCAGAAAGTAAAGAAGTGATCAAGAAAAGGGGTGGGGCATGTCAAAGGGTTACAGGTGCCTGCCTGCAAGAGCATTCAGTGGGCACAGCTGGCATGCGAGTACCAAAATGCATACCGCAGTACTGGATGATGACCCAAAGTAGAAATTAAATATCTGTGAATCCATAGTGATATAAATAATTATCATATAATAAATGAATGGAGAAAAGAAGCAAATTTCCCATGCAAAAGACTTCCCAACAATTCACATAGATACTTTTCTCTCCAATAGGTGATGCTTAACTCCCCACCCAATCTAGGGTTGATGAAGGCTACACTTGGGGATTTGCTTCCAAAGAGTAGAGTACAGACAGGGCAGGGGTAACTTTACAGTTGAGAAATCTGGCAAACACTTGCCTCAGCCAAATGTCAAGGTCAATGTCATCAGTAATAAGTCATGTGGATAAAATGTACTCTTGATATAGGATAAGAATGGTACCACACTTCTATGATCTTTCTCCCAGAAACCTATAACCCTGGTTAAATCATGAGAAAAACACCAGACAGACACAAATTGAGGGGCATTCTACAAAACACTTGATAAGCACTCCTGAAATTGCCAAGGTTATAAAAAGAAAAAACGTCTAAGAAACAGCGGTCACACTCAAAAGGAGGCTAAGGAGACATGAAAACTAAGTATAATGCATTATTCTGGATGAGACTCTGGAACAGAAAAGAATATTATGAAACAATTAGTGTAATTCAAATAAAGTTGCTTCCTTGGTAATGACAAACATACCATAAAAAGATACCAACAATCAAAAAAACAGTTGAGGGCCATAAAGGAAATCTGTACTTTCTTTTTGCATCTTCATAAAATCTAACACACACACACACACACACACACACACACACACACACACACACACACACCTATTTTAGTGGATTCTCCTTAACATCTTTTATGTTGGGATCATACTGCCTTCTGCCATGTCCCCAGGGATGAAATAACCATGGGTTTCTTCTCTCTTGAAAAGGTTCATTGTGTTTTGGAATTCTTTCATTTTGTTGTATTTATATCCTTGTCTCTCTGGTGGTGGTTTTAATTTTAATCTCTGTTTTTGCAATTTATCTGGTATGCTATCATTGTTAAGCCCCTTGTGACTTCATACATTCTAAAGGGATCAGAAACCACACTTACCATTTTAAGTAATATTTCAACACTAGAGATGTTCACAGGTAGAGAAAACCAACTTTTTTGAATGTGTTAGATGGGTATAAATCTAAATGCAAATCTGAAATAGATAATCTCCCTGAGTCCCTTTATTTCTCATTCATTTTAAGGGGAAGGACAATTGAATAATATTTGAACATTGGGCCTTTCACCAATAATCAATTTGGAGGGCTTCCTCTTCCTGCAATTAGTATGGTATTCCATTGCATCTAGAGACTGTCGTGTGTGTGTGTGTGTGTGTGTGTGTGTGTGTGTGTGTGTGTGTGTGATGTGCCACTGAGCCACTCCTGTGTGTGTGATGTGCCACTCCTGGTGACCCTATGAATGAGTGATGTCCACAATGTCCTGTGCTCAACAGTCCTGCTCAGCTCCTGTAGACTCATACCTGTGGCTTCTTTGATGGTGTCAATCCATCTCATATTCGGTCTTTCCCTTTTCCTGCTGCCCTCACTGTACCCTCCCTTCTTCTTTCTCTTTTCTTCTAATTTCTCACCTAAATTGATGAGATGCTGCACTCCATAAAATAGGCAGGATTGTATTTATAAAATGTACAATAGAGCCTTACTTTACATTTGATGAAACCTGGAATATAGTGAAGAAATATAAACAAAGCTTCATAGTCAAACAATTAGCTTAGTTTCTTTCAATTTCTTCATCTGCAAAATGGGACTAGTAACACTATCCAGTTTTGACAATTAAATACAATAACATGAAAAGCCCTGGTGTGACATCTAGGGCAGAATAGATCCTCAAAGATATTAATTTCAGCAGCTAAAATGCATCACACAATTACTGCATTCCAAGCATCACCTCTGAGCAAACCTGTAGGTGGAAACTGATATTATTCTACATATTCAGTGAGGAAGCCAAGCCTCCCAGAGGTAACTTGCCTTAAGGTCACACAGCAGGAAAACAGCAGAACTAGTGACTCCAGGCGTGGACTTGTAATAACAATTTTGCTCCATATACTATGATCACTGTCTTCCTCTTTCATGTTCTTCTGATGGAAAATTGAGCCTTCTGGCCTGAATTCTGCTTCAAATAGTGTTGCATCATTAGAGGAAGATTCTAGTATGTGACTATAAAGTTTTCTATTCTCTCCTGCATACTGTCACTAAACAATTATTCTCTGCCCTTTTGCTAATAACCCCTTTTAGATGATCTGAGAGCCCTTTCTCTCCTATTCTCCGATTCTTCCTTTGTCATCTGCTTGGCCCCTTTAACAAGTCACCGCTTTGTTCATCATTTTGCTTCCTCTCCTAATCACTTCCTGCCCCATCAATTTCTAGCTGCAGCAATACCTGCCTGGAAGAAAGCCTCATTCTAACAAAAGATTCACTGGAACCTCCATTTAGGCTCAAGGAGAGAGAGCTACTGATTGCTGACTTCCTAGCACGCACTCTCCATAAATCTGAAACAAAACTTTGAAAAATTATGGTGTTAAAAGGTGTTACTATGGTTAAAGCAGTGACCACAGATCTAAGTCCTGGGGATGTAATATGCAACATGGCGACCGTAGTTACCAATACTGTGTTATATATATGAAAGTTGAGAGCGTAGATCTTAGAAGTTCTCACCACAAAAAGTCCTGGGTGAGGTGACGAATGTGTTAACCACCCTTACCGGTGTAATCATTTCACAATATATACATATATAAAATCATTATGTTGTACACCTTAAACTTACAGTATATGTCAATTATACCTCACAGCTGAGAAAAACAGAAAAAGTGATAATCGTTTGAATCAGTTAAGCACTTTGCCTGGTGCATTAACTCAGTAATTGCCAGTTATCACTATTGTCATCTAACACTTGGTATGGGGGTGCGGGGCGGACATATGGTAAAGACGTTGCGGTGATTCCTCGAGTGAGCCAAGAATAAAACCATAAAGAGAAATGAAATTTCTCCCAAAGCTTCTTGCACCCATTAAATAATAGCTGGACCTTTCCCCCACGCAGTGATTCTTATGAGTCCATTAAAATAATGTTCTGGCATTGTGAACTGCAATAAGTGAACTACTCTCATGCACATTTGGTTAATTATCCTTTTGGAACACAAATTAATCAGCTTTTTTCCAAGAAGCAAAACCTTGTGCTTGGAAAGCACTGGAATCTGAAGTAGGAACCTGAAGACGAGAGTGACTGTGGTTTCCTACACTTCCTCTTTTCTGTCTCAATATGCACACTAGAAAATGAGAGCATGAGAAATACGTCCTAAGAAACTTCCAAGCTGTAAACTTCAATTAAACAAATCATTCTAATACAATAACTTAAAAGCTAGTCAGTCGTATTTGGTTTTGTTATGTATTTTGAAGGAAATTGTAATTTTGTATTTCCACTGATTTCATCTGCTCATATAAATTTCAACCATTTCTATTTTATTTAGGCTAATATTGCATTACTGGGTACATATAAAATTAATGGGTACATATAAAATTAATGGAAGGGTCCAGGCAGATACTGGAAGCTAAGCTGGAATTAACAAGAAATGCAGGTATGTGAGAGGTGATGGTTCATTGCATTAAATTAGGGCTTTATTCCAAGACATCCAAAGCAAATATTGCATATCATTAGAGTCAAACACCTATACATCTGAGCCAAAACACGACAATTTACTGAATGTATGACCTAGTATAGGTTATTTAAACTCTCTTAGCCTAAGTATGGTCATCTAAATCATAGGGAAAATCATAACATATATTTTGCAGTTAATTAGCACAGGGTTTGGCATATACTTCTAAAACCACACAGTACTTTTAAACTTAATTTTGTCAGGTCTTCAGTAACATGACAGTTGGTTTTAATACATAAAAATATGAATCACCTGTTTTTATCATAAATAATGCAATAAAGGTATTAAACCTCATATAGTCCTTTTACAGGTAGTTGAAGTCGGAAAAGAATTTGGGTGATGACCTCACATTTTTTCACAGCATCTTGATGAAATACAAATGGTTGGGATTATTCTTTCTTCCATTTTCCACATGAGAAAACTAAGTGACAAGGATGAAGAAACTTGGCCAAGGTTGTGTAGCAAGCCAGTGTCAGTACCTTGGATTGAATCCAACTTTCTAATCCCCGCTCCTGGGCATTAGATGTTAGGATCGAACTCCTGCTGGGTTCTTGTGGCCCTAAGAATGCAGTTATTCTGCAATATTATTGTGCCTCTTTCCCCATAAGAGTTTAATGAACTATGTAATTTTTCCTAAATATAATACCTCAATTTATTATTTTATTAACTAACCATGAAATTTGTGCCTTTTTAGTACAACAAATTCCATTACTGACCGAGAACTTCTATTTAATAATTTTATTTGAGGAAAAGAAGAGTTTTTAATCATTCCCCATATTCATTCCATGTCTCTGTATCGATTTTACCATCTCCTTCTATTTATTGTACAAAACAGCAGAGCAACTAAAGGCATGCTGAAATATAAACCCCTTGGCAGCCATTCCCTAATGGCCACCTTAAGTCCTATCCCTCCCCACCATAAGAATGACAGCTATTATACTTCTCAGCTATTCCAGAAACATGAGATGAGTTATGGCTTAACACTTTAAATTTAGTAAAAACTGAAAAGGACCAGCTTCATGAAAAATCTATATACCTTTTCGTATGGTAATTCATTAGAGGGTCAAAGTACTTTTAGGGAAAAAAAAGCTAGTAGAGAAAAGACGATGGTATCAATAATCAATAGCTGATAGTTTATAGGAAGAATTTTTTAGTTGAACTGAAATATTAAATCAATAAAGCATTCTACCACATCACAAACAGAGCTACTCATGCACATGCAAACGAGAACCAGTACAAGTGGAGAGAAACAAACATTGACTTGCTCTAAGAAGAAAATATCTAAACTCGGAAATTTCAAAAAATGGAAATACATTAGAAACTTGCTGTCTAAGGTGGTGAACAACAGCTCAATCTGGAGCTGGGCTGCCGTGAGTCACCGGCGACAGCACAGGCTGCAGCCCCTGCTGTAGTGGGCTGCGGTGAGCTACCAGGAGTGGCCAGCAGCCAGCGTGAGCTGCAGTGAGCAGCCGTCCAAAGGCAGACGACAGATCTGCCTCACCCAGGAAGAGCGCAATGATAATACCAACATGGGCCAGTGAAGCGACGTCCTCCACAACTAGACTGAAGAACAAAAGGACAGCAACTTGTCTGTTCCCTTTCCCCAATTCCCCAACGCTGTTCCCCTCCCTCAATTCCCCAATAAAATCTTTTTAAAAAAATAAAGAAAGAAATTTGCTGTCAAAGGCAGGAAACGCATCCTCCAGGAAGGTGTAGGGAAGATCTATAGCGAGGATGGGTCACTGAATTTCATGACCTCTGTGGCCTACTGCCTACTCCAAATTCTAAAGTTAAGACTTTTCCAGTGAAAACTTCCCCCTGCTTCCTTTCATGAAAACAAAGTGGATTTTTGGGGTTTTTTTGAGCCAAATGAAAAAAAAATCCATACAAGATCAATTTTTTTGTTTTTATTCTTATAGATTTGTGTATTGGAAATGGCCATCTCAAGAGGTGGAACATCTTTAATCTGCATCTACTCGTACATTAGGGATCCTGTATCCAGGAGACGGGACCCAGAATAATGTATTAATATAGGGGATTAGGAGTCTGAACTCACTGTCCATTGGGGGGGCTGAATGACGCTCCAATAAATCACTTTATTTCTCTGAAATAGAGCTTCCTAAACATAGTTCTCAGGATAAAAGTACTTGCCTGGCTCTCTTCCCAGGATGATGGTCAAACACTTATAAAACCATGAAATAATATAAAAACACAAGAGAATGTAATTACATGACTTTTCTGAAAATGACGTTAAAAGAATGTTTGATTTGTAGCTCTGACTGATTTCATTTCCAAAGACCACCCCATCTCCCCAAAAGCAAAAAAGATCAATTTATATTCCAAATAATCGACATGCAATTTATAACATCACAATAGGCTTGACTCATAGCTTGCCACACCTGCAGTTGTCATAGGACATGTTTGTTTTTACATAATGAATACTCAATTGAAAAGCTTACCTTTAGTACCTTTTTGATGTTTTGTTGGCTTGCACCCTGGAGTTTCTCTTTCAACACCTGAAAAAAAAAATTAACCAATTATGAAGCCATCTGGAAGAGAGTAAAGAGAAAACACTATTTTTTGAACCTCCCCCTTGAATACCTGGCACTGGACCTGATGGCATGTTCAGAACAATGACATTAACAGAACAGTTTTCATTAAGGAAAGGAGGAAAGAAAGAAGCTGGGGCCATTCAAACCTACAGGACAGCATTCTTGTCAATAAAATATGGATTTTTAACCCATGCCACAGAACCACAGATTTATTAGAGAAATTCAAGAAAATGTTAGTCTCAAGACTTCAACCAAATCATCCTCTTAGTTTGGGGAAATGAATAAAAAGCAAAACCCACCACTCAGAATCTGTTAGTGATAATCCCAGAGTATCCCCTAGCTCTCTGCCTTATTTTGTACCAGTAAAAGACATAGGAATTTGATAGCTAAGGATAAGAGCACCATTTTGAATTCTAATCTGAAAATTACTGTCTGATATTGATCTTAACTAGCTGTTTGACTTTTCTAAGATTTAGCCATTCATCTAAATAATGAGAATTATTGCAATAAAATACTCAAAGCTTGTATGAAGATTAATTTCACACTATCATTGTGCCTGTTTTAAGTAAAAGTACTTAACATATACTAGCTATCATTATTTTCCTTTTTATGGTTTTATCATCATCTAATGACAGTCCTCAAAAATGGTGAATACATTTCTCTTCTCTACCCCTTTGACATTCTCCCTCAAAAAAAAAAAGTGTAATCAAATTTAGAAACACAAGAAAAATTAGAAAGTAATCAATAATCACTTTTAAGCAAAGTAAGATGAGCTAACACTAAAAGATGTATTTACATTGAATTAGTGTGAAAATATCAGGAAATGAAGATATTTGTTCTAGACCTGGCTCTGCCACTGAGTACTCTCACTCTTATGTAATTCATTTAAATTTTCTTAGTTTTACTCTTTTAAAAATGAAAAAAATAAAATGTCTTGCTGTCCTCACATGACATTCATTAAAAGCTAAAATTCATGTAAAGAATCTATATCGATTTAACTAGTCTTATTTAGTGTTCCAAAACTTTCCTCTAGTAAATCATTCCTAGAATTCCCCCCTCCCCCCCAGGAATGATTAAATTAAAAGAAAGAGACCATAACACCAAAGCACAGTCTATGAGAGAAAAAACTGATAGGTTGGACTTCATTAAACTTTAAAACTTGTGCTTGGCAAAAGCCATTGTTAAGAGAATGAGAACACAAGCCACAGACTGGGAAAAAATAATTCAAAGTACAGATGTGATTAAAGGACTTATATGTAAAATATAGAAAGAGCTTTTACAACTCAACAGTAAGAAATAAAACAAGCCAATTAAAAAATGGGCACAAGATCTGAATCGACATGTCACCAAAGAAGATAAACAGATGGCAGTGAACATATGAAAACGTGTTCAACATCACATCATATTAAAACAACAATGAAATAACCATAGCACGCTTATTAAAATGGGCTAAATTGAAAACACTGACAGCACCAAGTGTGTCCAGGATATGGAGCAACGGGGATCCCCATTCATTGCAGATGGTAATGCAAAATGGCATGAACATCTGGGAAGATGGTCTGGCAACTTCTTACAAAGCTAAATAGCTTTATTATATGATCCAGCAATCACACTCCATGATATTTACCCAAATGACTTGAAAATGTATGTCCGTACAGAAACCTGCACACTCATGCTTATAGAGCAGCTTTATTCATAACTCCCAAAACTTGTGAGCCACCCAGATGCCCTTCAATAGGTGAATAAGCAAACCAGGGACACTCAAAAAAATATATTGTTTAGTAATATAAACAAATGAACTAGCAAGCCACAAAGAGAGATGGAGGAAACTTAAATGCATAGTTCTAAGTGAAGGAAGCCAATCTGAGAAGAGTACATGCTGTATGATTCCAACTCTATGACATTTTGGAAAAGGCAAAACTGGGGAGGCAATAAAAAAATCAGTGTCTGCCAGGGTCCAAGGGAAGGCAGGGAGGGGTGAATAGGTTGGTCACTGGGCTACGTAGGTCAGTGAACTACTCTCTGTAGGATGCTGTAATGGCAATACATGACATAATGCATTTTCAAA
This sequence comes from Hipposideros armiger, assembly GCF_001890085.2. Classification (NCBI taxonomy): domain Eukaryota; kingdom Metazoa; phylum Chordata; class Mammalia; order Chiroptera; family Hipposideridae; genus Hipposideros; species Hipposideros armiger. The sequence goes on from NW_017731689.1 coordinate 1,722,189, forward strand.
ACCCATACAATTGTACAACACCAAGAGTGAATTCTGATAGAAACTATAAATGCCGTTTTTATAATATATCAATGTTGGTTCATATTTTTAACAAATGCATCAAACTAATGCAAGATGTCAATAATAGGGGAAACTGATGGGAAGGGAGAGGGTATATTGGGCACGCTGCTTTCTGATCCATTTTTCTGTAAACCTAAATAAAACTGCTCTAAAAAAATCAAGCCGATTAATTTAAAAGAAAAACATGCCTTCAAATTGAGTTACAGTAACTTTTCAAAGTATCAATCAATTGCAAATAAAACGTCCAATGATTTGCCAAATTTATTTTGTGTTATATAAATATAATTGCATATTAGGTTTCCATTAAAATCAACTTCATAAATATTAAATTACTCTTTGAAAAAATGTTCAAAATCAAATGTAACTAGAAGATTAAAAAGCATTGAACTCTTTTATAATCAACTATAACAACATGAAACAAATTGTGCATTGTCTGGAAGGGATATAAAAATTAAACCAGTTGCGTTAGTGTTGTAAAATTTTATACTCTAAAATAAAAGATTTTTATTTTTATAAAAATCTTTAAAAACATAAATTAATGCTATGAAGGGTTTTCTTTTCACTTTTCACTTTTAAACAATTATAGACAAGGAAGTTGCAAAACTAGTACGTGGAATGCTTCCTAGAGCTCCTCAATGATGAAATATTATATAACTGCAATACAATATCAAAAGCAGGAAATTGACACTGACACACTACTACAGATCTTATCCAATTCTCACAGTTTTTGTAGATGCATTCATTTGGATGTGTGTTTGTAGTTCTACGCAATTTTATCCCATGGATAGATTCATGTAGCCACCACCACAGACAAGATTCAGACTGCTGCACTATCGCAAAGGAACTCCTTTGTGTTTCTGCTACATATTACCACACCCAGCCCCTCCACTCCTGCTCTGCCTCTGGCAGGTACTGATCTGTCTTCCTCCCCCTCATACAGATTTATCATTCCTGCATGTTATAGCGCTGCCGTCAGACACTGAAACCTTCTGACATAGAATTTTTCACTAGGCATAATGTTTTTGAGATTCACACAGTTATTTGCTTGTATCAGTATTCTTTTTATTCCTGAGGAGTATACCACTGTATAAATATACCAGAATTTATTTAACCATTCACCTCCTGAGGGACATCTAGGTTGTTTGCAAGTTTTGTTTTTACAAATAAATCTGCTATAAACAATCACGTGCAGGTTTTGTGTGGAAGTAACATGGTATGAACATTCGTGTACATTTTTTTGCCTGTTTGTATCCAAATAAGTTTGCATTTATCTAGAATACCTAGGAGTATAATTTCTGGGTTATAGTACATGTATGTTTAGTCATAAATGAAACTGCCTAACTATTTTTAGCAGTACCTATATAATATTATACACCTAACAACGACATATGGAAAATTCAGTGATATCTCATCATGGCTTTAATTTGCATTTCCCAAATGGTAAAACATCTCCTCACATGCTTATTTGCCACATGTATCTCCACTTTTTAAAAACATGATTTATATATTTTAATAGCACATATATATGTCTGTGTGTGTGTATATGTATACACACACACATATATATTTAAATTGCACAACACAATGAATTAATACACATAGTGAAATGACTAATAGTCAAATTAATTAACGTCTCCTCACATAGATATCGTGTGCTTGACGAGTGTACCTGAAATCTACTCTTAGCATATTTCCAGTGTTCAGTAGATTATTAAGCATAGTCATCATGCCTGTATATTAGATCTCTAGAGATATTCATCCCACATAACTGCAACCTTGTACCTGTTGACCATCTCCCCATGTCCTCCACCCTTTCACCACCCCAAACCTTGGGAACTACCACTCTATTCTCTGCTTCTATGAGTTAGACCTTTGTTTTTTTAAGATTCCACATGTAAATGAGATGACACACTATTTATCTTTGTGTTGCTTATTTCACATAGCACTTATGCACGTTCTCCAGATTCATCCATGTCATCACAAATGGCAGAATTTCCTTTCTGGTGGCTAAATAATATTCCACTGTGTGTGGATATATCTATATCTATATCTCACATTTTCTTTCTCCATTCATCCATCAATGGACCCTTGGATTGTTTCCAGATCTTCGCTATTGTGAATAATGCTGGAATGAACAGGAGAGGGCAGCTATCACTTTGAGATCCCCATTGCATTTCCTTTAGGTATATACCCAGAAGTGAGATTGCTAGATTATACTGTAGCTCTATTTTTATTTTTTGAGGAATATCCATACTGTTTTCTGTAGTGCCGATTTACATTCCCTTTAACAGGTGTCAGAGGGTTCCCCTTCTCTCCACATCCTCACCAACACTTGTCTTTCGTCTTTTTCATAAGTCATTCACCAGTTGTGAGGTGACATTTCATTGTGGTTTTCATTTGCATTTCCCTGATTAGTGATATAGAGCACATTTTCATGTATCTGTTGACCATTTGTATGTTTTCTTAGGAAAAATGTTAATTCAAGTGCTTTGCCCATTTTTTAATTGAACTATTTGGTTTGTTTGTTTTTTCCTATTGAGTTCTGTGAACTTCTTATATATTTTAAATATTAACCCCTTATCAGATACATATTTTGAAAATATTTTCTCCCATCCCATAAATTGCCTCTTCATTTTGTTGATGGTTTCCTTTCTTGGGCAGAAGCTTTTTAGTTTGATGTAGCCCACCACTTATTTTTACTTTCGTTGCCTTTGTTTTGGATGTTAAATCCAAAATTTCATTGCCATGTGTCATCTACCGATAATTACAATATCACATAGAATATTTTCACCATCCTAAACCAGCCATGATGTTTCAACATTCAACCCACCATTCCTGAACCACTGGAAACCACTGACAGTTTTACTGCCTCTACAGTTTTGTCTTTTCCAGAATGTTATATAATCAAAAGCACAGATTATGTAGCCTGTTCATACTAGCTCCTGTCTCTTAGCAATATGCATTTAAGATTGATCCATTTTTTTTTCTTGGCTTGATAGCTCATTTGTTTTGATTGCTGAACAATATTCTATTATATAGATATACCATAGTTTATTCACACATCTATTGGAGGGTATCTTAATTGCTTCCAGTTTTTGGCAATTATAAGTAGGTCTGCTATAAATACCCATGTATACATTTTTATGTGGACATAAGTTTTTTAATCAGTTGGGTAAATATCTAAGAGCACAATTGCTGAAATATGTAAGACCACGTTTAGCTTTTAAGAAATTGTAAAAATGTCTTCCAAATTGGGTGTGTCATTTTACATTCCCACCAGCAATGAATTACAGTTCTGTAGCTCTATCCTCAGCAACAACTGGCCCTGTTAGCTTTTAGTTTCTAGCCATGCTAATAACTTTGTAGTGGTATCTTGTTTTAATTTGCAATTCTGCAGTAACAAATGACATTGAGCATCTTTTTACATACTTATTTGCCATTTGTATATCTTCTTTGGTGAGGTGCCTGTTCAGATCACTTGCCTATTTTTTTAATTATTATTTTTTATTGTGAAATACATTTTTTAGAATTAGTTTCAGCTGTACAACACAGTGCAATAGTTATACTTTTTACCCCCCAATANTTTCTTTTAATTATTTTTTTATTATGAAATACACATTTTTTAGAATTAGTTTCAGCTGTACAACACAGTGCAATAGTTATACTTTTTACCCTTTGAAGTGACAACCCCCCTCCCCCAATCCGCCGCCCCACTTCCCCCCAATATCATACATATCTATTATAAATCACTTGACTCCACTCCCACACTATACTCCATGTCCCATGACTATATATATATATTCACTTATAGTTGACATACAATATTATACAACATCAGCTTCAGGTGTACAGTGCAGTGATCAAGCCCCTACCCCATCCATGATGCGATCTCCTTAGCAAGACATGTGACCATCTGACACCCTACAAAATATTTACAACATTATTAACACTTGCCTATTGTTTAATTGGATTTTTTTTAATGTTGAGTTTTAGTAATTCTTTATATATTTTTTATACAACTTACTTATCAATACATGTTTTGCAAATATTTTTTCCCAGTCTGTGGATTATCTTTTAACTCTCTTAATGTTTTCTTTCACAGGATGAAGTATTTTTTAATTTAATAAGGTCTACTTTATCAAATTTTTAATTTCATTGATCATGATTTTGATATCTCAAACTTACTGATGTACCCAAGATCACCTAGATTTTCTCATTTGCTGTCTATATTGATAGTTTTGTATCTTATGTTTAGATATATGATCCATTATGAATTATGGTGAAACAATAGATTGTTTTTGTATGTGGTCATCTATTATTGTTGTTTAAAGTACCATTATTTTCTGGTGGAATTGTCTTTGCATCCCTGTCAAGGAGCAGCAAACTATATTTGTGTGGCTCTATTTCTGGGCTCTCTATTCTATTACATTTCTGAGCTCTGTATTCTCTTTCCTTGATCTGTGTGTGTATTCTGTAACCAACAGTATGCTTTCTTGATTTCTTTAACTTTATAATAAATCATAAAATTGCATGTGTATCCTTGAAGTTATTTTTATTCTTCAGTATGTGATGCTATTCTAAGTTTTGTGTCTTTCCCATGAGCACTATAATCAGTTTGCTATATTATATATTTTATAGCCACAAAATATTGGGTTGTTGGAAAAGTCATGACATATTTTTTCTATGTTTTTTGTTACAAAAATTCATCATGACTTTTCTGACAACCCAATAGCTTGTTGAGATTTTTATTGCAATTATGTAAACTCCATGCATCAAATTTGGAACTGACATCTTCACAATATTTATTCTTCAAATCCATGAACATGGAATATCTATTTAGATCAACATTGATTTCTTTCATCAGAGTTTATAGTTTTCTGCATAAAGGTCCTGTATGTATTCTGTTACATTTATGAGGTCAGACAATTAAGTTCGCAAGCTCATCCTAGAAAAAGTGCTACATACTTCACTGCTGAATATCATTACAGTCACCTTTGAAGTACTCCCCTTGGGAAGTTCCACACTGACTCTAATGCCTAGTCCACCCTTCAAAGCAATTTTGGAACTCTTTTTCTGGAATGGCCATCAGAGCTGTCGTCATATTACCCTTGATGTCCTGAATGTCATCCAAATGTCTTCCTTTCAGTATTTCTTTTATCTTCAGGTAAAGAAAGAAGTCATTGGGGGCCAGATCAGGTGAGTAGGGAGGGTGTTCCAATACAGTTTTGTTTACGGCTAAAAACTCCCTCATAGACAGTGCCGTGTGAGCTGGTGCGTTGTCATGATGCAAGAACCAAATGAATTGTTGGTGAAAAGTTCAGGTCGTCTAACTTTTTCATGCAGCCTTTTTAGAACTTCCAAACAGTAAACTTGGTTAACCATTTGTCCAGTTGGTACAAATTCATAGTGAATAATCCCTCTGATATTAAAGAAGGTTAGCAACATCATTGCAATAAGTTCTTGAACTTAATTGTCAGACCTTGTATATCTAGGCAGCACTTTAATTTTTTGGTGTTGTTTTAAATTTTTTTATTATTATTTATTTCAAGTTCCAATTGTTCTTTACTCTTACATAAAGAAGCAGTTAACTTTTTGTATTAATCTTGTGCCCTGTGATCTTGATATATTAAATTGTCTATCATAAGAATGAATATAACAATCATCAGGGATGGTAATATTTGACAAAAAGAGAAGACCATTTTATTCTAGTGAGTCAAAGTTATATTTCAATTCTAACTCATTGTTCTTCTCATTGTCTATAAAGGAAAGGAATCATGTCATTCCAACATCACTGAGTGAGTATCTCTTACATACAGCAGGCTGTCCTGAAATTTTTTCAAGAGCAAAAATAAACATGAAATAGTTTTATCAACATTATCATTATGGGAGATATGATGGAATAGGACAACTTATTAAGAACTTCTTGGAGAAATGAAATTTCAAGTAAATATGAAGAAGGATAAAGGAGTGGCTAATAAGAGAATGTGATGCTATGTTCTTTCAGCTCCAGCTAGAACTTTATTTCTTATAAAACTATCATAGGATTACAGATAAAGTAGAATCTAGTCCAGGTTTAGCTGCTGATTCATTTTGACTATGGACAAGTCATTTAATCCTTGAAACTCCATTTACTCATCTCTGAAATATGAACACTAATGTCTGCCCCACCATTTCATGGAGTTCTCATGAGATTCATATTGGGGAACAAATATCAAGGCATGCTGAAAATAGTAAAAACTCTATTCAAGCAAGAGAACATTATTTTTTATATCATATGCTTCCTCTGCATAAAACAGTAGTCATTTTCTATCAACATTATTTATAAAATCTAGAGAAACTAATTCCCTATTAAAAGAGGTTTTAAACAGGTAGCTAAAGGAACAAATTTTATACCAGCTAATTTATCAATTAATATTTTATCCTCAATTATTCTTTTAATATGATGAAGCTGTTTTAGCTAATAATTCCTCTGTAGCAAAATTCTTCTGAATTAAATTCTGTGCCTCAAGTATTTTTTTTTAATTGCATCCAGGTGAATGTGAATGTGTGCGTGTGTGTGTGTGTGTGTGTGTGTGTGTGTGTGTGTGTGTTTGTATGTGTGCGTGTGGTGTAATCTTCAGTAAACAGGAATATCTTACTTTCTCCACACTAATCATTAATTTCCCTGAATCTCCCCATGTAATTTGAGCCATCTTTTCATTTCTCCTTATGAGAAATGTCTGTTTTCCCAAATACCCTAATCCCCTTGAGAGACACTCCTATGCAATTCCAGGTGAAAACAAGGCATTGATTAATGCTAAGTCTTTATCCACAGCCCTAAGGAAAAAAGTGAAATGCCACATTTTGTAAATAACTGATTTGTAAAACAAAACTAGGGGGGGGAAAAAAACAATGAAATTTGTGTTTCATCTCATTTATTTTGACAGTTGCAGGAGTTCAAGTCTAACTGTGCATGTTAATACTGGTAAGTAAAGGAACATATGGGGTTTTTTTTGTTGTTGTTGTTGTTTTGTTTTGTTTTGTTTGGTCCAAGAAGACAATCTCACTGAGCCTCAAAAAAACATTAAATTGTGACTCAGTAGGGCTACAGATTTTTCATATGACTTTGGGATATCCTTTCTCAGAATGTTCTGAATTTTTTTCATATTTTGTCCTACAATAGATTAAATGACAATATATTGAAAGCATTCTCTCAGGGAACCCAAGGTTACTGAGAGCAGCAGGATACCATTTGGTCTCAGAGCAATGCTCTTCCTGGACAGGATGCCTGGGTCTTAAAAATAAGAGAAAAAATGTCTCTATTTTCTTCAGACTGAGCTTCTTTCTTTGTGTTTGATGTAGGGAGAAAAGGGGAATTTTGAAAAAAGGGATATGGGAAAAATATAGAATATAAATAGAATGAACAGAGTAAATTAATTAAGATGTAGAGATATAAAAACATTGCTGAAACATTGATATAAACATAAAAATAAAACAAAAATTATTCAAATCAGTTGTATGCAGGGAGTGAGGTTATAGCTGGGGTTCAGTGGGATGGAGACGTTTCATCATGGAACTTTCGGTACTATTGGATTTGTTCTTAGTATGCACATATTACTTTAGTGATGATAGCAATAACAATATTAATAATAACATAACTCTAGATCAAAAGAATTAAAGCTGAGTTGAAATGGCATCCAAGTCCATGAAATAATAAAATCATCATTCACAATTATTAGTCCATTGAAGCATCAGAACATTTCTGTTATATAAGTCAGCTTATTGCCCAATTATTCAGATAAAAAACTTGAGGTTCCAAATCTTATGGCTCTTTCCCAAGGTCACCCAGCAAGTTGGGAATAGAGTCACTGGGAGAAAAGCTATCTCCTGAGTTACACTTTCGCGGAGCTCCCTGCTTACCAGATTGAAAGACATGTTCCCAAGATACCAGTCACTAGAGCAAGAGAGGTTTAGGGCAAAGGGAAAGAGCACGAATGCCACGTTAGCCAGACACACATCAATCTGAGAGGTGACAGTCAAAAGTATCAACTGATTCAATGAGGGCTTTTTCAAAATGTTTCTCCTGTTTTGTCTGTTTATTTTGTTTTATAGAAACCACATATAAGTGAAATCATATGGTATTTGTCTTTATCTGACTTTTTTTGCTTAGCATGACACTCTCCCAAGTCCATCCATGTTGTCTGATATGGTAAGATTTCATTCTTTTTATGGTTAAGTAGTATTCTATTGTATATATGTACCACCTCTTCTTTATCCATTCATCTACCAATGGACACTTAGGTTGCTGCCATATCTTGGCTAGAGTAAATAATGCTGCAGTGAACATAGGGATGCATCTATCTTTTCAAATTAGTGTTTTGGATTTCTTTGGATAAATACCCAGAAGTAAGAGAAGAGAAATCAGTCTTAATCTTAGGTAGAAGCAATAACTGAATTAGAGAACTTACAATTTTCAGTTAATAAAATTTTAAATGACAAATGTGGGAGGAACTGGTCCATACAGATAAGAAATTGCACATAATTGGCCCACATGGGTTATGAGAAATTGCACATAGAATAAACCCCAGAAATTTTAAGGGGAAGTGTGTTTTCTTACAAACCGTCCTCTGACATAGGGGAACAATGTGTTCGATTCTAGACTTAGAATTCAGCAAAGACAAGCAATACATTTCTTCCACTAAAGTAACATCAGTACAAATGTGTAAGCAAGCACTGATGTGCACGGAAGTTCTACAGATAAATAGCAATACAGACACTTAGCATCACTCCACTATTGCTCATACAGCCCTCCAAGCAGAAGCGGAGGCTTATTTGCATGTTTCCTACTGTTTTGATTGCAGTGGATATTTAAAGACATATCCAGCAATAGGAAAATATTACAGTTAGTCCTTACCCAAAGGATTTGGGTGGCGGGTATTCAAACAGAAGCGAGTGGGAAGAGTATAAATAAAAACCCTGAAATAGGAAGCAGAGTTTACTGAAGAATAAGAGATGGTCAAGCTACATTAGAGCACGAGGGAAGAGACAGGAAGGGTATGGGGCTTCAGTGGCGGGCCAGGGTCAACTCCTACACAGCATATTCCACATGCCTTCATGGTTCATTCCCTCAGTTCATTCAGTTCTCCATGTAAACAGTTATATGCACAGAGAGGCCTTCCGTGGCCACCATAGCCAAAGGAGCATGTCCACCCTACCACTCTCAAGTCCTTTCTCTTCTTGTTATTCTTTCCACAGCCCTTTTCTATGCATTTCTTTTTTTATTGGGACACTGTTTGTGTTCCCCACTACAATGTAGACTCCAATAAGTTAGGGACTGTTTCTGTTCTGTTCACTGCTATGTCCCCAGCACCTAGAATTATGGCATATAATAAGTGAGAACCTGGGAGATGAATTCATGAACAAATGAACCTGCTTTTGCTATTCTAGCTTGGTGATTTGGGCAATTCATTCAGCCTCTCTACATTCATGAGATGAAATGGGGCTGTTTCTCATGGGGCTGTTATGAGATGAAAGGAAATGTATGGAAAGTATTTACTCCAGGGCCTGACATGTGGTAAATGCCCAGTAGAATTTAGAATTAGAGAAAGAAAAAAAGAGCAAATAGTCAACCAAAATATGAACCCATTCTATTTTCCAGAGACAACACCTCCATTGCTTTAAATCTCTGTCCAAATGTCATAAAAATATCTCTTCTGTCTTTGGCTTTCCATACAAGACAGGACAGGAGAGCAGGGGAGAGGAAGGGAGGGGAGAGAGAATTCATTAATGAAAACCACCAGCGTTTAGCTATTATTTTATAGAACCAGGTATGACAGTCCTGTCACCTGTTTTGCTTTTCTACAATAACACATTGAATTCTGCACAGGAAGAGTGTAAATGCTTGTATGTGCATGAGTGAGTGACTGTGTGCATCTGAGTGTGTGTGTACACATGAATGAGTGTGTGTGTGCATGCTTGCTCTACATTTCCTGCAGTCTCTGTACAACACTAGAATCATCAAAAGATATGTAAGAAACTCTTTCGCCTTTTGGTTTTGCAATAGGATTTCACTCCTGACTCTGGGGAGTTTGGGTTGAATTCATGGACACATTTGTGGTATGATTCTTATCCAGTGCAAAACCAAAAATCAGTAACACAGTACTGCTCAGTACTGGGGCTCAAAAAGAAACATATCTCGCTGGTGTTCAAACACATATAAAAGTGTAAATAGTTATGGTTCTTCCAAACTGGCTATCTGCTTGTAAGTAGTAAAAAAAATAGTATCCATATCCAGCTGTAAAAACTTTATTTCTCACCTACTTTGTGGACCTGGTGATATTTTGGAAGTTATTGAGCTTCCCAATGCTCACAGATTAGAGACTGAGAGGCCTGAGGCTTCTAGAATGTGTTTCATTTTGCTGTTCATCTAGATAAGCAATGGCCTATTTGCCAAAAGATTTAACATGGCTTAAAGAACACTTGTTGTTTTTGTACCAAGGCTTCTCTTACACTACCCCAGGTCTATTAGGGAAGATAGAGGGAGCCCTGTTATCCCACACCAGTGCACCTGTGGGTGTGGAGGAAGTAAGGGAGGGATGGAGAGGAAGGGTGGAGATGATCAATCACTATTGCTTTTGAGGTTAAAATCCATAATGGGTACCATCTAAACCATTACATATTTGTATTATCTTCAAAATTACCACAGTGATAGACATATCTTCAGACAATGGTTCTCTGATTTCCGGGAGCTTCAGGATCTGGAGCTTGCTAAATAGGTTCTTAGGCCTGGCTTCCAGGTTCTGATTCAGGGGTGTTAACAAGCACCTGAGATGCACCTGATGGGCTGGGGGCCACATTTTAAGTAGTACTAAAGTGGTCAATACTCTCTAACTGATTGATTACTATCTTGCATATGACTTGTTTATTGACACCTGTTCTGTTGTTGTTGTTGTTGATCCCTTGCCACAGCCTTCATTCTCCCTCAACTTGCTTTTAGACTATTGTGTAAGGCTAACCTGGTCCACTACAAAGCACACTCTACAAGACTACCAACACGTATGGCTGGCCCTCCCTAGAATTAAGTAAGAGTGGCAGAGGGGGAGAAGAAGGCATGGCAAATGTACAGGAAGATGATCATCCCGCTTAACGCCGATAGGATTTTTATTAACATGGGCATTACAGCTCCACTGTTTCCTTGAAGAAACTGATGCTCAGAAAGTTCAAGTTGTTGAGTCAAGGCCACAGAAATGGGGCAAGGCAGGCAGGAGGAGCCAAACGGAGAGGGATGAGTATTGTGACTAGGAAGTCAAGTCTCAGTTTGGGGGTGGGGGGCACATTACCCATTATTGGTATTAACGAATCACTATTTCCCGAGGGATCAAAGTAGGCCAATAAACTGTGCTAAAGAACATGGCTTTGATAATAAATGAAAGAAAAGCATAGTTCCTGTGACACAATCTCAAATGAAAGCAATTAAAAAGTGAATCAAAAATAAGAGAGGCCTCACATCTACTTGCAGTCAGGCCATGAATGAAAGAGCCTTGCCACAAGGGTGTGCGTGTGTGTGTGTGTGTGTGTGTGTGTGTGTGTGTGTGCATGCGCTTGTGTGTGCACTTGTATACCCACACGCTTGTGAGTTACACCTCCAGGCAAATAGATAATCGTCTTTTTCTGACTGAAAACAGTGGATATGGCACTGATCAAACGTTGGCACCAGACAGGCAGCCTCAATAATTAAAACTTCCATTTATAACCTCTCTTTTCAGGGGAGACAGGTTGATTATAAGTTTCTCACATCAAATGAATTAACTTCAATAATTCTCATTTCAGAGCCCCAGCCCCTCTCCAGCCCATCTCTTCAGGTCGCCTTGCAGGTAGTTTAACTCCGTGTGGTCTGCAGGACAATAGGAACCCTGTCATCTCAGTCAGATGGAGAAGTGTAGGCTCCTTTGTCCAGGGACCTCAACCATAAAAAAGACTGGCATTGAGCCATCGGCATGAACAGAAAATAGCATTTCATAAATTTCAACTTTCATCTCTATGTAAATTTAACCAACATATTTAAAAGAATGACTTATGAATATTTATGTTTAAACTAATTTGTCTATGAGGGTTTTTAAAAATTACATTTTAAATAGCGGTTTAGAAGCACATCATTTCATTTTATAAAACCCAGTAATTGGCAGTATGTGAAGCTACAGAATAGAGATCCATCTCCTATTTAAATTAGACTGTAACCACTAAAATCCTTCAAAGCTAAAAAAAAAAAGAGGAGTGATGCTGAGCATAAAGGTACCAATATTAAAATGTATTTTGGAATATTAAAATGAGTCTACAAAATGCACATTTTAAAAATGAGTACATATTTGAGCAATATAAAGCCAACAATGACTAAAATGTTGACATTTATTCAGAATTGGGTTATACTCTAAGCACCAAACAAATGATTATCTTATTCTTTTCAGTCCCAGGGCCTAGCACAATCCCCAGTGTATTGTACATGAACTATAGGCATATGTTTATGTTGATAGAGACATATTTCATCATGCTTCTTCTGAAGAATATAGACTTTGTATCAGTCAGGGTTCTTAGAGAAACAGAGCCAATAGGGTGTGTGTGTGTGTGTGTGTGTGTGTGTGTGTGTGTATAATATAGTGATAGGAGACCTGGAAATCCTGAAATTCATAGGGTCGGCCAACAGATTGGGAACTCTGGCGGGATTTCTATGTTACAGTCTTGAGGCAGAATTTATTCTCCAAGAAATCTCAGTTTTGTTCTTAAAGCAAATAAACAGAACCACATGATTTCATTGATATGCAGAATATAAAACTGAAAGCAACAAATGAACAATACAAACAAAAACTTATTGGCACAGACAACAGTAAGTGGGTGGAGGGAGAAGAAGGTAAAGGGGTCAAATATATGGTGATGGAAGGAAATTTGACTTTGGATGATGAACACAATGCAACATACAGATGATGTCTTATAGAATTGTACACCTGAAACCTATAATATTTTATTAACCAATGTCACCCCAATAAATTTAATTTAAAAATATAATGTGTTCCTTACTTTTCCTTTCTCACTTAAATCTCCATCCAAACAACTTTTCTGAACTCCAGGTCTATACATCCAACTATCTCTTCTGGATGTCTGAAAGGCAATTATAAATTAAGCCCTAAAACAAATTGATACTCTTTTTCTGAAAGTTTGGTACTTTCCTATAATACAAATCCCAGCAAATGTTGACACCTTTCCCCAGGATTGCAAGCCTGTGCCTAGAAATCATGCTCAGCACATTCTTTACCAACATTCCCCCTCATCTGCATGCAACTATAAATTAGTCCATCATTTTATTTCCGAAATCCCTCTTAAAACCATGTACTCGCCACTTTCGTTACCAAACTCCAATCCATACCACCATCATGTTGCTTTGGTGACTCCAAGAGCCTTCCACATGGGCTCTGACCCTTACACCCTCCAATCTAGTCACCATACAATGGCACCAGTGATCTTTCCAGTGCCCCAAATACTTAACATTTCATGGAAAACGCTCCATATGCTGGCCCCATCTCACGGGCTTCTGCTCAGACCACTTTTTCCATCTTTCCTACTTTCAGCCATCTTCTTTTAAGATCTCTGCACATGTGACCCTTTTTGTCTACAGTTCTCCCTTTAATTCATTTTGGATGGTTATTTAACCATTCCAAACCTTGTTATCGCATATGCAAAATGGTGCTAATTGCCACCACTTAGGGGTTATAAAAAGATGAAACAAGTAAGTCATTGGCAAATAAATAGTTTTCAACACTTTTTCTCCCTCTAAAAAGTTCTAGCTTTTTAACTTACATAATAAAAGATATATCCATTTTCTTGTTCCTTTAATGGTGATGTATTGATCTCTAGGTTGGAAAGAACCTTTAAAGATTTATATCTCAATTCATAAATTTATTAAAATCATAGTGCATCTTTATTTGAAGGAGGCTATAGCAGTATTAAAATACTGTCAAGCTAATAATGCCTCTAGGATGTTGCATCTTTGCTAAATAAAGCTGTTGAACCGCTATAATTTTCAACACTACTACTTCTTTCAGAATCATTCATGAAATACATACGCCTTCAGAAGCCCTGATGTAAAAAAGGGAAGATTTCAAATAAACAAGCAAGTAAAAGAATGTTAACTAGCATCAACTTTGAAAGATCAGGGTGCAACACTCAATTTGAAAATAAATTGAACCTTCATACTGTTGCAAAAGTTGGAAGGATAGCCAAGTTCTCAGTGAAGTAAGATTAATATTAGCTTAAATATATTGTTAAAAAAACTGACTTGTTGAAGAAACAAAAGTTTATTATATAAGGAAGATCTATGTGAGAACACATCCAACTTGGTAGAGCAAGAGCATTTGAAGGATATTACAGACCTGGGAAAATGAAAATGCAGGGAGATTCTGAGGTTAATCAAACAATAGCAGTGTTGTTTATGTTAAGTTGAAATTATTAGAAAATTGCATTAAGATGTTAGCAGATGTATAGAAAAATCAAAATAAACAAGTTTATGATATTAATATATAAAAGAATTGACAATGTGAGGGTTTTTAAAATTTTATATTGAAGACATTGAAATTATTTAATCTCAATATTCAATAGTTTATTAAACTCCTTTGGTGGGCCTTTGTAATTCTCAATATATGCATGTACCAGGGGTGCCAAAAAAATGTATACACATGACTTGTATTCATCTTTTGTTATTGGTATATATTGACATATTATTACAATTTTAATACTGTGTGTGTGTGTATAGATAGATAGATAGATAGATAGATAGATAGATAGATAGATAGATAGATAGAAAGAAAGAAAGTGAGAGAGGTATATTTATTTTTGTCTTTTGATAGTATTACTCATAACAAACCAACGTCAGCCTCTGAAACAAGCACTTGTCCTGGGATTCAATGAAGTTTAACCCAGATAAATTAATCCCTGTCCCATGATAAAGGCTGAATGTTCAACACACCTAGTCCTGGGGAGAAATCTGTGATTTATGAGTTAATCTCCCTTTTTATACTAACTGAAAAAAGAAACAATTGGCCCCTAAATTAACTGAGTTTTTTGGAAAAACTGTATTTTAAATACACTAGAGATCACTATTTTAAAAGAACCTCCGATAAAACATTTCTTAAAGTAACAAATATTTTATTTAAAGTACATAATGGGTTTTTGTCCATTTTGTTTACTGCTATATTTCTACTATATAGTACAATTTGGCACATAGGAGACATGCCATACACATTCTTAGAATGCATGAGTGAATATATTTGTAAAATGGTGATCATAATAGTATCTGCTTCACATACTTGTAATGAATAAAATGATTTATATAAAGCATTTAGTAAGGACCTAGATTATAGTAAGTGTTCCATAAGTTATTAACAAATGATTCTGGCTAGAGATCCCAATATGCAGTGGTATGAGATTATGTTTAGGAGAGGTACACATAGTTAGATAAAAAATAATAATAATCACAGGCTGTACTCAAGAGTTAGTACTTTACTCTGTTGGTAGAAGAGTTTTAAGAAGGGAGTGACATAGTCTGTCATGCATCAATATTATTTAGGCATCAGTGTCCAAAATGATTTTCAGGAATGAGAGGTGAAAAAAAAAAGGGCAACTCATTTAATTCCTCCAAGCCTCAGTTTATTTGTCTGTAAAATGGGGTTTATAACTCTACTTGCACAGCAATATCTCATGATATTGTATAGACAAAAACTGAGAGAAGGTATAATTATTCATGAGGACATGTAATGTGCTATGTAGAAGAATATGCATTGTATGTGGTCATCTGTGAGATTGTACTCATGAGAATCAGTTGTGACTCAAGGAAATGTAATCTCATTAGTAAAATAGCTCACCCCTTCCCTCTCCTTCATTTCTAGGAGATTCCTGGACCCACAACAGGGTGAGGGCAAGGACTGATATGACTATGGACAAATTAGCATGTTCCTGAATAGAAAGGAGAAGGAGAAAGAGGAGAAAAAAAAAAGAAGAATGAAGCTCAGATGAGGAAGAGAAATTGTCCCTGGGAGAGAGACTCTTTGAACATGTCGTGCTGGCCCCTGGTCATTGACGCCTACACCTGTCTTGTCTTCTTAAGAAGTTCCTTTTGAGTACCCGGGCATTTCAAGTTTACAAAATTAAAAAAAATTTTTTTTTAATTAAAAAATGAAGGGGCCTGTAATGACGGTCTGAAGTAGCCTAAACAGATAAGAATTTAACCTCTACTTTTATTTAATTAAGCTAATGGAAAACTGCCCCTTTGCCAAACCTATTAGCCCCTGATAATAGTTATGCACAGAGGTCCAATAATTGATTCTTTTAAGGAAAACAACTTGCTAACATTTCACTTTTAGGTTGAGTGCTGATTAGCTTTTCACCTAAATTTTGACCTTGCAAAACTGAGTTGTTTTAAAACAATCTGAAAAGGAAGAAAGTTGGGTACAAGACTCTAGGATCATGCACAATAAGAGCTGAAGTCTGGGTTGATTTAGGGACAGATCCGTGAGTCTGGTATAGGTCGATTAAGACCAGAGAAGCCAAAAAATATTGTTACTAAGCAGAAGGAGGCTGGCACCAAAAACCTGAGCCCCAGGGAGGACAATTCAGACACAGAAGTCAAATAAATGCACACTAAGGCCAAGGAAGTAATATCTAAAGAACAGTGAGTCTTGCGCTGTCTGAAGGCCAAAGGTGTGAAATGTGAATACTCATTATAAGGCACAGACACATGACTCACCATGTCTTCCATAGATACTTCTGAGTAAGTGTGGTCGGACAAGACAGTAGGCTTGAATATTTAAAGCCAGACTAGAGAATGTAGAGTACATGCTATTAAATTAACTAAGGCAGACCTGATCCTAGTTCTTCTGTAGAAAGAAAGCACAGCATTGAGAGGAAAGCTATGGCGCTGTGAAGTAACAGTGACCTGAGCTTAAATCTCAATTGAAATACTCACTAATAACAAACAATTTGAACCCTATGAAAGTTCCTTAGTATCTATGAGCCTCTATTTTATTTCTTTTCTGAGTATTAATACAAAGACTTTTGTAGGAAATGTGGAAATACAGAAAATAGAAATAAATTTTAAATAGTCTATAATGAGACACTGTAGGGAAGACTGTTATATTTTATATATTTCCATCTAGTTCCATTGTTCCCTCGCGGAACAGTCCTTTATACTCGTAGGTAATATAGTACCCTGATTTATTTCACATATTAAATAATGGGTATTTTCATATTTTTCTACTTCAAGACTCCTAGTTTTAGAGATCAAAACCACAACTCCTAATAGCTGTAAAATGATGCATTATATGAACGTAGCATTGTGTATTTAAGAAGTCAACTCATCTGAAGCTGTCATGTGGAACTACCAAATAGAAATAACAGAGAGGAAGGTAGGGAGAGAGAGAATGACTCAAGGAGCCTCAGGTGTTTCAGGATCTAGCTATCAGAGTCCCAGTCCAGGTGGCAGACAAGTGGGTAGGGAAGCCTTTGGGATGAACCACATTGATTAAGTTTTTGGAACTCATTTTATTACACTGAGAAATCCCAGAAAAGCACAAAGCCACAAAAGTAGAAGCATTTCAGAAAGACAAGACGTTTGCGGGTACCTTGTCTCTCCAGTTAAGAAGTCTTCAGATTGAGAAGAATGTTACTCAAAGAGCTATAGTAAAAAACTTGAGACCACAAGTGAGAAACTTCATCCACACCTGAATCTGGTTTAGGTGGTGGGATACTGGACCTTGATCTGAGCCTGATGCTGTGATAGATGACACTTTTGGGGGGATCTCAGGAACAACCAAAGTGTCCTGAATAGATTGGATAAAGAAGATGTGGTATATATGGAATACTACTTGGCCATAAGAAAAGATGAAATACTGCCATTTGTGATAACATGGATGGATCTTGAGATTGTTATGCTAAGTGAAATAAGTCAGACAGAAAAAGTCAAGAACCATGACTTTACCCATATGTGGGGTATAAAACTGAAAGCAACAAAGGAACAAGACAAATATATAAAGAAAAGCTTACAGACACAACAGTTTAGTAGTTACCGGAGGGTAAGGTGGGAGGGAGGTGGCAGAAGAGGGAAAAGGGGCTCAAATATATGGTGATGGAAGGAGAACTGACTCTGGGTGGTGAACACACATGCACTATATAGATGACGTATTTGGAAATGGGATTCTAATATTTCCAACCTTAGGTTTGAAATGTCCTGGACAATGACCAAAGGCTCGCCTGCCGAAAACTAACAAGGCTTTGAAGTCTCCCATCCGATCAGTAGGCAACAGCAGGCTAGTACAATGACTTTCAGAGACTTGTACTTTGTAAAGATGTTCTGATGAGTGAAATGGTCAGAGTACTACAAGTTTGTTGGTAGACTATTTTTGCCAAAAATGTTTTTAAGAAGCACAACTTTGAGCTCAGTCACCTAACTAGAAACCTCTGCTTGCTCTTGAAAGGTAGAAATGATAACCATACTCTTTAAGTGCTGTCTGTGAGGACTAAATACTGGCAAAGGAGTTGACAGACAATCCGTGGTCCATAGGTGTGTCAGATGATAATAGTAAAATAATGTTTTCCTATTTTTACAACAATCATGAAATGAGTAACATGTGCAAGGTATGGGCATAGACACTGTGTGAGATGCCAAATCTCTGTCTTCCAGAAACATCCATTGTTTTGAGGATGGAGAGGTCAACCAGAAACGTACTAAATTACAATATAAAACATAGCAAACCAAGCAGCTTTTGGTGCAATTCTAGCAGAGTCACATTTAGAAAAACCTCAGTGTGACCATAAAAAACTGAAATGTAATATTTCTTTCCCTGAAGTCTTTTTTATGTATATCAAATGGGGATCCCATTCATAACTCAGAAGCCTCCTTAAACTCTCTCACACTCACTCATGCATGGCTGCAGGCCTTCAAAAATCTCTTTTCCTCCATTCCAAAATCTCCTTAAAAAAATACAAATAAAAAACATCTTTCTCTAACTCAGCCATAAGCCCAAACAGGCTTTTGTGTTATACTCCTACCTCTGCCATCTCTGGCTTACTTGTCATTCACATCAATTTAAGCCTGTGGCCTCTTTCAAATTTTCAATCCTCTTTACTCAGATTCTGCACTATAAAGACAAACCTAGGAGCTGACATGGAAGTCAAGAGTTACTCCTCCATAAAAGTCAGCAGGGGGGTGGGGTGAGGGAAATACCAACACTTAGGAATATCATTTTCTTCATTTCTGTCCCAGCTCTAAAGAAATGCTAGATGTATGCCTTAAAAGAAGAGGTACAAACAAAATGCTGTGTGCTGAGGTAGTTGGTTTGGTTTGGGGATGGGATGGAAGGTGTAAGTTTAAATATTTGTACCAGTTAAAAGAAAGTAGAGAGGATATAAAAGGTATGCCTCTTAAGAAAGGCAATGATTTTTAGTTCCAAAGCAAAATACATTCGGACTGATTAAAATGGTCTAAGAGAGTAACTGAAGACAACAAAGACAGATGTTGCCCATCAGTTGATGGTAAGCCTCAATGGTGGGTACAGCACTGGCCAAGTTTCTCAAGGCTGTAATGCTATTTCCCAAATGCCTTCAGGGACCACCCCATCCCAGACAGGTTATAAGTCATTAGAACAGGTAAGTTTATTCACTATTTATTATTTTATTATGTATTATAATATGGAAATAGGTGTTAGGATTTTATTTAAAATTTGGATGACTTAATGGTGTGTTTTTTATATAACATTGTGTAGCTCTGAGAATTGGTAGAAATGCTCCTTTAGCTTTGTGAGGAGCTGTCAGGAGACAAAAACCACCACATTCGTTATTTCAACACAGAGAATTTGATGCACAGCATTGTTAACTAGGTACAAGGTTTTAACCAGGTAACTGGAAGTGTTAATAGAAAAAAGACACTCAGATATAATGGAGACAGTGAACGAAGAAGCAAGTATACTTCTAGGGATGAGGAAACAAATGGAAGAAGTTGGTGTTATTAAAATTTAAAAATACAAAGAAGACAGCTGAAACTCAGACTTTTAAGAGAGGTGCATCATGGGACAAGGACCCAGACCTCCTCCGAGAAGAGGCTGCTTATCCCCTAACAAGGTATCTTTGAACTTGGAAGAGAAATCACATGGATCTGGGACCCAGACTTCTCAAGATAGGTTGCTGGGCAGCTGGTGCTGGCATCTGGGGATACGTGGAGGTCATTGTGAGAGGATGGTAAGGAAGGCACGAGGAAGCTGATTCTTTAAATGCTAAGAAAATTGCAGACAGGATTCAGCTGCTACCACAGGTGGGCCTTGTTGCTGCTGGGGCAAAGAAGCGCCCCAGGTGATGCTTCTAGGAACTACAAGAGACAAAGAATCTGGAGAAGCCCCTCCCGTTTTGACAGAACCCAGCATACAGGCATCCCTGGGATTAGCTCTACCCCTGCCCATTCTATGGTTTCTTTAAACCGGTAAATCTCCCCCATTGTATGCCTACCCTTAGTCCAACTAAGCTTCTGTCATTTGTAATCTGGAGAGTCCTGACTAAAAGAGAAATGATCCCAGCATTAACACCAAAGCCATGAAAGGTAAAAAAGATGGCATTTGGTTAGGGAGATCAGTAATATTTCCTGGGCAAGGTGGAATCTAAAACAGTATGGAACGCCCACAGATAGAGATCAGAGGAGACATGTTCTAGGAAGAGGAAATAGCACGTGCCAAAGCACAGCAATCAGGACGAGTGGAGTATGTTCTGGACGAAGAGGTCCATCAGGCCACAGCATAAGAAAGACAGCTAAGACGTCAATCACCAGTGTTTGCATGGCTGATGCTTTCTTATCTGATTTCAGCTCAGATGTCATCTTCTCAAAGGAGCCTTCCCTGACTATGCTACAGAATGTCCCATCAGTCACTGTCACACACTTGTTGTATTGAATGCATAGCACTTACAGTCATCTTATTTGTAATTTCATTGCTTGTCTGTATTCCCCAGTGGAATGAGAACGCTCTGGAAGAATCATCCTTGCCCATTCTTGCTCTCGAGTCCCCAGTGCTCACAAAGAAGCCTGCGTGATGCAGGCCCCCAGCAAGCACCTGTGCAATGAGCAGGTGGTAAGACGGCAAGAGAAGCTGGAGCCAGGTGGTAGAGGGTGCAGAACCTGGACCTCACACAGAAGCTAAGACAGTACCAGGCATCAGTTGTCAGAGCTGTTGTTAGATTCACCTGGTCTGAAGGCAGCAGAAATTGGGGGGCAACGGTGAGAAGGGCAGTTCAGGGGGCCACTGAAAGCACCTGAACAACAGGTAATGTTTGTTTGATCCAGTGAGTGAACTCAATGAGTGTGTGTCTGAACCTTTCCCCAGGTGAAAGACGAATAATAGATGGTTTGTAAAGCCTCTCCTTTCTCAGAGCTGGCTATTCTGCAGAGACTTTCATTTTTCTTCCAATAAGGTTTTGTAACTATACGTGAATAATATCTTACACATGAATCCATAACAGCGGTTTCCCCCCAGGTATTGACTTTGAAAAGAGGACAGTGGCAATGGCTGCTTGATTAGATAATGAAAGCAGAGTGATTGTCAAAGCTCCAGCAGCAAAGCCTGTAATTCACAGGCTGCCCCACTCCATGCACCCCTGCGTCTCTGCTTCAGAGCTGCCACACAACCATGTCTAGTCTAAAACATTTCCTCCCCATAGACTATGTCTGTTCAGCCTTTGATTGGTTTGTTTGTAGTATTTTGCATGTTTTCATATTTATTATAGATAGTATCACACAATATATATGGTTTTGAACTTATTTTTCTCTTAACCTTCAATTTGTATTTGGTTATATTGAAGTATGTAGTACTAGTCCATTAATTTTCACTACTGTGTAGTTTTTCCCTTGAGTGTAGTTACCACCAATTATTTAGCCATTGTCTTGCTGAGAAACATTTAAGTTAATTCTAATTATTTTGGGTTTGACATGCAATGTTACAGTGGACATTCTCCCAAATGATTCCTTGTGCAAATATAAAATAATTTCTCCACAAGATATACCTCCTATTCACACACAAAACTGCTTATTCAAAGTTATATAATATTCAACTTTATAAAATACAGCCAACTTGTGATCAAAAGGATTTTACCTGTTCATATTCTCACAGGTGGTCTCTGCGAGTTACAGTTTTTCCACATCCTTGCCAACTGCTTGGAATTTTACAAATACCGTTATTAGAGAATGCCATTTCACTGTTACTTTAACTTACATATCCCTGATAGTTGGAGAAGTGAGCATGCATTCATGGCTTCACCATTTGTGTTCCCTTTTTTTTTTAATGGCATTTTCATTGTTGTGTCCCTTTGTTAGCTTGTGTTTTTCACATTGATGTGTAGGAATTCTTTGCAAATTCTTTATATTAATTATTTGCCAATTTTATTCATTGTAAACAACTATTGTAAGTGTGTGATTTGTATTTTAATCAAAATATGTTTTCATTTTGAAACAGGTCAAGAATACTCTGGATTTAGTACCATGGGCTTCTAGCGCAAGTGACACTATTTGAGCCTCTGACTTTTTTTTTTTTTTAACAATACATACCATGAAATATTATTCAACCTTATAAAGGAATAAAATTCTGACACGTGGGCCGGCCGAGGGGTGCAATGGTTAAGAACTGGCTTGGGACGCCAGAGGGCCCCAGTTAGGGTCACACATATGAGGGCCAGTGACACTGCCCTCCACAACTAAGATGCTGAACAACAGCTCAACCTGGAGCTGGGCTGCCCTGAGTCTCCGTTGACGGCGTAGGCTGAAGCCCCTGTGTCAGTGGGTTGCCATGGGCTACTGTGTGTAGCCAGCAGGCAGCGTGAGCGGCCAGCAGCCGCAGTGAGCAGCCGTTCAGAAGCCGGCGACTGATCTGCCTCGCCCGGGAAGAGCGCAATGATGGTGCCAACTTGGGCCAGTGAAGCAACGTCCTCCACAACTAGACTGAAGAACAACAAAACGACAGCAACTTGTCTGTTCCCCTTCCCCCAATTCCCCAGCGCTGTTCCCATCCCCCCAATTCCCCAATAAAAATCTTAAAAAAAAATACTTTGAGGGGGCAGCCAGTTAGCTCAGTTGGTTAGAGCACAGGTTCATAACACCAAACTTGCCGGTTTGATTCTCACATGGGCCACTGAGCTGCGCCCTCCACAACTAGATTGAAACTACTAGACTTGGAGCTGATGGGTCCTGGAAAAAGCACACTGTTTCCCAATAAATTAAAAAAGAATACCTTTTTTTATTATTATTGTTTGTGATTTTTCTGACTAGTGCAAAAAACAAAGTCTTTCCAAATCCTGACATCAAGATAGTCCCCTATCTTGTCTTCTTAAAGTTCTAAATGTTGATTTTCATTTGTAGAATTTATTGGTTTTACTACCTGGAATTTCTTTTGGCTTACCTTTCTCCTGCCTCTTCTCAAGAGCTCTGCTGTCAAGTACCCTGCCCTGATGCTCCCCCCGGACTAAATCCTGATTTCTTACAGCTTAGTTCGGACTCCCTTTGTAAGCCTTCCCCTGACTGCTCCAGCCCTCACTGACTTTTTTTTCCCCAGCTAAGAGAGCAGATAAATTTTATTTTTTAATTTATTTTTTAAAATTATTATTAGTTTCAGGTGTACAAAACAATGCAATAGTTATCCTTCTCACTGACTTTCTTTGCACTCCCAGGACTCCTAAGACATCAGCCGTTGGGTTTGGAATGAAGTATTGCCTGACCAGAGATTGTAAAGCCACAGACCTGCAGTGCCTGCATGGTGACCTAAATGGTTCCAACGGAACTGAACTAAGACAACAGGGAGTCTGGAGACTGGAACAGTTCCTAACACTTTTTGCCATGGGGGAATGTGAGCACAGAGTTGCTAATCATTTGAAATTATACAAATAAAAGTATGTTAGGAATCTGTATTTCCATTTTTACAGGTTGGAAAATGATTCAGTTCAGTTTAAGTAATATTATCTACACTCCAAATTTATCTCTTTGGTCTTAAATCTGTCTTCTTTGATTTTTGTCTAAATCATTCTATCATTTCTAACCACTCCTTGTCTCCTAAAAGCCCTCTGAGTACAGAGATCCTCATTAACACCTACACATTATTCACTATCACAGATCCAGTCTCAGGGGAAAACACAGAACCACTCACAAATTCACAGTTACATGTTGGTTGGCAGGAGATATTATAACCACACCTTTGAGCACACAGCTACCTCCACAGTCCCATATAGAGGAGAGGTTTAAAAGATAATCCCACATGTTGATGTAACCAAATGTCTTTCCACCCAGTTTTATTTCCCCCCAGACATAGTTACAAAAAAAAAAAAAAGACAAATGGACAGAAATGCTCTCCCAAAGTCCAGATCATCTCAACACCTAACAGTCCAGTCTGCAGTAGGTTGTAAATCTATTAGAATAGCATGAGTCTGCATGCTACAGGGAGCGGTTGCATATATCTCCGATACGCATCCCTCCATTGTCTTCCAGGGGGTGAACACTGGATTCTCAGTCTACTTGAAGCATGCATCTTGCTGTTTCATTTCCAGAGTTGAATCCCTCATGTCTAAGTTCTCTTTCCTTTTACACCAGGTCAAGTCCTATACAGCTCATTGTCATGGTTAAATTGACCTGAACGAGGTATTGGCTTTGTCCCAGAATATCCTTGAAGAGGGTTCTTAATTTCTCTGAACCTCTTTTTTCCTCCATCAGTAAAGTAAGAATAATACCAATCTCATAATATAATATGAGGGTCATAAATCTACCCATCTACTTGAGTTGCTCAGAAAATCAAATAAGATTGAGATCAAACTTATAAAACTGTCTATAAATATAGGTATAATAAAATGAATCTGGAGATATGAAAGTACCTGGGAAATGTACGCCACTCAAATATTATTTATTATTACTTTTAGGGCTCTTTTGGTCTTCTATTTATATGTCTGTCAGCATTCCATATTAGGCGAGAAAATATTCAATAGAATTTCCTTTCTCATTGATGTGTTAAGTGGTTTTTTCCTTTAAGGCTACAGTTGTCATCCACCTTCCATAATACCTATCTCAGTGAGGGATCTGGGAGCTTGCACTGAGATGAGCCAAATCCTATCGCTAGAGAGGCAGCAGATAATTCCCAATGATGTCCCAAGACCTTGCACACAGAAAACCAGGTAAAAACTTCCAAGGTCAATTTTTGACTGTATCTCTCTACTCATGTCTGTTTATGGCTTCCTGTCTGGCCCCTCTGTCTCTGTATGGATGATTTTGTGTATGAATCTTTGACTATCTTTATGGTGAGCAAGTCTGTGTGCTTAGAACTGTGTCTACACAAGCAAGCCTTACTATGTATGTCTATGTTTTTATGTCTCTTTGTGTGTGTTGCGTACCTTTTTATGCCTATATCTGTGTATACCTGTGTTTGTGTGAATTTGTGTGTGTCTGTGTATGCACCTATGTTGTGAACAGGTGTGTCTGGTCTGTGTGCCTGTGTCAGTGAGCATCCCGGGGCATGACGTGTACCTGAAGGTATATCTGGGGCTGTACGTGTGTCCACACATGTTTATGTGTCTGTCAGTGATGTGTGTGTCTGTGTCAGTGAAACTGTCTTTGAACTTTATGTATGTGCTGGAGTTTTTGTGTAACAAAGGAAGGACTGAAAACCATACTTGGTCCAGCAATGCTCCTAAACTATTCTGTGTGGCTCTCAAACAGATTGCTGAGAAAGCACCTTGTTTAGGATTTGGCTGCAAAACGGAATCACCTGAATGCTTTTAAACCCTTACTGAAGATAAGAACCTATTCCTACCAATTTTTAATTATTCTGTTCTGGGATGAGGTCCAGGCATCACAAATCTCTTAAGCCCCCTTGTTGATTCTAATATAAAGCCTGATTTGAGAGCCACCATATCAGAGAAAAGGCTGAAATTCTTCATGGAAAGCTTCGATGTGCTTCAACTATATACATCTTTACTTAAGTCAGAGTGGGGTAGAAAGAGTATTTACGTAAATCTCATGTAGAAAAGGACTGATCCCCTCCTTTTCTGAGGGGGGAGGTGCTTGTGAAATAATAATCCCGGATTGACCTATGAAAATAACTGAAGAAAAACTTCCCTCCCAGCCCACCTTCTCTTCCATGTAGCACTTGCTTGCTTCTGTATACAGCTGTGTATAATTAAAACGGCAAAGTGTTTTCTTACTTTACATTTAAACTCCACACATACACTATGGGCCTTTGACAAAGAGAGGATTTATTGGTATCATAAAACCAGTACTACATAAAAAAAAAATTAATGCACGTTTTGGAGCATTCCTTTCAGAGTAATGAAAAGAGAAAGGACAGTAAATGGAACAGAACTGATAGTCCTGAAGGATGGGGATCTAAGGATGAGAGAGAGACAGGGTCTAAATAAAAGTTGGGAAGAAGAGAAATAAAACTGCAGATGTTCGACTCTGGAAGGCAAAGCATTTTTTATTCTTAAAAAAAAACAAACATACATTTGCACAAATTAAAAGCCCACTTTCCTCCAGGATACAGCCCTGTTTACCTCTTCAGCATACACCTTTATTTTTTCCCCAGTGAAAATCCCAGAAGCCCTGCTGGAGAGGGACAGCCAGTCTTGTGGTCACCTAGCCCTTCACCCACTTCCAACTCACACTGGGGGAAACTCTCCATGTACTGCCTCTGCCATCCATAAACACAAGATCAGGTAAATAGATACAAGGGAAACCAGATTTATAAATATTCCTCAGTTTCACTATTGCATTAAGCTGTAGTAAACAGTAAAGTGCTGATTAGCTGTCTGTGGAGTAAAGGATTTTATTACTGTTCAGCAAAATGTCAGAACAGAAAGAGTCACTCATAGAGCTGTCTCAAAGGAAACCAACACAAAGAACCAAAGTGAAGCTTTGTGACAGTAGCAGAATTATCACCACTGGGATATGTCTTGGGAACAAAATATTCATGGAAAAGCATGAGGAAGGTGTTATTTCTGAGGATTGTTTCAACTGGTATCCTCAACTACTCAATGAGACAGGTATATTAATCATTCCCATTTCACCGGTGAGAAAACCTAAGCCCAACAGGCGAAATAACGTAAACAAGGTCTAACAATATGTAAGCGGCAAAGCCTGAATTCCAGTTCAGATCATAGGACCCCAGAGCCTGTATGCTTAGCCAATATACCACCAACTCTCCAAATACTACGGACAAAATACTAGAGCAACTGATGAAGAAGTATTTTAGAGCGACTCATTTAAAATAAGCAAACTGTATCTATACTCTGAGTCATCTCTTTGGCCTTCAGTCTGTCTTCTTGGATTCATCTTTGTCTAGTCATTCTCTCTCATGAGACACCTCCATTTATATCTCATATCCTAAGCTACTTGGATATACACAAGATGCTTATTGACTCCACACATAGAGGAATGCCTTAATGAGGAAGGTATGCAGCTGCCTTGCTTGGGGATTTTTTTTTTTAATTGAAGAACGGCCATGGTCATTGGTTACACATTGCTTTCATGCTACAATGGCATAGTTGACTCTTTAGGGAGGTCACAGCTCACAGTGGCCCATGCAGGGATCGAACCTGGCAACCTTGGTGTTATCAGCACCACGCTCTAACCAGCTGAACTAACTGGTCACCCCACTTGGGATTTTTAAGACAAGAAAGATGAACACCTCATAGAATGTTGATCTGGCAAAGACTCAAGCCTGCTCAGTTCAGATCTCTCATATATTATTGAGAAACTGGTTTTCCGTGATACTAAGTGATTTGTCTCGTCACAGAACTCCTCGGTGATGGAACCAGAACAAGTTCTCAGGACCGCTTTGCCTTATCTTTTTTTAGTGTATGAGGCTGTTTTATCTCTCCCCAGAATGTCTTGACAAAGTCTATTTAGCAACATAATTATAAGACTTAATGTGACCTCATGAACCTTTTGCTGGACCATTGACCCCAAGAAATTCTGCTTCCCTGATCTATAACAAATGTATCAATAAAAAGATCAAAATAATGTTCTCTTCCCTGTGGGAAACAAGAAGAAGTCTTCCTTCTTTTTGTCTCTCTCCACAATGTGTAACCTATAAGTGTTTACAAGCATTATTATGCAAATCTAGTCACTGAAAAGAAATTTCATTCAGCCTGCAGTATTTGACTTTTAACTTAGCTGATAGATCCCTGGGGTGGTGAGGCCCAATAAATGGCAGATGTGCACAT
Source organism: Hipposideros armiger (assembly GCF_001890085.2). Classification (NCBI taxonomy): domain Eukaryota; kingdom Metazoa; phylum Chordata; class Mammalia; order Chiroptera; family Hipposideridae; genus Hipposideros; species Hipposideros armiger. The sequence goes on from NW_017731689.1 coordinate 1,750,497, forward strand.
TCTATGATGAAGTCAAATCTCTAAGCACATGAAGAAAATGAAACAAACAGAAAGATAAGTAAATAAATAAACCCAAAGCTTTGGAAGTTCATACAATATTTGGTCATGTAAATAAGCTCATCATTGGAAGCCAGCAGCACTAACTGCTAAACTGATTCTGCTTTCACACAGATATTTAACATTGTTATTTGAACCATATGCTTATTTCTTACCCTCCACACCACCGTCACCACCACGCGTATTCCTACTTATGGCTACATGCAATAACCAGGAGCAGGTTGTGACCTACTGTCTTGACATGGAGATGAAGGAAAGCAAATACCAGGTTTTACCTTGGGTTGGAGGAGGTCATCAAGAGGACTGTGACCTCCAGTTGACCCGAGAGCTGGACCTAGGCAATCAGAGGCTCCTCACCATGACCACCCCCACCATGTCCTTGAAATATACTTCTTCCCACCATTTCCACAGTGGAAGCCATTTTCAAGTATGCAGCCTTGAGAGAGCACTGTGTCGTTGAGTCCATCTGGGTGTATACATGCCTAAACCCAGTTAAACCCTCTATATGATATTTTAAGATTCTTGAAGGCGGGGGAAGAGTTCTACCCCCTAAGACAAGCCTCCTATGTAAGTTTCCTTGCTTATTAAACCTGCCACCTACCTATCTGAAGTGACCTGTCTTTTTCTTCTTTCTCTCCCTGGTGCCCTCCTTGTCGGGATTTTACCCAGGAAACTCCTGAGTTTGTTAACCAACACTTTGGCAATGATTTAAACGGTCCCACTGAGAAAGGAATCACATTGGCAGAAATTAAATGGGCAATGTTTGTATGCTTTGACTACCCACACCCAGAACTGTGCATTCATTCTAAATAAATGAATCACATTTTAATGTTTGTATTATTTTTGCTATGAATATTTTCAGAGTGAGAAAAATTTCATAAATTAGCAAGAATAAATGTATGATGAATTTTCTGGTGAGGATATGTTAGTAGAGACATTTTAACTGCTGAGACATTTGAAAGCCATAACAGTGAATCTCACAAGAACAAAAGATGTAATTCCTTGATTCGTTTATAATTTGGGATTTTTATTATTACCAAAATCCTCAGGTTTCAGAATTTTCCTAACTATATATCCATTGCTTTGTGTATAAGGAACGAAAATGAAAATGTTTCTCAGATTAAATATGAGCAAAGGAAGCCAACTGCAAATGGGGTTATAGACTACTGAACAAGAATATGCAAAGAAAAATAATTTTCACATAGTCACTGACAAATATGCTGAAGCCAAAGCTTGAAAAACTAAACTATCACAGTATTATTCAGTATTAACACACATCCATATATAGATATAAACTTTTTATCAAAAATAATTAATGTGATTGAAAAGTATGAATTAATTTCTTTTTCCTTTCTGTAAATATTTTTCTGTTATAAAAAAAAATCACTCTGTATTTTTGGCCATTATTTTCATTGCTCATTTCATGTAATGATCAGTAATAAAATAAACTGTCACAAAGAAGAGGGAGCTGCTTAAAAAAAATGATGCACTTTGACATAAAAAATACTAGGTGTGCCATTGGGTAGTAAGTAAATGGGTAGATGAGATTAACCCATGGCTCTGATTCTACTTTTTCAGCTTCTCAAAGTCTTATAATACAGATATGGTCACTCCCAGTTTCTAAGTGGGAAAAGGCTACCCTGTGCCAGGCTGGGAATATGAGTGTTAATTTTAGTAAGAGGTGGCAAGGTATGTGTTAGTCACTATGCACAAAATGGTCATAAATTCAGAGATCCTGTGTAGCCTGCAATGACTTTTCAGGATATCTCAATCTGCATTTCCTGAATCTGAAAGTATACATCCTTATGTAGTGATTCCTTTAGAATCTGGGAAACTGGGACCCAGCTCTTGCCAACCCTCTTGCCAACAGGCTGCCCAGCTGTTAGGAAAGATGGCATAACAGCAAAGAGAGTAAAAGGCAAACCTCAGTCAAGTCAATGGATGTGTTTCTCAAAGCTCTGTGCAAGCTGAGTCTTCGCTACTAAAATTTTATTTGAAATGCAGGAGGAATGCATACAACTTAACACAGCAGTGATTACAATTGTAAAGAGAATACTGGCTCTAGTTAAACTGGCATACATGCATTATACAGTGAAGGTCATCATAATTTTTAGAGGTTGGGACAAAGACCTAAACCCAGCATCTTGAGGAATTTATTGGGGTGGGGGTTAGTCTTATAAAAAGCTCTCCAGTTTGATAAGTCTATGAAAAGAGGAAACAAGTCAAAACAAACCAAACTCAGGCACTTATGAAAATATTCAAAGAAAGAGTGCTTCTTTGAAACTCTTTGAACCTGAGGGGCAGAAATTGGAGAAATAAATGAGAGAGAACTGGCAACAATTAAGAACAAAAGAAACTAGAGTATGTCTCAGTCAAGGTACTTGCAGCTACAAGCCACAAGAAAGTGGATGAGTAACTGCTTAAACCTAAGGACATTCATCATTCATGTCACACGTCATTTGGAGAAAGGTGGTTAGAGAATTAGTACAATACCAACAATGTAATCCATCAGAGCTTGCAATCTTCACCCCTTCGTGTTGGCTTTTCCTGCCTTCCCAAGATGATACTTCACCCAATGCCAAAGACACAGCTAAGAGCTCTTCCTTTATATCTCCCTTCTGTTAGAAATTACAGTATTTCCCAGAAACCTAACAGATGTCTCATTTCTTTGTCCAGAATTGGGTCACTTGGACACCCCTCAATGCAAGGAACGTTTAGAAAGTAAATATCTGGCAAAAAGATAACAGGATTATACCCGTGTTCCCTTAAAATCCATAGTCTGTTAGGAAATAATTTGGGGAAAAGAACAAAGAATGACTGTTGGGTAGTAAATTGCCCTTGGTTTATTTCAAGACTATCTCTAATAGAGTCATTGAGATGAAAATTGTCACCGTCAAATTATCATTGGTTCCCTACCTTATAAATTTGAATGTAACAATAAGAAAAAAAAGCTCTCTAAACAAGTATTTTCAATGGGTTTCATAGATAAGGCTGCAAGATGGCCCAGAAAACATCTTAGGGGATTTTAAATTCACATTGCCGTATTAAAGGCTTTGGTAATCCTATAGCAATAGCAGTAAAAAAATGTCTTAAACCAATTGTTTCTCAAATGCATTTATTTTATTTATAATTTATTTACAAAATCCATTGCTTTGTGTAACACCCATGGAATCCACTCTAGGGTATATTCCTCTTCTCATTAGCACAGACTGTACACAAGTTTTTGGTGGGCACTGGCATTTCCCTAGAAGAGGCTGTCTAATATTATTCATGATCCCCACTCATGGCTAGCCATGATGTCCATAAAAACTGTTTGAGATGATTCTTTTTCTCTCTGAACAAAAGTTTAAATCAGCAATGAGTCAGCAATCTTATAACTCATGTATGAAAAATCCGACAGAAGCACATGAGTGTAACCACACAAAGGCAAAGCAGAATATCAGGCTACTGGCATCTAGAGATACAACGCGGAACAAGTACTGTTTGATGGAAAACAACACTGCGTGCTGAGAGTTAGCGCGATTAAAAAAAGTGGAGACAGCCAATTCTCCTGTTAATTTCAGTGAATGATTTCACGTGCCTTTACTCTTGCCCCAAGTACCTATTCTGCTAATAGCTTTCAATACGAAAAGCCATAGAAGTAGAAAGGCTCTAAAATTGCCATTCCTCTCATCTTATACCCTCCCTCACGCTCAACTCTCACTATTCACTTTCCTAGCGCTGTGGGTCCGACCCTAAGTACCCCCGAGTCTGGAAAACATGGGTGGGCTTAAATGCTCTCCTAGGTTTCAGAAATATCGGACCTCACTTTCATGACCTGCAGGCTAAGAGATAACACCAAATAAGTTCTCACCTGAATATACTACCTCCATTTATTTATTTATATACATACATATATAATGAAATATCACAATGGATATTGTATGTGTGTGTGTGTGTGTGTGTGTGTATATAATGAAATATATATATATGTATTTAAATCACATAAAACATAACTTAGTGACTCCATAAAATGGCCATGCTATTTTGATAAGTGGGGGTGGGGTGGGAAGAAGATACAAAATATTATTAGAGTGTGATGCCACTATTTTTGTTAAAATATGCATTGACTGACTGATTAAGGAGGCACAGTCACACAGCTCATGATCTCATGGATGATTTTGTAACTTGAACCTGATAAATTTCACTGTGGGAATTTTCTCTGGACTCAAATGGGGAAGGGCGTTCTATTGGCTAAAACCTATAACGTTCATGAAGCAGCAACAGGAGCTACAGCTGAACTAGAAATAAAAGCAGGAAATTAACGCTAGCAAAGGTTTGGAAGCAAACACACAAATCTGTGGGGCCCGGTGAAAAAGCAGCAGGAGAACCAGAAATGTAGGAGACCCAAGGGTGACTAGTGCCAGGTTCCAGAGTCAGGGTGAGCCCTACTCATGACGGAACCCGGGCTGGGTGCCCTTTCCTCTCCCTCCACTCTGCACTCTCAGTTGCTTATTATGGGCCCGGCACTTATGTGGAGGATACAAGAGGAGGAGGAGACGCTGTTGTTGCCTTTAAGGGTGTTTTACAATCATGGGTGGAGGCAGTATATGTGGTGGAATGTGCCAAGGGATCTTTAATTGAAACTAATTATGTGAAATACAGATATTAGAGATGACGTCTATGTGAATATGACCCTTCTTGATCTAAAATTTATCAAAAGGAATTTTAATCCCACATTCATCTGGTGGATTATGTGAGTAGAGACATCATCATGCCCATTTTACAGATGAGGAAATGTCCCTTGCAATGTTCCCCCCAAGGACAAAAACAATGGTAACCTCTCACGGCACAGGGAGAAACCTTCCTGAGAGTGGCCTGGAGAGGCTTGACGGTGGTCACATAATCAGGAGAGTCCGAGCAGGTTGACCGCATGGCTAGAATGTAAATCTGATGCCACGCGGGCAAGACTGGAACTGTCATGCGCATTACTGAGTCATCAGCACTGAAATAACAAACACTCTGTGAGCACTGATGAAGGAATACCTGAGAAATTATGCATGAATGGTATGCAGCTGACTGGCTACCAGGCAGGTGTGGACGCCAACAGGGTCCATCCCACACCCTCACCAGGACATCAATGAGCAGCGAACAGCCCCCCTGGGGGTCACGCAGTGGGAATTCGCTGAGGTCAGGAGAGGTAGGAGGAGTATTCATGTTTTCCATCAGCAAATATTTATCCAACACCCACCATAGGCCAGGAGCTGGCCTGAATGCTTGCCTTTCCTGGCTGGTTCAGGCCCTTTTAGGGTTTCCCAGGACCACAGCAAGGGCAGTGCTGCCCCTGACAACCCCTCTTCTGCTCAGACTTCCAGCCAGGAGATGCAGAGTGAATAAGGCTGCCCAGGCAGAAACTTGAGTACCCAGAGTTCCGTGTGTTGGTGAGCTGACATATCAGAGTGGCTTTTCTCTCCGCCTACACACAGGCCTTGAAACCGGGTCAATCTCTCTGGCAGGAAGCAGAGATGGAGACTTAGCTCTTTTTCCATGAAGCCCACAAGCAGAGTCAAAGGAGCTTGAGGAGTGAGAAGCAATCTCACGGTTCCAAACGTCTCCTTCAGAAACAGAGGCCTGGGAGGGTAAAAGGCTTGCGAAGGCCCCAGCCAGCGAACTGCAGCAGCGCCCCTGTATCCTAGTGATTTATTCTCCTCTGCCCCCACCCCCTTGAAGGGCATGGTAGTAGAGCAGGGAGTCATGGAAACACTGACCCTTGCAAAGGCAGCCCCTGCCTCCCCAGGAACCCAGGTCCCCTTCCTCAAAACAAAAATGCTTTTTGAGGGAGCAGAAGTAGCTGTTTCCAGCCTTGCCCTCTAACTCATAATGGACCCCCCTGGCTGCTCCCTAAGAGCTGGGGAAGTATTAAATGCAAGAAAATTGAATCCTAAAAAGCTTCCCTGTCAACTGTTATTTTACCATTTATTTCTAAATACAGTGTAACTACTCCACACGACCAGCTGCGATCAGAGCATATAAATGGCTGCTCCTGTCAACAGGAAATACGGGTTTTGGAAGGGAGCAGGGACTGCCTGGGAGCTACTCGTGCCACAAATGGTAATTGTCCCTTTAAGTGGCTGCAGGAGCAATTATATGTTGTCTGTGGGCTTTTAAGGAAAAGCTGGTGTTTCTAGAGCTAAACCTGGGACACGGGGACAAGAATGAAAGTGAGAAAGGGGACTGGCTAGAGTGGCAGGAGGAAAGGAAATGTGCTTCTGGCTTCAGGGGGCTCATGAAGATAGTGAGTGGTCGCTCCCACTCAGTAGGATACCTTACTCTTTAATGCCAAAGTCAGACAATGAAATATGCCCTCCTTAGGACTGTGTATGGCTTTCCAAATGTCTCCCAGAAGGGTTTCCAGGACTGTAGTTTCACATCATTCTCACCACAACCCAGACAGATGAAACATGATTTCATTATTTCCCTCTGGAAAGGCAGTACACACAGTCGAGGTCACTCCTTGGAGAGACAGTGGCCAAACGGAGAGTAACACGAACACCCACACCCATGGCCTCGCAATCCTGTACTCTTCCATGAAGGCATGGGTGGGAAACTGTGCCCTGGGCCAGACCTGGACCATGACCTACATTTGTAAATACAGTGGTTTTTGGAACACAGCCACATCCAGTCTATAGCCACTTCCAAGCTACAACAGCAGAGTTCATTGTGACAGAGACCATATGGCCAGAGAGCCGAAAATATTGACTAACTGGTACTTTCCAGAAAAAGTTTGGTTCCGGCTGTGCACCCACCCACTCCCTCCAGGGTCATTATGTGACCCTTTTAGTCCAGAAGTCCACCTCTGACACGCCTCAAGGGGTGGTCTGAGGCAGAGCAATTTGCTGTTACAACTTTAAGATCTGTCAGGACCCCAGACATCCTCTCCAGAGGGACTCACGTAGCGTTAAGTTTCTTCAGCCTCAGCTCATGAGCTAAGCCAGCGCTTGCTATGTCCAAGGGACTGTTAGTACTACTTGCATTTCATTTCTCAGGAAAGATATATGGCTCTAAAACTACACTTTTTAAACCATATACATATATGACTTATGATTTCACATATCTGAATGTGGTACCATCGCACACTCACCCATCACAGCCACCTGCCCAGCCTGGTTCACCACCCTCCTCCCATCCATCCCATGACTGAGCTGCCGGTTTCTCCCGCAGGATATTTCGTTTTCTCATTCCTATAGGTCGTAAGACTTCCCGCACAGCTGTATAAGGTGAATGCATCATATAATTTCCCCACAGACTCAGGTACTTTAGCTCCAGGGGCCCCAGGTGCTCCTTCTCATGGGGGAGGCCAGAAGGAGCGAGGAAGAAATTCAGGGACGCTAGCGGAGGAGTGACAAAGGAGAGGAGTGGGGACAGAGAAAGGGGAAACTTTTCCCTGAATTGTACTCCAACTGTGACATTTTCATCTGTTTTTCCACCACACTGCCTATTTTGTTCACCAGTGGTCCACATTCTAAGACAGTGCTTGACACACATCTGACAATAAATGTGTGTTGAAAAATGAATGCAGTTCAGCAGATTCAGGCCTTGACAAAGATCGAGATGGATAAATTTTGCCTCAAATACATATTTTTGCCAGCAATTATGACCATTGTGACAAGTAGTGCTTTTTCTTGAAAAGAAGCTCAGGCTGGAATTTAAAACTAGAGTCCCTGTTCCAAGCCGTCTCAGCAGAGGGGAGAACCTGGCCTCCCGAAGGAAAGAAACACTGAAAAGACATCATTTCAGCTATGTCTTTATACAACCAGTATTTCTTTAAAATGAATTCTCATTTACAGAGGCTGGCCTTCCTAGAAGCCAAAAGTCTGGATAAAAATTCATTTCCCTTAAGTTGAAATTTAATTCCCTTCCCTTGCATTTCTTTAAGAGATTTTGTTTGTTTTAAAAGCACAGGCAAAAAATTTTGAAGAATAAAGACACATCAGGTCACACTTGCATGCAATGTCAAGTTTTGTGAGGTTGAACAGTAAAACCGAGTATTTCCTCTTACCTTGTAGATAGTAGCACCTTGAAGGATCTGTCCCATGTTTTACTTTCTTGGGATGTTCCGTGAGATGCCTCAGTAGAAAAGCAGGCAACCAAATATTTAATCCATGAAGCAAGAAAACTAGTGACGCTGTCACTCAAAGGAAATACCAACTGAGCTACTGGGGCAGTGTGAGCACCAGGTGCCTTGGTAATGAGCTTAAATAAGCAGAAATCATCAGTGTGAGATGGCCTGCACATGGCCCTGAGTAGATACACCTGCTTTGGGTCATTACCTGCCTTTTCTGGCATCAAGCCTAAGCTCACAGCGTTTACGAGGATTCCTAATTATCCAAGCTAGCTTCCAGCTATGACGAATTAGGTCCATGGGCCTTTGTCCCTCAATTTTAGGCGTACCTTTCTTATCTATCAGAGACTTGTAGTCAGGTAGCAACATTAGGACTCAGTGTGCATATATGGGAGTATATACAAGGTCTGACAATTAAGGTCTCAAACTTGTTGCAACGATATTGCTAACCTTTTTTTTATATCAGAGGAATTATTCACTATGCATTTGTACCAACTGGACAAACAGTTAACCAAGTTTACTAATATTTGGAAGTGCTGAAAAGGCTGCTTGAAAAAGTTAGACGACCTGAACTTTTCGCCAATAATTCATGGCTCTTGCATCAGGACAATGCACCCACCAGCTCACACAGCACTGTCTGTGAGGGAGTTTTTAGCCAGGAAACAAATAACTGTATTGGAACACCCTCCCTACTCACCGATCTGACCCCCAATTACTTCTTTCTTTCCCAAAGATAAAAGAAATATTGAAAGGAAGACATGTTGATGACATTCATGACATCAAGAGTAATATGATGATAGCTCTGATAGCCATTCCAGAAAAAGAGTTCCAAAATTGCTTCGAAGGGTGGACTAGGCGCTGGCATCGGTGCATAGCTTCCCAAAGGGAGTACTTCAAAGGTGACAGTAGTGATATTCAGTAATGAGGCATGTAGCCCTTTTTCTAGGATGAGATCGCTCGTGTATGTATGTATACGTATGTATATGTATATCTGTATGTGTGTTGGGTCGTCGGAAAAGTCATGACGTATTTTTCTGTTTTTCAATGCAAAAATGCATCATGACTTTCCTGACGACCCAATATATCAGACATTATGTATATATGGGAGAAAAGATAACCATGGCAGATGCTGTTAAACTGAACCTAATCTAAATATCCATGTAGGGAAAATAGAGCTGGTTAGGCTCCCTCACCTGGCCATCCAGCGGAACTACGACCCACCTGGTAGAGGGGTTGGGATGAGCGCAGGCGCAGTGCACCCTGTTTATGTATACTCATATAAGTGCCTTTGCTGTGTGCCACCTTTGTCTGTATAGTATAAGACCCGGCCATTGTATCAGGCAGGTGGTACCAAGAGAGTGAGTGAATAAAGTATGTCTCCTCTGCCTGAGGCTCCGTGTATCTTCTTCCAGCTCCCAAAGGCATGGGCACTCCTTGCTGGGATTCCCTCACCCTCCGACAACACATCAGCAGGTTGCAGAAAAGTAATTTATGGTACATCCAAATATATATATTTATATATATATATATATATATATATTTTTTTTTTAAAGAGGCATATCCTTATCAACAGTCCCCAAGCCCAGTTGTCAGGTTCATCTGAAGACTTTTAACCCTCCCCAGACTAACTAAATCAGAACCTCTGGAGGTGTGGATGTGAGTGTTTTCAAAGTTTCCCAAATGATTACAATGTGCCTCTCAGGTTGAAAAACACTCCCTTATCTATACTAACTTGAAAAAAATATATAAGTTATTATTGAATAAAAAGTACAAGTTTAGGAACAATATGAATGGTATCATTCCATTTTGTTAAAAAAAATCAACCAACTTAATTGTGAGTATATATCCCTAAATAAACAAAGAAAAAAATTGAAATATGGCAAAATGGTCCAAAGATGGGTTCTTGAGTCCACCAATGTCCATTGTGTTACTTGGTAATACTTTATATGCTACTAGTACTTCATTTTTTAAAAAGAAAATAATGTAAATATATTAAAAATGATATTAAACTTAACACCAGATACATTTTGAAAGGGGGCAATTTTTAATTTTTACACTACAGTGTACTCCTCATGGTAATTTTAAATGTAATAAAATATTGCTTTTCTCTCTCCCCTCCCCCACTCCTTCTCCCCCTCCTCCACCTTCTCTATCTCCTCCCTTCCCTTTCTCTATTCCCCACCCCATCAGTTAAGGTTCATATAAGAACAGAAAACCTGTGAACACCTACTATCCCCTAAGCAAAAGGGAAAAATTGGATCCTCCTGTGTCCCTACTGCCTCCAGCTGCAAGCTCGTAGGGGCTTTTCACTCTCCCAGGATGCTCTGCATGTTACTGTAACAGCATTCCCCATAGTTATGGAAGAAAGAGGGGAAAGGCAACAGAGAGAAGGGGGCTCAGAGGGCATTTTCTCTAGGACATTCTTCTCACAGCCCAGGAAAAGGCCCCCAATAGAGGAACCATCTTCACATGTGCACGTGCCCTTCAAAGAATTCAGCGTCACAAGTGTTCATGCCCTGTGACTGAAGATTTGCGGATAGAAGTCTATAACCCAGGTGCTGTGAGGAAGAAAGGGGAGGGCAGGGCCTAAGAAAAAACAACCGGAACGGAATCTCAAGAATTTGGTAAGCTCCTTGGAGGGGGAAACAATGAAATTGATATTAAATAAAAGTATGCAAATAAAATAAGCATCCGTTCTTTAAAGCTAAAAAATTGGCGTAAACCATTTTAGTCTCGTTTGGGGAATGTTGGTACCCTGAGCCAGCACTGGCAGTCATGTAAACTGATCTAATCTTTTAGAGTGGTAATCTCATAACACGTAACAAGGGCCATACAAATCAAATCCCTTTGATTAAATTGATGGCATTAATAGTAATATTATTTATATAAAGCAGGGTCCAAGCAGATGAGATTATTTTTTAACTATCCAATCGGTAGTGATCCATGGTGTTTTCTCAGACAGTCACTTTAGGCGGCAGGAGGCCAGAGGAGAAGAAACGGCTGCAGTTGGAAGGGCCTGATTCATGGTCAACAGTCAGCACAAGTTCAAGGTTGCTTTTCCAGTTCTACCCTTCAGGACCTTAGGGTGCTGTCAGTTTTCTCTTTAATTAGGCTGCTGGCAGCACAGAAACAGTGATTCAGTTGACTCTCTGGAACCCAAATAGGATGATGAGTTGGAAAGAAAGCTGGTCTTGAATCATTTTGCAAAATATAGAAATATATAGACCTTGACTCTGTGCTGGACTAAGAGGGCAACGGAGAGTTGGAGCCCTGAGATCTGCATTTTAATGAACTCCTTAAATAATGACATATTCAAAAATATATAATAATCACAGCTTATGAATATCTTCAAGACCCCTTTCTGATCTAATGATTTGATACCTACTTTTCTGGGCAACAACAAGCATTCTGTAATGATCATTTGTTACATTTACACAATAGTCCATTGAATATAATAAATTCTGATGAGACAAGTAAAGAGTTAACAGGAGCGAGCTTGTGGGCTAACAAGAACGAAGCTTAAACATTAAACGCTTGGCTCTGACTCCCCATTTCACCTGCAGGCTGACAAGCACCTTACATCCATCATAGGTGGGAACAGAACGGTTCCCAATCACAACGGCAACCCCCTACAAACTGCCATCCATCATGGATGGGAACAGGACAGTTCCCAGAAGAAGGCAATTGTAACAGCAGCCCCCCTGCAAGCTGACAAGCACCCTACACCCTGCTTAGAAAAACATAAAACCCCAGCACTCCTTCTCCTCGGGGCAGCTGTCCCCATCTGACTCTGCCCTGGCACAACTCCTGCCAGTTCCAAACAGAACTCTCTGTCCCTTTTTAACTTTCAATAGACCTTTTCTCTGGATACTCTTGTAGAGTCTCATAAATTCTTTTTACATTCTGTGAACGACCAGGGGTTAATTCTATGCCAAGACATTTTGGTGCCGAAGCCCAGGAGTTTGACTCTACCTCCTCCTCTCCCCACCTGGGTTCCCCCTCCTGCATTCCCACGCCCACCCTCCCTCGTTGATGCCCTCCCTTGAGGGTTGGGAATTGATGCTTCCAGGCCGGGGCTACTCTCCTGTGGAAGTGAAATTCCGACCTGTCTGTTGATTGGGGAACCCCATTGCCAGACCTGGTGTGAGGCTCCTTTCTATTTCTCAGGGAACAGGCGAGTCACCTTGGCCACACATAGTGGGCACCGGATCGACATGTAAGCACCTCTAGGGCATCCACCACTTGAAAGAAGTCTCCTGGGACAGGATAACCTGGTAGCCGTCCGGGACTCTAGAACTAGGTCCCACCAGGCACAAGTCAAAGATCCGCTCATCCGACAGGCACACAAGTCACAGACACACAGTCTCCCTCCCCGCTGGCCACTCCCTATAATTCTTTTCGTTGACTCACTCCCCATTCATCTTTTGCTTCTCTGGATCTCTGTCGCCGCCTCCATGGGTCAATAGGCCTTTGGTCGGTAAGTGATTCATTCGCCTTGAGACATCCCTGGGGCGCCGGGAATTCCAAGGGCCAGGTCCACGACCCTTGCTTGATCTTAGGTGTGCTGGGGACGCCCTCTCAACTCATGGTCGTTTCTTTCCTCTTTCCTCAAGCAAGCTAATTCCATAACTCCTGGGTCAGAGACTTGTTCGGAGGATCTTGGGGGACGCCCCTGGGTCTCCTAGTCAGGCCATCACGGGACCACCATCCCTAGCACCATGAGCGGCTCCTCCTGTCCCTCTCAATGCCCCTCTGGCTGTCTTCTCAAAAATTGGACCAGATTTGACCTCTCTCCTCTGAAAAAGAAAACTTAAGCTGCTGCTGCCACAGCCTAAGGCTGAGGTAACTGAAGAAAAAAGAGATGCTTAAAAAAAAAAAAACCACAAGCAGCTAATCTCTCAAGCCAAACCTCTACCCTTTTGTTCCAGCCTCTTTGAAACTGTTCTATTAGGGACAATCAAAAGATCCCAGGTCCCTCGTAGGCCTCCTCAAAACCCACCTCCTACCCCTCCTCCTTCTCCTTCCTCAAACTCTTCTACCCCTTCCACCTCTCCTTCAGCCTCCCCTGCCTATTCTCACCCAGCTCCCAGTCCTGCAGGCGCCACACTCAGTGGAGCTCGTTTTAGACAGACTCCATTGCTGCCTCTCCAGGAAGTCACAAAAGAAGAGGCCGGTACAATTAGGGTTCATGTCCCTTTCTTACGGCAGATCTATTCAGATAGAAACAAAATTAGGAACATGTTCTGAGGATCCTTCTAAGCTCATTAAGGAATTTCAGGGCATAACTATGGCCTTTGATCTTACTTGGCAGGACATACACATCATTCTAACCACCTGCTGCTCCTTAGAAGACAAGAACTGTATTCAGGCTCTTGCCTCCAAGATACACAGATGAGCTAGCTACTCGGAACCCAGGAAAATACAGGGTTGGGCCCAAGGCTATTCCCAATCATGATCCTGATTGGAATTATCAAGCTGGCCAACGGGGCTGAAGGAGACGAGATCATATGGTCACCTGTCTTATTGGGGGCATGAAAAAAGGCGTTATTAAACCAGTGAACTATGAGAAACTGAGGGAAATTACCAAAGACCAGATAAAAACCCGGCCCTCTTTCAATCCTTCTTGGCTGACGCCCTCCAAAAATATACTAACCTTGATCTTTCTAGCCCTGAAGGCATCACTATCCTTGTCATGCATTTTATTGGGCAATCAGCCCCAGATATCAGAAGGAAGCTTCAGAAACTGGAACTGGGTCCCCAGACTCCACTCCCAGTCCTCCTAGATGCAGCCTTTAAGGTCTTTTACAACAGGGGCAAGGCGGAAAGGGAGTCTAGGATATGGAGGGATAAAGAAAATGATCAGAGAAGGGCTCAATGGCCGCTGCCTTTGCCAGTGCCCTGCCCTCACGTCTTACCTGGGTTCTGGCCCACAAGGAGGGAGACTACCAAAGACGGGCCCAAACACCTGCTAAAACTGTCATCAGGAAGGACACTGGAGTAAGGCTTGTCCTTACCTGGCCAGGAAGGCGCCCCCTGGCCCCTGGTCCCTTTGCAAAAAGGAAGGACACTGGAAGAAGGACTGTCCCCTTTCCCCTCGAGGAGGGAGGCCATCCCGACTCCTTAAAGGCCAAAAGGATAGCTCCTCCAACCAGCTACCAATGTCGGTCATTGTTGACTGACGAGCCAGATGACTGCCACCTTGATTGACGGGCCCCAGGATTCAACCAGGCTCCCCCCGTCAACATCACAGAGGCCGAGCCCAGGGTAACGCTTGACATGGCAGGTAAGAATGTTATCATTCTTCTTGAAATGGGAGCCACATTCTCTGCTCTATTTCATCACCCGGGCCCTTCACTCCCCTCCAGCCTCCTCCTAACAGGTACCGAAGGCAATCCTACCACCTGCAGAGGGACCCTGCCTTTACCTTGTCGCTTTGGGTCCCTTGCTGTTATACAAAGCTTTCTAATTATGCCTCAGTGCCCTATATCCCTTTTAGGGTGAGATATTATGCAGAAACTACAAACTTCCCTCCAAATCTCTCCTAATCCTGCTCTAATAGCTGCTCTGCAGCCTATTTTTCCTTCTCAAGCATTTAACCCTAACGTGTCTGCAGTTCCTCCCTGGATCAGAAAACAGGTCAACCCTATTGTCTGGGAGCAGGAAACTCCCGGCAGAATGTCGCATCTAACTCCAGTACAGATTAGGCTGAAAGACCTTACCTATTTTCCCTGTATGCCTCAATACCCCATTAACAGGGAGGCTCTTCTCAGGCTTCAGCTGACCATCAACAAGTTCCTCAGGCATGGGCTTTTAATTCCCTGCAATTCCCCCTGCAATACACCCATTTTACTGGTCAAGAAGCCACCTGGGCAGTACTGGTTTATTAATGAGGCAGTAATTCCAATTCATCCTTTAGTCCCTAACCCTTATACCCTCTGGGACTAATTTCCCCAGGGACTGAATGGTTCACTGTTCTGAACTTAAAGGATGCCTTCTTTCATATTCTGCTAGACCCTCAATCTCAATTTTTATTTGCTTTCACCTGGATGGACCCTCACACTCAGGTCCGCAGCCAATATACTTGGACTGTCCTACCACAAGGCTTCCGAGACATTCTTCACCTTTTTGGCCAGGCTCTAACTGGAAACCTAAGGGACATTTTCCTCCCTGGGGCTACTATCCTCCAATATATTGATGACCTCCTTATTAGTAGTCCAGATCAAAAAGCTCAGGTCAACATACAATAACAACTTTAAGTTTTCTAGCAAAACAAGGATACCAAGTATAACTATCAGCCCCAAAGACTCTGATTTCCCAACAGCAAGTAACTTGCTTAGGAGATCAAGCCTTTAGACTTAGGGAAAAGGCGGTCCAGGGATGGACTGCCTGAGCTGGCACTTGGTCTTGGGCCTTCTGGCTTCTGTCTCTCACAGGGCCCACTTGTTTCTTTTCTCCTGATAATAATCTTTGGCCCCTACATCCTTAATCTGCTAACAAAGTTTATTTTGTCTTGCCTACAGACATTTAAGCACCAACTTCTCCTCTGCAACCAGATTATACTCCTGCAAGGCATCCAGCCCCTCCCCACAAGTAACCTGAGAAGCAGTATCTCAGCTAGGTGATCAAGATTAACATCTACAGTAATCATTCATGTTAATTGTAGGTAGCCATGACGTCATGTGATGAAAATGGCACTTCTGTGGTCTTCCTCCTTAACACACATGAATTCATAATCATGAAAACATATCAGATAAATCCTAATTAAGGGGCATTCTACAAAATACCTGAGGAATACTCCCCTGAAGTTCCACTGTCATCAAAAACAAAGGAAATCAGAGAAAACGATCACAGCCAAGAGGACTGTGAGAAAACTCGGCAACTAAATGCTATGTGATATCCTGGGTGGAATTCTAGAACAAAAAAATATATATACATTAGGTAAATACTAAAGGTACCTGGATAACATGTGGACTTTGGTTAATAATA
>NW_017731689.1:1767195-1771198 GCF_001890085.2 Hipposideros armiger
TAGAATAGAATCTATTATTTCATAGTAAACATCACACAGTAGGTCCAATTTTTGCCTCATGGGCATCTTTGAAATGCCTTTCCCATCCAAAGCAAAGAGAAATGCCTGCTTCGCAAAGGTGGCCATTCGTCTCGGCCCTGTGTGGTTCATCCTGACACTCTCGCCTGCCATGACATTTGGTTGCTACAAATTTTTTGGCCAGTGCTTCCCTTTCAGGAAAGACAGAATCGTTGTCTATATTCTCTAGCTGGAGAAATAACACAGTAATTAAGATACACAAAAAGGTAAACAGTAATTTTCTTATTATTTTAGAGAAACAAAGTAAGCTCTTCCTTCATAAGAAGTATGCACATACTGAGAAATCAACCTCTTAGTGTGTGTGTGTGTGTGTGTGTGTGTGTGTGTGTGTGTGTGTGTGTCGCGGGGGTGTCCTTATTGAATATGAAGCTTTGGAGAAAATTTTCACTAATGAACATGCTTTGAATACTCATATTGAACAAATACTATTGTTTACTTCTTAGCCCAGAAAGCTCATTCTGTCACTCTGTTCCTGTGCCTTGACCCAAATAATTCCCAATAGGATTTAGAGCTGTTTAGACAAAAACCTAGCAGTATTTTGCTCTACTACTTAACTAGGGTTTTTGATCTGCCAAAAACGAGCTCTCTTCTCCTCAGTCTTTCCAATATTTTTTTTCAAGATTTGAACAAATATAGAAGACAAATGGGTATTTTCTAACTTGGATAGTATTAAAAGGCAGAAATAATTCAAGTCCAAACTTCTCTGAATCTTGGCTTAATAAATCTTACATGTTTCAAGAATTTAAATTTTCTGCTTAAATACAGAACTTTGATTAATTACTTAAAGCAGCAGGAAAGTTATTCAATTAGTATAAGAAGATTTGAGTTCAAATTGGAGGATTAATTTTCAGGGTTATGATATAAAAGATGTGGTGATTAAGTTAGGACGTGAAGGCAAAAGTCTCTCAAACCTGAATGGAAAGAAATTCTGATTCAATTATTTGATTAAACTACTCTCTGGCATGACATAAAATCATAACCTCTAACATAAAGGTTGAATTGTATGGTAAACCCTGTGGACGATATACCAAATGTTATTATCATGGTTTGCTAAATGTAATATAAATCTATGTACCAAAGAAATAAAAATGAGCAGATTGTCATTTTAAAATGTACACAACTTTTAATAAAAAGCTAAAGATGAGTACAACTAATGAAAGTAGCACTTTTCTGAAAATGTTTCTGACAATTACATTACAACTGAAAACACAAGGGAAAGCTATCAGGCTAGATAATCTGTGCATTTTTGAGGAAACAGGCTGGAACTAAGTATCGTCTGGCTTCAACGTTTCCTGGAAACTTGGATTTTGAAGAAAATGGGGATGAGATGGGATGGAGATCGTTTTTTGTTTTTATTTTTGAATCTGAGTGGAGGCTCTAGTTCATAGCTTCTCCCACATCCAGACGCCCTCATCCAACCTCATTCTGCTCTGTATTCCCCACCTGCCTTTAATCCTTTCTATCCTGCATATCTTTGCCCCATCCATCACCATTTCTCTCCTCACTTTGCCATTTTTTTTATTTGTTTTATTTTATTTTAAGCCAGATGGGTGGCCCATGGCTTGTTTCTGCGCTGAGTGTCACGTTGGCGCCAACCTGCTGCAGGTCCGCTTCAGCTCCTGCATCGGGAAGCTGGTGGTTGTGCCCGCGCCTCCCTCCACCTGTGCGGGGCCCGAGCTCCGGGCTCAGGCGCCCTTCCTCCTCTGCACTCGCTCCCTCTAGAGGGCACCCTGGGCGAAGCAGGGGCCTGGCAGAAGCGCTGCCTGGCCGCCCCAAGCTGAAAACCCACCACCAACCGCTCCCTCGAGTCCCACCCAGAGCAGCTCCGGGTCCGCGTGCCGTGGAAGCCCCGGAAGCCGCCCCTCCTGCGGCAGAGACACGCGAGTCCACGGCTGGGAAGGCGCACCGCGCGCACCGCAGGGCTGGGAGGTGGCGCCTCCGACCCCCATTAAACTTGCCTTTTCCCTTTTCCCCACATTGGACCGGAGAGAACTCCCAAACCTGAGTGGCACTGAGCGATCTCCCCTGAGCAGGGGTAGAGGAGGGCGCTTCAGACCCGGACTCCATTTAAGTTGGAGGTGGGGTCGGCGAAGACAGACCTGGAGCAGGTGGCGGCCCCTTGAAGGGGACGAGCCACCGTCACACAAGGTTGCAGGTGGGTTACGGGGCGGCCAGGGGTGAAGGAGCTTCGGACCCGGCTGAGCACGGATTCCAGGCACCGCCGCACCCATGGCCCTCCCTCGTGGCTTAAGGGTGCTGCCGCCACCTGGTCCCACACCCCACCCCGCCTCTTCTCTTTTTGTTAACCGCCTGCCCCAGCCAGGAGCCTGTTTCCAGGGCTCTAGGAACTTCGACAGTGTTATCGGTGTGTGTGTGTCGGGTGTGCGTGGAAGTAAGGATGGCGTCCTTCCTGCTCTCTGTCTTCGGGAATTGATACCTTGATCTGACCCAGAGGACAATTTGAGTGTCCTAGCCTGGAGGCCTTCCCAGAGAAAGAGGGCAGCAGGGTTTCTGTGTGCATTTGGTGGGTGGAGAGCAATGTGAGATCCCGTGAGTGTGTGCAGCCATCTTCAGATGTGTGCGCGTGAGTGTGTGTTTGCCTGTAGCAAACGAAATGCCTTCTAATGCTTTGCAGCCCGCAGAATCCTATTGTGTCTCCAATTACTCAGTAAAAAATGGTGCCAAAAATACAAATAACAATGACAATAAAATAATTCTACTTCCAGTATCTAATACAACTTGTTTTTTCTTCATACTTCAATGGTTACCTCATAGCAAGTTTAATCCCTGTGTCTCTGATGGCAACACCTTGAAGAATAAAGTAATTGTTTCTCATCAAAAATGAAAACTTTTAGGTGATGTCTAAGAACAATTACTTATGACAGGTAGTATTTTCTGAAGATGGCTGCAATAATTTCACTCATCCCATATGCTCTACCTATCCCATGATTTGGACATTCTCCTCTTTATCTGGGCAGACCGTGGCTAAGACAGAAGTGACATTATGCTACTCCTGAGGTTAAATGGCAGAAGACAATATAAGTTCTGCTTGGTTATCTTCAGACACCTGCTTTGGAACTTAGCCATCTTGCCGTAAGGAAGAGGACCAGAGGCCCCCAGATGCTAGCGCCACCTGAGCCACAGCTGACAGCAAGGGCCAACCTGGCAGCCCTGTGATAGCGCTCTCCCCAGTGGGGGGTTCTCAGGCCAATGAAGCTGCCCCAGCAATGCCATGAGAAACTCAGAGGAGCTGATCCTGCCAGGCTCTGCCCCAAGGTCAGATTCCTGAGCAAAATAAATGAGTGCGGTTTTAAACCACAAATTTGGAGCCGATATGTAACATTACAGAAAACTGATGTGCTTTCTTATTTTACAACCCCAACACAAAGCGTGTTATTCAACCATCCTCTTTCTGAAAATGACTGCAAATATAAGGAAGAGATACTTCTCAGCCTTTGATATTGGGTGTCATTTCTTTGACATGGTTTGAGCATGTCCAATATCTTTATTCATCCCATTTTCTATATTTGAACCTATGTGAAAATGGTCTGAAAAGCAAAATATTTGTTTACCCTGGTACCCATTGGGAACCAAATATTTTGTTAATTATTAGAAAAAATACTGTTGTAATTGTAACACATGTGATTTAGTGCAAGATGAAACCAAATTAAGAACAGGACAGCCTATAAGAGGCAGAGGAGTAGCAAAGTGAAAATGATGTTGCCTATTGCCCACACCAAAGAAATACATGAGTAGTAAGCATGTTATTTCTTTTCCACACAATAACAAATTGAAATGGGAAACATATTTTTTTCCTTCAAATACTTTGAATAATCAGATTTGTTGCTAAAAAATAACCAAAAATGACAAAGTGTTTATAGAGAGCATAGACATAACAGTTGTAGATGCAGAGGCATCAATGCAG